>NC_088685.1:162189533-162489833 GCF_028017835.1 Emys orbicularis | reverse complement strand
GTATTGGACACGTGCAGAATTCAAATAGGCCTCCAGCAGCTCTACCCTATTAAGCTATAATGCAATACAGTTTGTCTATAGACAGCATCCAAGAGAGAAGGGCTCGGCGGAGCTCAGGGCTATGGAGCCTTCTGACCACAGAAGGGAAAGACACAGCAGAAATAGTGAGGGAATAAAAGGGGAGATGAGGTGTAAAAGCAGGAAAGGTGCAAACTAGTTCCAGTAAAGGGAAAGCTAGTGGTGGGGTGGGGCATCACTGTTCTAGTAAGGGGGATGAGAGATGGAGGGTTCAGTATCACAGTGAGGGGGATGGGAGGAGGCAGGGATGGGGAAGGGGAGCTGGGGCTGGGTGTCACAGTGAGAGGTGCTGAGAGGAGGTGTGGAAGTGTTACTGGAATAATTTGAAGTAATTTTGTCTCCTGGGTATAGGCTGATGTCCCTCATAGCTCCGTTCCCACTCCTGTCCCTACAAGCAGTGATCTGCTCTGACTTTGTTCTGTGGCACATCACTTCCTGGGGTGCTGAGTTAATGTCCATGTAGGTAAGTTTCCAGAGGTAGCCGTGTTAGTCTGTATCCACAAAAACAACGAGGAGTCCGGTGGCACCTGAAGAAGTGGGTTTTTTACTCACAAAAGCTTATGCCCAAATAAATCTGTTAGCCTTTAAGGTGCCACCGGACTCCTCGTTGTTTTTGTCCATGTGGCTGCTGTTCATGTGGATCTGACACTCCCAACAGAGGACAGCAATGGCATCTCTGCACTTCCTTCTCTTTTGCAGCTTCCACAGCGGGGCAGCCCCAAACCAGCCAGCTCACAAGTCTCACAACATTCAGTTTCTTCTCGATACCAATCTCCTTTCTTTAGAACAGGGGCCCTGTGGAGATAGAAATCATGTGTGGCACTACCCCAGAGGATTTCACTCTGCATTTTGAACAGTTGCTACAAAAACCAGGGACAGTTTTTTTCCAAACCTTTTTGACCTGCCTTAGCCACAGCCCCTTCTCACCTAACACTGCCTGCAGCTCTCCAGCAAAGTTGACACCAGTAGCATCCAGAGAGACCATGAGAACTTAGCCCTTCAGAGCACTCCATGTTTTATAACAGTAGGTGTTCTTTCTGCTACAGCCCACATCAGGCCCACCGATAGCAATTCTGGGCCCCAGGACAGAACAGTTAACGGGCACAGCCAGGGCTTCCACATGCCCACCCGGCTGCCTTCGCTGCCGCCGGTACCAACCCGCCCGCACCTTGGAGCCCTGTGGCCCGCCCAGGCAATTTAAAATGGCCCTGGCCACCGCCTTTGCTATTGCAGCAACGGCGGCAGCCGGGGGCCCCTGGGCTCTTTTAAATGGGGGGGAGGGATAGCTCAGTGGTTTGAGCGTTGGCCTGCTAAACCCAGGGTTGTGAGTTCAATCCTTGAGGGGGCCATTTGGGGATTTAGTTGGGGATTGATCCTGCTTTGAGCAGGGGGTTGGACTAGATGATCTCCTGAGGTCCCTTCCAACCCTAATAATCTATGATTCTATGATTCTATGAAATTGCCCAGGTGCCTGGGCAATTGTCCCCTTTGCCCCCTGTCGGTGGGCCTGGCCCACACTGTTGTGCAGTGCAGCGGCTCCGTGCCACCCTCAAACCCAGAGGTGGCTGTGTTTTAGTGGCACTGTTTGAATAGCGCCTGTGAAGTGCTTTGAGGCCCTTCAGGCTGCAAAGCGTTCTACAAATATAAGACTATTATTAGTTTGAAACTGTCCTCCAGTCCGTTCCTGGGTAAGCTCTATTTTAACAGCCTTTCTTGCTCCTGCCACTACCTGAGGTCTATGGAACAGGAATGAATGACTGCCACATGACCAGACAGCAAGTGTGAAAAATTGGGACAGGGGGTGGGGGGTAATAGGAGCCTATATAAGAAAAAGCCCCAAATATCGGGACTGTCCCTATAAAATCGGGACATCTGGTGACCCTAGATGGTCTAGAATAGGTATATTTAATCCTTTCTCAGTGCACGGGGATGGACTAGGTGAGGTTTTGAGATCCCTACATTTCTCTGATGTTATGGTCCTAAGTTCTGTTTCTATATTGCAATGTGAGTTAGCTGCCTGCATGTAAGCCTATGGCCACTGACCTTCCCCTCAGGAAAATCACAGGATCCCAGCCCTAATTACTGGCAACAATATGCACATGCTCCAAGCAGTACTCTTGAGCTGCTGCAGCATTAGAAGCTATTAGAGGCTATCATCAGTCTTAAGTCAGGGCAGCTGTGAAGACAGGGAAGTGCATAGGAAATAGGAATGTGGCAGATAAGTGATCTATCACATAGACTTTATTAACCTAAACTTGTCAAAGAAGTTTCCACTGAGAGGAGCGGGGAGAAGGTTTTTGTTATCCAAAGGTGATTTCAGACAGTGAAAGGAAGAGCACTTTTGTATCTAAGCAACTCTGGTTATCCAAGCAATTGTTTTCCCACTGTTACACATTCACATCATTCCCAAATGGAAAATAGCTGAGAATAAAGAGAGGAGGAATGGAACAACAAAGTGAATGGAGAGACTAGAATCAGATTTTCTAAAATGTCTTTCCTATTCAAGGAATACTAGTGTGCTTTACAAGGCAAAGATACCAGTAATGCAACTGTAGAGCACGGGTGCTTGCTCTTTCTTTCTTTCTTTCTTTCTTTCTTTCTTTCTTTCTTTCTTTCTTTCTTTCTTTCTTTCTTTCACTTTCTCTGCAGTCTAAAGAGATAAGGGGCCTAGCAGTACTACTAGGACATCTCCTTAAGCTCAAATAGTACAGGTCTTACAGTATGTCTTCATTGCAGAGTTAATTCAAGTTATCTGCACTCAGATTACTTCTCTTGAGTGAGCCTATCTTGAGTGAGCGCTGGTACTACTGTGAAATAATACTTGCGCTGCTGTGTTCATACTGGAGCTGTATAAAGACTTCTGGGGATACAGGCACCGGGGTTAATTCAACTCATTCCTAAGCGGATCATGGGATGTTTGGAACAGTCAATGAGCAGAAGGGACTTCAGTTAACAAGCTATCTCAAGCATGGTCTGCTACATAAGACACAGGAGAAAATAAAAGGAAGGTTCCACAGGAATGTTTTATTCCCCTCCTGCTTTAAAATATGTGAGGTAGGTTAGTGCTTAGGAGCTTTGAAGAAGCAGCACATTTCAAGGTGAAATTTGAAAGACCATTGCTTCCAGTGGAGAGAGAACCAGGCTGCAAAATTCAGATCTGAATCTGGATTTAAGACTTCCCATGTTTTAGGAGTGGTTGGAATCTGGGGGTTTTCTTTGGTCCCATATAAATCCTGCAAAATTAGAATCTGATCTGAGTTCAGATTTCAATCCATACCCACCTCTGAGCTTCAGAGATGTTCAGATCTGGGGGTTTGGTTGAAGCCCAACACTTGTTTCCAACATATTGGGGAACTGCACTATTTTTATGTCAGTCAGGACCTGCCTTTTCCCATTCAATCATTTGTACTCTAACCAATAGTGATTTTTTTTTTCAAACTCACAAGAGCATCCTCTACCAATTCAATGACTCCCAATTAAATGCAAGGCATCACACGGTATTAGCTCATCACAGCTCAGCACAAAGACTCACCATTAAAACAGCAGGGGAAATTAATCACAAAAACAGAAGTGCCAGCCTTGGTTGATATAGCAATGGTTGGGAATCACTGCACTAGATATGTGCATTAGTGCTGAGGAGGGAAAAGTAAGCACCACCTTAAACGAAATTCCGTCTCTCTCCAGCAAAAATATAAAAATAAAAAATATCTAGTCATCTCTGTAACGAAACATGAATCCAAATATTTTTGGAGCTTCAAAATTGTTGCTTCACTTCATGTTTCAGCCACAAAAGGAAATCAAAATGCTAGAGATCAAAAGCATTTTTACCAGTCTTGTCTAGATCGGGAAAAAAGAATGCCCTTAATGGAGATGGAATTTATGACATTCTAACAAGTGTTACCATCAGCAGGTGTTAACTTCTTTCTGCACTAGAGGCAAAATCATGTCTGACCTCTTGTTGGCTAACATGGTGTCAGACTTCTTTTCCTAATCTAGACAAGGCCATAGGAAGTCGAGTCCTATTTTTCAGAACTAGGAGTTTCAGAGGAGCCTCCATTTTTGGATGCCCGTCTGACACCAAAACCAATCTCAGAACCTTTTGAGGTTGCCTCATTGCTCCTTGTGAGCCAGATTTCTACCATCAGGGCCAGGCTTCCAGTGACAGAAGAAGGTTCTGGTTATTTTTCTGGTTTCCATAAGAAAGCAGAGTTCAATAAGGCAAGTGAAAGGAGAATTTACTGGTTTTTTTTGTTTTTTTTTTAAAAGGTTGTACAGTGAAAGAGAGAGTAAAGTTCACCAATGGTAAATAGCAAAACCAAATGAGTTTAGGTCAAATACTGAGGGCAATAAACATATATAGGTGAAATTTTATGAGCTTTTAAAGGGAGCTTTATGAGCTTCTAGGGAACAGCAGTATAATTTGAAACCAGTGGTGGAAAAACAATGTAATATGAAATGTAGCATATCTAGAAAACCCTGTTAACCTAACCAACACAAAAATGCAAGTAGGATAGGTTGCTATGTCTATAGATCTGCTTAGTGCCTCTCCATGATCCTGATCTGATCACCCTCCCCTACCAGTGTACATGGTGCACCTGACATGGAATGACTCTTGCGGCAGCTGAGGGAGTCGAGATCCAGAAACTCAGTGTAATCGCATACTTTACATGCCACTGTCCCAAACAAAGAAAGAGAGAGAGGTTCATAAACAGGACTGACCAGAAAAGGGGAAGCTACAGTTCATAAAGGCCCTGCAGTGTATTGCCACTGCCAATGGAATCTCAGCCCCTAGCACTGCTTTTCCTGAGGAGGACTGGGGGTTACCTCTCTGCATGCTTGGTGAAAACCATTATTATTATTATTACATCCTTCTCACGCCAATGTTGGCACACAAGGCGGAAACTAGTCTCTTCCATCTAACTGTCATTTGCTGCTTCCATCCACTCTATGAGGAAAAACAATGTACTATCTGCTTAAAGATCCAGTCCTTGTGTATGAGACAGAAGAAGGCTGCCCCATAGTCCAGTCCTAACCATTAATGAAGTGGTTGGATAGGGGAAATGGAAATTAGATGCCTATAATCTGCCCTCTCCAAAGTCTGTTATTTCATAAGTAAATGACCTGCCCAGGAGACTGGAGGACTAGTCGCCCTGGAAAAGGCCAGGCACCATGCAGACAGGTGCTCTGTAAACTTCTGTGCATAGCTGTGCTAATTAGCAGGTCAGGACTGAGGCTTGTTCCTGGATACAGATCCCGCCAGGATTCCCATTCAGCTTTGCTAATACCTTGAGTCTTGATCTGTCAC
Organism: Emys orbicularis; assembly: GCF_028017835.1. Taxonomy (NCBI): domain Eukaryota; kingdom Metazoa; phylum Chordata; order Testudines; family Emydidae; genus Emys; species Emys orbicularis. The sequence goes on along the minus strand of NC_088685.1, from coordinate 162,484,450 downwards.
ATTCCCTGTTTTCAGCAGAGACCACGAGTCATGCTGAATTATGATGTTTTTTTGTCAAATAAGGACTAGGATGAGTTCAACAAATGAGATTTCCTAAGATGATATTTAAACTCAGGTGACTGACTTAGGAACTATGCCACCAAATCCCACCTCCCTACATGCATGCCTGAAGTTATGCTAGGAAAAGTCCTTGCTAGACAGTTGACAATGTCACACTTTGATCCTCAGTTTGTACTGCGACCTCTTCAGTACATTCAGTCAATACAGCTGCCAGAGGGGTTTGATCCTGAATAACAACCATTACAAAATAGAAAAACTGGACTACATTAATCTCTGGTGTGAGCAGGTCTCATTGACTTCAATAGGATTGCACTCACTTACAGCAGCAGTTACCTTGACCAGCAGACAAATGAAGGAGTCTTGCAAATCAAAGAAGAGAAAGATGTTATGACTCACCTGTCCTCTTTGCCTAGAACATAAACATTTGGCAGTGAGTTTTCAACCAGAAGACTTCCGCATACAGTTAATTCTATAACCATAATAAGGGCACAATCCTATAGTCCTCCTTACTGACTTCTCACTCAGGCAGCATTCACACTAGGTCAATGGGCATCAACACCAAGCACTGGAGTCAAGATATGGTCCTCCTGAGTAAGGACTTCATGATTTGGCTCACTGAAAATATTATCACCAAGGTTACTGACAATGCCAAGCAGGGTCACATAGGTCGCCATGCAAAATATCTCCTATGGTGCTAATATTTAAGTCTTGCCTCACTCAATTGCATTTGGGTATTTATATCAAAACTGGTTACTGCTAATGCACCACGTATGTACAGGCAGTTAATGGAGGATCATGTTTAATTATTACTTACAGAAAAAAATCTCCTGAGAAGTTAGTGTTCATTGCCCAGTGAGCAGCTCTTTCAGACATAAATAGCCTTGGCCCAGTGTCAGGGAAGCCATGGAATTAGTTTAAAAGAGGGTGAGTGGGGAAAAAAATCTACATATCTACTTCATTGTTTGCTGGTGATGATATATTTGGTAGATTCCTGTCCTGTTACGAATTCAGATACTGCTCTGTAAGTGCATAGCTCTGTGGCAAAGTAGTACTCTCAGGGTGGCTTTGATGACAAGCTAGAGAATGATGCTTGGAAAATGTGCATCGGTATATGCTAACAGATGTTTTGTGGCTCTACAAAAGTGTAGGATCAACTTAATGGAGGTCTGCCATATTTCATCCGACGCTTTCTTGGAACAGCATTTTTCCAAAGAATCATAACATGTGAAAGTGTTCCTGAGCACATTCGCTAATGCACATGATCCAAACTAGCTGTAGAATGAAGAAAAACCCTTCACATAGATTTACAATTAAACTGCTCAAATGTGGTGTGCTGCTGTTTATGGGATCATACTCTTTGTTCTTTGTGAATATTCAGAAGGATGTCAAGGATAGTGAAAATGTTTGCAAATGAACCATCACACAACTTACTCCTTATTCACTATTCTTTGCTAACTAGTGACCCTTGGAAGGGCACTCCTCTCCTCGCTCCAAATATAAATAAAGTTATTTATCCAAATAGGGAGCAGAACAATATCATATGACCTTTAGTATATAGCAAATAATTAAAGTGAATGTTTTCCCAACAACCCATAGTCTGAATATTATTTGTCCATGCTATTTAGTGAATATGGCCAGATACGGAATATGTCTGCAGTTAATATGACTGCAATGATGAGAATGATTCATGAGCCAACGATGAACCCAAAGTTCACTGAATAGCACACACTGAAGCAAAAATTGAATCAGGGCTAAATATGATAGACTGCACCACATTTGTGTGGGATTGAGTCATTTTAAGCATACCTTACAGAGTAAGATTTCTTCTTCTAGTCTCACTTTTTTGCATTTGATTGTTTTTTTTTTCTGCAATTCTGTCCTATAATAAAGAATAGAAGGCTGGCAAAGAAGGAAGGGAAAGTCTTGTGGTCAAGACACACTTTGGCATTCTGTTCCAGGCCACTTCCATGGTCTTCCTGTATGATGATGGACAATTATCTCCCTATGTCTTAGTTTCCATATCTCTACAAAAGAGGTGAAATTCGAGTGATACTAACCTATTTCACCAGGGCATTTGGAGCCTAAATTAATTATGGGAAAGTGCTTGACACTATGGAACTGTAAATTATTAGCATAAGCAAAAATTGTATATCAGACATTGTTATGTAATAATCAGACTACACACTGGAAAATTAAAGATTGCATATTAGTAGGCCTTAATTACCCTTTTAAGGATAGTACAATCACTGATAAGAAATAGGAGTCTAAATGAGCAATTGCCATCATGCTGTAACTTGTCTGTCTCTCACAATATGTATAAAGGATTATAGTGTTATCTTTCCCCTGTAAAGCAGTAGTTAAGTGGTTACTAATATCTGTTTGGGGTCCTGACTTTCACAACTGCATGACTGTTGTATGACTGTGTTTCCCTGAAATGTTTGCACCGTGATACTGGTCAGTTTGGAGCAATTCAAGGGACAAAAGGATTAGGACTTGATTCAAAGTCCATTGAAGTCAATGGGAATCTTTCTTTTGACTTCAACAGTCTTTGGATCAAGTCCTTAGTATATAGCTGTGATAGATACGCAGGAATGAGCAGAGAGTTCTTGTTTAGGCATGTGATTTAAAGGGTTAATGGGAAAAGTTTACAGCACATGCCCAGTATGCCGTTTTCAAAGGCTAAGTATGCAGTCAAATCAAAACCAATTTCTCTTAGAACAAGGAAGAACACTGCTCCTCAGTAAGACCTATTTCCAGCCCAAAACTTAGCCTTTCTACTCCCAGCAGTTTTAGCTGGAGAGCTGTATTCCCCACCCCCACCCCCCCAAGGTTCTTGTCACTCAAAAATAGATGAGCTATTTTTCCTTAAACTTTAAAATAAAATAAAAGATACCTTTGTCAGACACCAGAAAGTTTTAGTCCAATTGGTGAAAGTTTCAGAAAGCTATGAACAACTGAAAACAGTGGGTTTGAATGGAAACTCTTATGTAGCCTTAAAGCATATCACATCCAGAGTCTTGCTGCAATTATTCTATGTTTGGCCTTTTTTATATTTGATTTCTTTTGAACCTCAATCAATACCCTTGAACTATAGATGGGTCCAAATCATAATGTCATATTCAAACACCCCCAAACTTTGGTAAAGTTCAGATCTGGAAGTGGATCTTAACACTGGCACTGGCCTGTGTTTTGATAATGGATAAAACAAAAACCTGGATCCAAAATCTCCTGAACTCCAGGAGAGTTTGGATCTGAATCCAGATCTGAACTTTGCCTTTTGAGTAGGACCATTTCTTTCTTGAACTCATGACATGCACAGTGCAATGGAATAAATTAGGAGACAATGTGACATAGAGGACAATAAAAAGAAAAATGCTAATATCAGTAATTATTGCAGTATGTCACTGTGCTATTTAAAGGCTGCTCACTGCATGCCAAAGAGTGCTCTGGGCAGAGTTTTCATTACAAAATCCTGCCAAAGCACTTCCTAAGGGGATAATGATAAATATAGATAGCAGAGAGCCAGTCTCAATCCATTGCAGTGTATAGCAGCAAAGCACATGCCTTAGGGTCTGCTCATAAACCAGCAGATACTTGGGTTGGCTCAACTCCCTGAATTGTTTCTGAATAATTTGGCAGACTCCAATGAAGGATTTTCAGGTAGCCTTGTGATATCATATATAACTCTCACTAGGGAATTAGCTACAATCTCACAGCACCAATGCCGCAAGGGTAACCTTTATTTCTAGACCTTGATTAATCAAGATGGACTCTTGTCACATGTCAAAGGTCCAATCAATTATTTTAAAAAAATGTATTGTTTATCCAGTGTATAACTTGGCTCTTTGCATCTCATCATCACAGGAAAATCAACAGCAAGGAAAATGTTTGTAATAATATCCAGCACAATTCCCACCCATTTGCATGGGCATGAGTGCTGGTAGTTTTGTTACTGGTATTCTGGTCTCTTCTCAATCCCCATGTTAGTGATCTGGGCCCTTCCCCTGCCATTTGATCTGATAGTGCCAACCCTGTCCTCATGCAGAACCCTAAGGGCACAGGGGTTCTGTGCCAGCGGCTCAGATTGTAGGATCAGGGCCTAAGATTATTTTCTTCCCACAGAAAATAGTACCAGTACTCATAGAGCAAAATGATAAATGTAACGCGGCACCACTGCAGTCATAATCACTTAGGGTATGTCTACACTACGAGGGTAGTTCGATTTCTCTTAAATCGAATTTGTGGAATCGATATTGCAAAGTCGAACGTGTGTGTCCACACTAAGGACAGTAATTCGACTTTGTGAGTCCACACTAACGGGGAAAGCGTCGACATTGGAAGCGGTGCACTGTGGGCAGCTATCCCACAGTTCCCGCAGTCCCCGCTGCCCATTGGAATTCTGGGTCGAGCCGCCAATGCCTTCTGGGTAAAAAAAAAGGGTAGAGGGTGCTTTTGGGTAATTGTCGTCATCCGTCCGTCACTACCGCCCTCCCTCCCTCCCTGAAAGCGCCGGCGGGAAATCAGTTCGCGCACTTTTCCGGTCAGTAACAGCGCGGACGCCACAGCACTGCGAGCATGGATCCCGCTGCGACCATCGCTGCAGTTGTGGCCGTTGTCAACGCCTCGCAGCTTATCATCCACCTTTCCCAGAGGCAGATGCAGATAAACCAGGCGAGGAGGCTACGGCACCGCGGTGAGGGCCTGAAGTCTGAGAGTGGCACAGACCTGTCACAAAGCACGGGACCCAGCGCCGAGGACATCACGGTGACAATGGGTCATGTGGATGTTGTGGAACAGCGATTCTGGGCACGGGAAACAAGCACGGACTGGTGGGACCGCATAGTGCTGCAGGTCTGGGATGAATCCCAGTGGTTGCGAAACTTTCGCATGCGGAAGGGGACTTTCCTTGAACTTTGTGAGTTGCTGTCCCCTGCCCTGAAGCGCAATGACACCCGGATGCGAGCAGCCCTGACTGTCCAGAAGCGAGTGGCCATAGCCCTCTGGAAGCTTGCAACGCCGGACAGCTACCGGTCTGTCGCGAACCAGTTTGGCGTGGGCAAATCTACCATGGGGGTTGTTGTGATGCAAGTAGCCAACGCAATCGTTAAGGTACTGCTCTCAAAGGTAGTGACCCTGGGAAACGTGGAGGTCATCATAGATGGCTTCGCCGCGATGGGATTCCCAAACTGCGGTGGGGCTATAGATGGAACTCACATCCCTATCCTGGGACCGGACCACCAGGCCAGCCAGTACATTAACAGAAAGGGATTCTTTTCAATGGTGCTGCAAGCACTGGTGGACCATCGGGGACGTTTTACAAACATCAACGTCGGATGGCCGGGCAAGGTTCATGACGCTCGCGTCTTCAGGAACTCTGGTCTGTTTAGACGGCTGCAGAAAGGTATTTACTTCCCGGACCACAAAATAACTCTTGGGGATGTGGAGATGCCTACAGTGATCCTTGGGGACCCAGCCTACCCGCTAATGCCCTGGCTCATGAAGCCCTATACAGGCGCCCTGGACACTGAAAAAGAACTGTTCAACTACCAGCTGAGCAAGTGCAGAATGGTGCTGGAGTGTGCTTTTGGCCGTCTCAAGGGGAGATGGAGAAGCTTACTGACTCGCTGTGATCTCAGCGAAACCAATATCCCCATTGTTATAGCAGCTTGCTGTGTGCTCCACAATCTCTGTGAGAGCAAGGGGGAGACCTTTATGGCGGGGTGGGAGGTTGAGGCAAATAGCCTGGCATCTGATTACGCCCAGCCAGACAGCCGGGCAATTAGAAGAGCCCAGCGGGACGCGCTGTGCATCCGGGAGGCTTTGAAAGCTAGGTTCCACAGTGAGCAGGGTAACCAGTGACTTTTAAGTTTCTGTACAGAGAAGCTGAACCTGCCCCCGTTTCTTTACCCAGTTACTGTTGACTATCCTCTCCAGTTACAGACCCCCAACATCCCCTTCAAAAAAAATAAAATCAGTTTTATTTTGTTAATGAACACCGTTGTCTTTATTACTGTTTTCGCGGGAATGTTTTAAACCTGGGACGCAGACTGTGGTGGGGAGCGGGTGTAGTGTACTGATGCAAATGATCCTTCTAAACTCCAGGAATGACAGGATTCGCAGTGGTGGACTGGTTGTTTCAACGGAGCCTGCCAGCCCTCCTGAGCGGGACTGCGTGTATGTGGGGGTTATGTGACTTTATGGCAGGGGGAGGAGGGTTACAGATCCCCTGCTGCGTGGCTCTGTGATCCAGGACAAGGACCGCTGCATAAGATCTGTAACTGCCCTCCCCCGCCACAAAGTCACAGAGCAACCCACCCCCCCACACACAGAACATGAAAACCACCTCCCAGACTGACCAGGGTAACTACTCACTGCACTGTGTGTGTGCCCTGCTGCTGGACCTGCCCCCGCCTGTGTACCCTGCTAAAGGTGACTGTCCTGTCCAATTACCAAGCCCCTTCCCCCCCTTCAGACAGACTGTCCCACAAAAGAACATGATTGAAACACTGATGAACAGAAACGTGTTTTTTATTAACAACCACACATGAAACTGGGGGGTGAAACTTGGACGGGGGCTTGGGTGAGGCGGGCAGGAAGGGACTTTTCAAATTTTGGGGAATGACAGCCTTCTGGTGCTTGAGCGGTCTGCAGGGGTCGAGTGAGAGTTTTCACAGACTCTGCCGCCCCTCCTTCTTTGGACTTTGGGCGAGGGGGGTATGGGACTTGGTGGCGGGGGAGTGCGGTTGCTGATAGACTGCAGCGGGGCTCTGTCCTCCTGCCTCCGTTCCTGCAGAACATCAACAAGGCGCCGGAGCGTGTCCGTTTGCTCCCTCAGAAGTCCAAGCAGCGTTTGAGTCGCCTGCTGGTCTTCCTGCCGCCACCTCTCCTCACGGTCCATGTGTGCATTTGGGACAAATTCTCCCTCCAATGGTTCTGCTGTGCTGCCTGGGCTCGGGAGCAGCCCATTAGTTCTGAGAACATGTCCTCTCTCGTCTTCTTCTTCCTCCGCCTAATGTGCGTTAGCCTCTGGGAGTGTGATGCCAGGCTGGGTTGGGAGACAGTCGCAGATGTGGCTGTGGGAATGAGGAAAAGGTAGTGAATTCCTCCAAAACATAAATGTAGTTGTGAACAAAGAACATAGTCTTTCTCTGTGAACAAGACCATGCACCGCACCTATCACATGCGCACTCAGGACAAGGTCGAATTTTCGGACCTCGTCTTCAGTGCCTGGGCTTTTGCACTGCAGATCTGGGAAGCGTGGCAGGACACCGTAATCTCTGTAGCAGGCAAAGATGGTAAGCCGTAGACTTGTGGCTGCTTAAAACTTTAGTAGTACCACTGGCCTCCTTTCACATTGAAAGCAATGCCAGTCTCTGCTGCCAGCAATCGGCCAAGCATGAACTCTGGCCCTGTCCCACCCCCTCGCGGATGTCCCAGGGAAAGATCCCTGTATGCTGCCCCTCTCCCGCATCCACCGCGTGGCTGCAAACCAGCGGTTACAGTTCTGTAAAGGAACTTGCAAGCAGTCCCAATACTAACAGTCCCCTACCTAATTCAAAGCAGGTCATCATGAGCGACATAACTATCATGAGTATCTCGGACACCGAGAAGGAAAGGATGCTTCGAGAAAGCCTGCAAAGACCAGGGCCCTATGCCGCCATGCTGTGCAAGGCAATCATACCGGAGTACTTGCTTGTCTCCTGGCGCGGGAACGTCTCCTACTTCGGAGGACCCAATAAGGCCGCTCTCCCCAGGAACCTGATGAACAGGCTTTCGCATTACCTGCAGGAGAGCTTCGTTGAGATGTCAGTGGAGGATTATTGCTCTATCCCCGGACATATAGACCGGATTTTCATATAGCTGCAGTGGCAGGGACTAAAGAGTGGAGCAGCTTGGGCAGCCGAATCATGCACAACCGGACACTGTTTGATTTTTTTTAAATAGTTGGAACTGATTACTTAAGCGCCCAGGGTAAAGAAATCATGAAGCACACATTGTTCTTATTCTTAATATTCCAGTTTTGTAAAAAATAAATGTTTAGATGTTTAAAGCACTTACCGCTTGATCCTTCCCCTGAATCTGTGTCCGGGTTAAATGCTGGGGAGGGTTGGTAGGGGATCTCTGTAAGGGTGATGAAGAGCTCCTGGCTGTCGGGGAAATCAGCTTGGTAAGCGCTGTCGACTGCCTCGTCCTCCTCATCTCCTTCCTCATCTTCCCCGTCCGCTAACATGTCCGAGGAACCGGCCGTGGACAATATCCCATCCTCAGAGTCCACGGTCAGTGGTGGGGTAGTGGTGGCGGCCGCACCAAGGATGGAATGCAGTGCCTCGTAGAAACGGGATGTGTGGGGCTGGGATCCGGAGCGTCCGTTTGCCTCTTTGGTCTTCTGGTAGCCTTGTCTCAGCTCCTTGATTTTCACGCGGCACTGCGTTGCATCCCGGCTGTATCCTCTCTCTGCCATGGCTTTAGAGATCTTCTCATAGATCTTTGCGTTCCGTCTTTTGGAGCGCAGCTCGGAAAGCACGGACTCATCGCCCCACACAGCGATCAGATCCAAGACTTCCCGATCAGTCCATGCTGGGGCCCTCTTTCTATTCTGGGATTGCACGGCCATCTCTGCTGGAGAGCTCTGCATCGTTGCCAGTGCTGCTGAGCTCGCCACGATGTCCAAACAGGAAATGAGATTCAAACTGCCCAGACAGGAAAAGGAATTCAAATTTTCCCGGGGCTTTTCCTGTGTGGCTGGTCAGAGCATCCGAGCTCGGACTGCTGTCCAGAGCGTCAACAGAGTGGTGCACTGTGGGATAGCTCCCGGAGCTATTAGCGTCAATTTCCATCCACACCAAGCCTAATTCGATATGGCCATGTCGAATTTAGCGCTACTCCCCTCGTTGGGGAGGAGTACAGAAGTCGAATTTAAGAGACCTCTATGTCGAACTAAATAGCCTCGTGGTGTGGACGGGTGCAGGGTTAATTCGATGTAACGGCGCTAAATTCGACATAAACGCCTAGTGTAGACCAGGCCTTATTTTCATGGCCAGTATCAACCAAACTAGAAATGCTTCCTTGCAGAATGGCGGAAAGAAAGCAGAGGTGGTATAGTCCTTGCATTGATGCAGTGGCAGAGGGATAGAAGGGAAACGGATTGTGCCTTCTCTGTTTGGAGACTAATGGAGGCAGGTGCAGTACCTGCCATAGATGAGTTCAGCTCTGAGGGCTGTTGAAACTTGTGCCATTGCTTCATTGCCCCTGATGGGACGTTGCCAGGGTGCAGAATCAGTGGGGCATAAGTCTGCCCCTGAAACACATGCTCTTCCATTCTGATCCACCTGCACCGTTCTCTGCTCTGCCCCATCCCAGAATAACCCCTGTGCCTCAGATTGCTGTGGAGATGGCCCAGAACTGCCTCTGCACCTGACACATGAGCCTTTTCATTTGGGAAAATTCCCAAGGGCAGGGGGGTGGGGGAGGGAGGATTATGTCTGCTCTAACGCCAACCTACCTGAATACAAAGCATCTCTAGGGCAATGGTAAATCTGGCCCCAAGAGTTTTCATTCACTCTTTAGCTGGACGGTTCTTTATTCTGAAATACTCTTATTTTAAAGTCTGTCAGGTTTGTCTCCAGAGGTTTGTCTCTGTCAAAAAGGGTATCCAGAACCTGCCTGACCTGAGGGAGAACTTATTGAGAAGTGGGGGGACAGGACCAAATACTCCTTTCTTATCCTCCCAGCCATCCAGAGAAAACAGAGGATCTTCCCTTTCTCGGAAGTCCTTGAGTTTTTTACCTATTCAATTCCCTGCCTTGTAAGTGGTTTAATCTCCAGCAAACAACTGAAACCAGGAATCTGCCCTGCAGATTAGAACACCTAGAGCAGAAAGGGGAGGAAGTTAAAGAAAATACAGACACGTAGAAGAAAGGGGTCATCCCTCCTCTAAGCAAAGAGTGCTATTGCTTTAGGAAAGGCAGGTCCCCTTTCTCCTACATTCTTGTGTTTTCTTTTCCCTTCTTCCCACATTACACTCAGCAATGTGGCCTGTAAGGCTCAGTATGAAATAACTCAAGGGCAGGAACAGCAGGCTTCAATCAAGACCCTTCTTTCATCTGCCTCCTCTCCTCCCACTCCTCTCTGTCTCAAGGTAGGTCTACACTTATGGCAGCATGTGCAATATAGACACTGCATGTCCAACTAGCACATGCCTAAACTGCAGTATGGACAGTGGGGGACTGCTTAGGCAAGTAGAATAAAGTGACGCCAGAACCTTAGGGTACTTACCTTACGTGGCTCTCTAGACACCCAAGCCATGCCTCCCCTGTCTACACTGCCATTTTTAGCAGTATGGCGTCCCATGGCCTCCCCACTGCTGGAGCTTTCCCTGCCTCAGTTAAAGACTCCAGCAGAGGGAAAAGGCTCTGGCAATGGAGAGGCAGTGAGGAAAGGCTCCAGTAGCTCCCAATGGGAACCTTTCCCAGCTGCTGAAGCCTTTCACTGCTGCGTGCTGCTGCCCACAGCAATGTGGACACAGTCTGCTTTTCACTATGGCATGTAGCTAAACATACTCTACATACTGCTGCAAGTGTAGCAAGGCCTCAGTGAGATGGATTGCTCAGCATATTTGTATTTCAGGCCTCTCTCTAATGCATGCATAGTGAGCAAAAAATGGTAGAAAGTCAAATTTTCACATTTTCATGGAGATTTTATGTTTTTTAAATGTGTTCCACAAAATACATCATTATTGTGAAAATAATAAAGCCATAATGGCCCTAAATGTTTGAGAAGAAAAACTACTGGTAAGTGTACTGAAGGGAACAATTTTGCATTGGCAGGGCATATGCTGGATGACTCAATAAGTCTTTTGTCTCTCTTACATCTGTGATTTCATAGACCCGGGGGCTGTAGAGGAAAAGATCTGAAGTGTTCTAGTTCCACTCATGTAATCTTGGGAACAAAAACCCTGTTCCCTTGACTTTAGAGGGCAAGATAGTACCTATGACTTCATATACTCAGTAAGCTATGTACTGTATGGAGTGTGTGTATATTTTTATTATTATTATCTTACTATCAGTGCCCAGAGGCCCTGATCAGGATCATGGTCAATTGTGCTTGGCTCTGTACAAACACAGAGGTAGACATGATCCCTGCCTCAAAGAGCTATCTATATAATGTATGAAAGATTACAAATTGCCCATAATCCTGCCTAAGAGCAATGTATGCAGAATACAGCTGAGTAATCAGTCTGGACAAAAATGCAATAGAGGATTTTTTTGATGAGCTGATGATGATTATTTGCAGCACCTGCAGTGGTTTAAGTATTATGAACAACAAGAAATTCTCAGCTGGGAAAATGTCTACTGTAGCAGTTCTGAGCCTCTATAACGAATTCTTTGTACCTGCTGAAAGTCTGCCAGGAGAGCTGGATTAGTTGTCTGCTACCTGCTTTGTTAAATCATCTGCTTTTCTGAGCTCTCTGAGCTGGAAAACAGGAATAACAACATGTTTAGAGGTGTGATCCTTTCTCATGACCTACAAGGATTGTTTCCACCACTCATTCCAGAGGGAGTGCTGCAGATAGAGGAAATGGAAAAAAACTATCAGGGGAAATAGCTGTGAAAGTTTGGTTTGGACACATTGATTTGAGATAAAAACAATGATAATCTCCACTGCCCTCTCCTTCTGCTCCAAACAGCAAGTGGATCCTTCAATTAAATTCTAAGATATGTCCTTGATATAGTTCTTCCCCTTCATGTGCACAACAAAAGGTAAGTCCCATTCTAGGGACTCTGAGTGAAAAGGGGATCTGGTGTTCCCTGCTTGTCCCCATTCACCAACCCACCCAGCCCCTGGTCTCATTTCTGCCTCCAAAATGCATTGACACTCCTTTGCGTTGTGCTTCGAAAGAAGCATCATTGCAGTTAACACAAAGGATTCCTGGTTATTCTAAGACTCAGAGGCCTCTGATGTCCATGGCTATGGAGAAACAAGGATATCACATTTTGTGGGGAGGAGAGGACTAGATGAACAAGAACTCTCGAGCTAGAATAAATCGTCCTGATTCACAGCTGGCTGTGTTACTCCAATTTTACGCCAGTATTCCTTTGATTTTATATAAGTGGAGGAAAGCTGTAGTGAGATGTGCAGGTCGGAGATGTGCAGAAATGGTTTTGGTGAGAACCACAGCTGTCCCACCGTGATTCTGGTGAGGCCTGGGATGTGGTGGTCTAGGTGGCTTATCTTGTGTCTACAGACATCAATGACCGAGCAGCCTCCTGAAAAGGTGACCCCACCATTGATCTAAGTGGTGCAAAAAACATGTTTTTGTTGGAAAATCTAAATACGTGAAGCAAAACCTTGAATTTTGGTGATGGGGAGAAAAATAGGGCAGTTAGCCAAATTCAAAATACTGCCCTAGGAGAATGTGATCATTTTTGCCACACAAAGTTGTGTGTTGGCAGATCCCAGAGCGGTGGAGAAGCGTCCAAACCTGAGATTACTTGTGTAAACCAAAGGGAACATTTTGAGTTTTGCCCTTCATTGGATAGAGTGCCACCCAAACTCCATTGTCACCTGTCTGGAAGATCTTCAGATTGCCCAAGAGCAAAATCTAAGGAAGCAGCAGCTGGTTGTTTTTTTTTCCAGCTCAGCATCCTGAAAGCTTCCAACGTGCAAAGAGTTTCTGCCCAGGTAGAGTGTGAACTACATTTGAAATGAGATCTTTGATCATTTCTGATCCTCCTTTGCCACAGCAGTGCTTTTTTCCAAGGGCTCAGCATCAGGGATCATATACCAGTTTCCATCCTGCTTTATCACATGTTCAAGAATTTTTAAAAAGTGCTTTCATTAGTTAAGCAAAATGTCTAAAGCGTTTTATGCTGTCGGAGTTGACCTGGTGTATTTGAGTCTGAAACTGCATCAAGGGATATGGTCATGTACATAAGGTCACTGTGACCATTAGGTAGTCATTCCAGACTGATCACAGTCACTTGGCTTTTCCTGCTTCATTGACATAGAGCCAAGGCAAAGCAAATGAAATTCATCTTGGGGAAAATGCAAGCTAATACAGCTGGAGAAAAATAATGTGAAACACACAGACTAATGGAACTAAGAAACCCATCCCTTCTGGAAGCAATGAACTGAATACAAGGCTGGGTCTCTTATGTTCTAATTTTGGCCCCGCCGATGATCTACTGAGTGATCTTGGGCAAGCCACTCAACCTCTCCATGCCTCATTTTCCCCGTTTGTAAAAGTGGCATAACCATAGTTACCAACCCAGAAAGTTGCCCGTGGAAGAGCCAGTACATTGCTGTCAAAATTTTGATCCCTTCTGGTTCTACAGATGCAGCACAACAACCTGTTTAAGTAGCTTTAGGGTGCTTGCATCCGAAGAAGTGAGGTTTTTACCCATGAAAGCTTATGCCCAAATAAATCTGTTAGTCTTTAAGGTGCCACCAGACTCCTTGTTGTTTTTGTAGATACAGACTAACACGGCTACCCCCTGATACTTTAGGGTGCTGTGAGGATCAGTGAATATTTGTTTGCTTAACATCTTGAAAATGTTACACACTATTCAAATTCTAAGAATGATTATTATTAATTGTTATTATTCTCTCCTCTTCTCCTCTTTTCTTCATCTTTTCTTCTTTCTTATCCTCTCCTCTCCTCTCTTGTCTAGTAAAACCCACCCAACAAGTCTAGGAGAAGGACCACAAGCTGAACAGAGGTTTGTTTAGTCTGGAGAAAAGAAGATTGAGAAGAGATGATGATAACAGTTTTCAAGTACACAAAGTACTCCTACAATGAGTAGGAAGAAAAATTGTTCTCCTTAACCTCTGAGAATAGGACAAGAAGCAATGGACTTAAATTGCAGCAAGGTTGGTTTAGGTTGGACATTAGGAAAAACTTCCCAACTGTCAGGGTGGTTAAGCACTAGAATAAATTGCCTAGGGAGGAACTGACAGCTCTGCCAACTTGGAGTCTCTGTGTTCCCATAACTCCTGGATTTCTCCCAGTTGTAGAATCTCTTTTGTGGTATTAAACCTCCACCTTGCCCGCCTCCTCCTACGGGGCTAAATGAATAATGGGAGACTCTTGTTCACCCTTTGTCTATTTTGGGATCTCAAACAGTTCTACTGATAATCACTGCACTAAATGTTTACACTGATAGGAAACTGGCCCATATTGTCTGGAGATAATAACAGCACGATTTGATATTCAGGAAGTGCTGATGATCTCTAAATATAGAAATAGAGTAATTATTGCTGACACGATTGGTTTGAATTCAAAAGCAGATAAGAAGAATATCTATTTCTCCATTTATTTGTAGCAGTTTTTGTGTGGGGAAGGGGGAAGAAGCCCTTGTTAGGCAAGCATCAGAGCTGCACAATGCAAGGGTTCTTAATGAGGGGGTTGTTAATGATGGGGCATGATACTTTATCACTGCAAAAAAAGCACAGAAGCCACCGAAAACTATACTCACCAGTGCATTGCACCTTGTGCAAAGTGACTTCAAAATGCTGCCAAATCACTTCAGTGTCAATGACTGCACGTGGTGCAAGGCAGCGAGGAATCACACCCAATCAGACCTTACACTGCAGGATGTTATTGGAGTTACTGGAAAAACAATGTTGACATTAACTGTAGAGGGAGCTACAGAAACCATTGTACAAATCCAAGCCATTGGGGAAGTTGCATAGCCTTGTGCTTCAACACGTAGGTCTGCAACTGGATGAGGACAGCCAGGGTGTACTAAGAACACATCAGACACAGAGCAACGCCCTTGAATGCTACCCACCCACAGGAGTTGCAGATGGACCCTCAATGCTTCTGAAATGCCACACGATGGAGTATTATCTTATCCCTCACTGCTGTGGGTGGGGTACATACTCACATGCACACCATGTGTGTCAGTGGAGGGTGTTTGGGGGAGATAGTCTTTCTGACCCTGCATGCAGTCTTAGATCCTTAGAAATCAACTGTCCTACAAAGTTAATTCCACTGAATAACATTGAAATGTTGTTGGCTTGTTTTTGTTTTTTTTAAAGACCCTTCCTTCCTGTAACATAGATGGGATTTTGATGCTCCAAACTTGCATACGCCACTTATCCCTGCTGCGTTGGTAGTAAACACATCTAAAGCTACAAAGATCAGTTAGAGGGATAAGTGGCTTTATTTCAGTGTGATGAATTTAGCTGCTTTTGGCTTAAATATAAGCTGGTGAGGAAGAATTTAAGTTCTGTTTGATTCCACAGAAACCCACCCCGAAATCTCTCCAGGACGGCATCAAGTTAAAAGCATTACATCAAACCCCTCATTGGCCTCTCCTACTTTGGGGGTATAACATTGTTGCTGGCTGCTTGTGGCAGCAGAAGGCTTACACCAACTATTCCTTTCATAATGTTGCATACACCACATTCCTCTAGCCTGGTTTGCAGGCTTCAATTGTGACCCGTCCTCCACAAGATGGAAGATCTAGCCTGCATTTATAACAGTTTCCCTGACTCTCAGAGGTAACCCACACACTATCTGCTCTTGCCTCATTAGCAGGTCTGCCTTAAGCTTAGCAACCAGGTAAAGTTGCAGAGCTCCACCTCCTTAAAGGCACACAATCCTTTTCCACAGAAGTGTTGTCACACATTCAAAATGTGTATTCTTCCTTTGATTATCTTGGACCACTGATTATTTCTATAGTTGCCATATGCCACACAGCACTTGTGTACCCCAGAAAGTTAACAGGCCCCATCTACTGTTGAGAACAATACAGTTTGAATGTATCTGGCCTGCCTGGTGGGTCTTCTATGGTGACTTGAAATTAAACCCTCATCCTGGTTGTGCTCTGACCTCAGGCAAATAGCTGTTTTGCAGATGGGATCATGGTTAGATTGCACTGTTACATTAAGGATGAGGGTGAACCCCCATGTATTTTGCAGTCATCTGCTCTGCTGCTGAAATAGAAGTCCTGAAATGTGGTAAGGAGGGTTGTTCTAGGATGTGTCTGTTAAAACTAAGTAGCAGTGGCAGTATCATAAGAGACCCTGTTCTCAGGTTTCCAGCCTGATTCTCCAACTAAAGAGATTCTAATTTAAGAGGCAGGTTGAGTCTAAAACTGGAGTGGAGCCTGTTTTCCACATACAACCCAAAATGGCAACATCTTGTGAGAACACCTGACACTGGGAGAATACCAACATTTTGGGCTGAAATCTCACAAGAAATTGGAACCATTCAATGAGAACACAAGCCAATGCCTTGGCCGCCAACCCAAATCTCCGTCTCTTACTGAAACCTAAGCCAAATCCTAACACCATTTCCTTGTTCCATCTCTACTCCAGATAGATCAGGATAAACTTTGGATAAAAATCCAGATGGTAGGATGAATATCAGAACCCTATCTCTGGAATATCTGAAATACACCCCTCAGAGCATCTCCATACCAACAAGCTTCTAGAATTAGAAATCCTTTCAAAGAAACCTACTGCATGAAGAAGACCTGACTATACAACAGGGACAGTTTAGCTGCAGCAAAGGTGTGTAATAGCGTGAGCATAACATAGAAAGCATAATCAGCTATCTCTCTTGGTGTACTAGCTCTCAGTCAATCAGTGATCCTGTAAAATAGCTTATCTAGAAAAACAACCAAAACACCAAAACAGGAGTTAGATGCCATGAACAGTACTTGGGTTCTTAATCCTTTCATCTGTCTCATGAGTGGATGTGTCTTTCCTCTTAGTGTGTGTGTGTGTGAGTCTTTCCTCTTAGAGTTGTGTGTCTGTGTGTTCCTCTTAGGATGTGTGTGTTTGTGTGTGTGTTTTGTAAGAAAGCTGCCTATATTTAGTTGCTCTCTTGACAAAACCTGAATCTATCCCTGTAATCCTTCCTCACATCTCTATGGCCAGATTGGAGCAGCCTGTGGAAAAAATTCCAGTCTATTTTCAGAAACAGATAAAAGCATTCAGATTACAGAGCACAAATCTCAGCTCGAAACGGCTGGAAAAAGCCACTCAGCACCGCTGTCACTGACCCCCACAAACCCTTTCAAGTAATGAATTTCAGTTGCCTCGCCCCCTCCTTGCCTCCTTCTTCCCCACCCCCATCACCACTCCCGGAACTGCTTGTGCTTCCAACATCTGCAAAATGTCATAATTCTGTCCAGTTGTTTACCTCACAGGGAACTTGGCGGGAGGTCTTATGTAAAAAGGAGAGTTTGTGGAAATTATTATTGATGCAGCTCTCTTTTTAGGACCTTCAGTGGGATCTTTGTTTTGAAATTTCCATCTACCTCAAAAGCTCCACGGAGGGAGTACTCTTTGCAGTCAAAAGATGACTGGAATCTGCCCTTTCAGCTGAATGCATCTCATGCTCATAAAGACTTTCTGCGCTAGTTACAAAGTCAAATGCTCCATTGTCATGAGCTCCCACGGCATATGAGCCTTCAGCATCATTTATTAGTTCTTATGATTGGGGATTCAGTAAAGGAGATTATCCCTGATTTAAATGGATTGTGTGTTTTAGGGAACCCCTGCTGCTTGATGACTCCTGTTCACAATGGATTAATCGGCTAGTAGCACACAAAATATTGCACAAAATGGCGGAGAACTTATATTGCACTAGCTCGGGGCAGCCCTAGACTAGCTGCCAGCAACTGGTGCCCTAGGCGAACCATGCAATCAGCGCCCCCACCCCCAAGCCCCAAGGGCAGATCTAGACTGAGGTTTCTGGTACGCAGATATGTTTTTATCAATTTTAACTTTGAGAAGCTACAGAAACTGGCAAAGTTAAAAGAATACATAGAGCTATAAAAATGTTTGGAAAACTGTGAGTTTATTTTCACAAACAAACTTCAGTACTTCTTCAGGAGTGGAATGTTTCTTAAGTCGTCTTGAAAAAGCCTGACGCTCACTACACAAATCTGTAGCATCAATGTCTTTTGAATTTTCTTGAGTCAATGCCAACTCCAGTTTTATACAAAATTCTCTTATCTGTTTTGCTGTTTTCTTTTGCAAGCTGTGGATATCATATAGAAAGCCAAATACTGACTCTAGCTGCTGCATCTGTTGAAATCTTTCGTCAACCGAGTGAATAGCAGTATCAAGGACTATGAAGTAGAAATTCACTTTGAACCTTTGTTTTGGGTTCCGAATGGGTGTGTCTCGTCCTTCATATGAAAACTGCTGTTGCTTTTGCTGAATGCGAACTGGCTGTGGTCCAAATTCTGTCAGAAAGTCTATTTCTTCAGCAAGCTCAAGAGAATCTACCAGTGTTCTTTCGAACCCTTCATCACTTCTGAATTCCTCCAGAATATTTTTAGTTTGCTGCAGTTTTTGAGTAGCAGAATGTATGTTCAAGTTCTTTTCCTGAAGTTGCTTACTGGTGAGGTTAATCTCGAAAAGGATATTATACCACAAAATGAGTGAAGTCACAAATTTGAACTTGGAAAGGCCATTTGCAAGAGATTCTGCATCTGAACATGCCATATTGCCAGATGATCCAGTAAAGGTAGTATCAGAAATTTCAATTAGGGCATCATAAATGTTTCCAAGTTCATAGCAAAGAGGCTTCAAAGCATCAATGCTACTCTCCCATCTTGTCTGACTAAGTGGTTTCACAGTTAGAGAATTCACATGGTGAGTCAGAATCTCCCACCAGTGTGTTGAACCTGAGAAAAACACATAAACACATTGCACCAGGTCAAAGAAACTGCTTGCCTCCAAACAGCATCTAGCAGCATCATTGACAACCAAATTCAGAGAATGCGCACTGCAAGGAATGAAAAAGGCCCTAGGATTGATTTCCATCATTCTCCTTTGCACACCATTGTCTGTACCCTTCATATTACTCCCATTATCATAGCCTTGGCCACATAAGTTTTCAACAGATAATGACATTGTTTCAAGCTCTTGTAGAATAGTTTCAGTCATAAATTCTCCAGTCGTCTCCTTCAGTGGTACGAAACCCAAAAAATGTTCCTTTATGAGCACTTCAACATTATCTTCATCTGCAGACTTTTCCATATCTACAAAACAAATGATCATCATCATTTGTTCAATATGAGTCACATCTGGTGTACAGTCCACTATTATTGAAAAGTATTTTGCAGAATGGGCAGCTTCTACAATTTTCTCTTTAATGGCATTTGCTAGGATTTGAATCAGTTCATTCTGCATATTTTTTCCTAAGTAATGAACCTGTGTTTCTTGATCAGTTATTTTACATAGATGCTCCTTCATGCCTGGATCAAACAAAGCTAGGTATTCAACAAATTTTAAAAAGTTTCCATTACCTGGAGTGTATAATTTTTCTTTTCTACTGCGGCCGCGTAATGCTAAATTTTGCCCACCGAGAACTCCCACTAAAGCAATCAGATGCTCTAATACACTGCTCTACAGCCAAAATGCTTCTGAAATAAATGTAGTCAAACTTTACTAATTCTGGGTCACTGAGAACGAAAATGATGCTTAAAATTGTTGATTGGCTCTAGTTTTCAAGATATGCTATTGGGTCAGTATATACGACCCTTGACTTGGGAATGGCGGAGGATAAGTGAGTTATAAAGGGAAGGGATCTCAATTTAAACCAGAAATGACTAAAATACATCTTTGACTGGATCTATGAATAAATCTGACTGGGTTTGGACAGTACTTGCTTTTTAGGCAAAACAATGAATGATGCAATCTGAAGCTGGTATTGCGTCATACATGATATGAATTGCATCATGTTATTCCTAGAAGTCATGGATGATGCAATCATAATGAAGCTTACATCACTCTGCTGAATAAATTGCCCTATATCAGCTCTAGAAATCATACAGTGTCGTGCTCTCTTATTTGTCAGTGCTTGATTTTGCAAAGGGACACATTTCTGTTTAGCCAAAGTGAGCAGAGATGCCTCGTACTTGTATGAACAGTGCAGATAACTTCTGCTATGTTTGTGGTGAAGTGACTTTTGCATCACAAAAGCGCAGTATAACCACTATGGTTTAGAAAGCCTATCACCTTTATTTTGGCTGCAAAATTGGAGATCAGGGCAAGAGGTGGGCCCCACACATATGCTGCAACACTTGTGCAACAAATCTTCGCCAGTGGTTGAACAGGAAAAGGAAATCTATGCCTTTTGCAGTGCCAATGATTTGGAGAGAGCCAACAGATCATACCAGCAATTGTTACTTCTGCATGGTGCCTCCAGTTGGGAAAGGTGTGTCAAAGAAGAAAAAGTGGACTGTACATTATCCAAACATTCCATCAGCTATACGCCCAGTACCCCATGGAGAAGGACTGCCGGTTCCTGATGCACCAGAATCATTCTCACTTGAGTCAGACGAGGAAGAGGAAGAGGATGAAACTTCTGGTCCTGAACCATCAATGTCACAGGACCCCATTTTCTCCCATCCTCCTCCTCTGAACCACACCTCATAACACAAGGTGAACTGAATGACCTTGTCAGGGATTTGGAACTACCCAAGAGTAAGGCAGAGCTGTTGGGCTCCAGACTACAGCAGTGGAATCTCCTGGCAGGTGATGTTAGGGTTTCCATGTTCCGTGACCGTCAAAAGGATCTTGTCCCATTCTTCTTCATGGAAGGTGATCTTGTAGCCTGCAACAACATCGATGGTGTGATGGCAGCCCTCAACATCGTTCACGATCCAGATGAGTGGAGACTGTTCATTGATTCATCCAAGACGAGTCTTAAAGCTGTTTTACTGCCTAATGGCAATGTTTTGCCATCAATTCCAGTTGGTCATGCAGTCCATATGAAGGAAACCTATGACAACATGAAACAACTTTTGAGGTGCATAAACTATGACCAACATCAGTGGCAGCTTTGTGGCGATCTGAAGGTTGTTGCTCTCTTGCTTGGTCTGCAGACTGGATACACAAAGTACTGCTGTTTTCTCTGCGAATGGGATAGTCGTGCAAGAGATTCCCACTACATCAAGAAAGATTGGCCACTCCGACAGTCATTGGAGCCTGGGAGGAAAAGTGTTCAGCATCCACCACTTGTTGAATCAAGGAAGATTTTGTTATCACCCTTACACATCAAGCTGGGTCTGATGAAGAACTTTGTCAAGGCCATTGACAAAACACAAGCAGCTTTCAAGTACCTCCGGGGAAAATTTCCAAGGTTAAGTGAAGCTAAGATAAAGGAAGGTGTCTTTGTTGGTCCTCAGATTCGTGAACTTCTTCGAGATGATGCATTTGACCATGCACTGCGTGGCAAGGAAAAGACGGCATGGAAAGCCTTCCAGTTAGTGGCAATAAATTTTCTCGTAAACAACAAGGCAGACAACTACAGGTTGTTGGTGGAAAACCTCCTCAAGGCATACAAAAGCCTTGGTTGCAACATGTCACTAAAGATACATTTTTTGCACTCTCATCTAGATTTTTTTCCACCGAACTGTGGAGCAGTGAGCGACGAGCACGGCGAGCGATTTCACCAGGACATTGCAACAATGGAGAAACGCTATCAGGGCAAATGGAGCCCAGCAATGCTTGCAGACTATTGCTGGACAGTGACAAGAGATGCTCCATTTAATGAATACAAGAGACAAGCCAAGAAGCGCCGAGTAGACACTGAATAGGACTAAACTATGTACATAATAGTTTTTTGCCTTTTGTTTCATAATAAATTTTATTTATATAACCCTTTTGCTGATTTTCAAAGTGTTACATAAACAGGACAGGTGTAATATTATCATGTAAAGCAACCATAAACACATGAAAAGACCTAGGTTTACAATTTATGATTAAAACTCTACTATCTACACAATATACATAGACATAAAATGTAAAAACTTAAATATCTTAGAAACAGTAGCCAATCAGTTGTTTTAATTGTCATATTTGAATTCAGCACATCAAAATACATAATAAATAGCACATTTTATCTCTGAAGCAGACGACTTCTCAAAAATTGTAGACCAGTGATATTTGTTGCCAATATTCTTCTTTTTCCTTGATCACAAGTAAATTTTCTTCATCGATAGCTTTTCAATCGTAATTCAAGTTCTTTCCAATTTTGAAAACATTCCAGATGTTCTGTACTTCTTTCATGTGAAGAGAGAATTGAAGATATATTTTTCGAGTCCTTCGAACCATTTTCAGTTAGTGATGTACCAATTGCTTGATTTCTAAACAACTTGCAGCAAAAGCAAAACAAAGAGTCCTTCAACAGTGAATATTGTAACCAGTTTCGATGAATTTCTCTCCCATTAATGAGCTTCCTCTTGTAATGCTGAGCAGAAAATTTTCTTTTATTTCCAACCTTAGGGAAGGGAAATTCATGAACTTGTTCAAGTCCATGTTCCACGAGAATTCCACACTGTCATCACATCTGGGCCATGAAGCTGGGTCCCCATACTGTAACTTGTTTGTAACGTCCTCATCCTTTCTTCCTTCTACTTCATTTACTTCCATTTCTGCATGTGTCTCTGAAGGTGAATACATTTTCTCCACTTCCATATCAGTCTGATGCTGTGAGCTGCCTTCATCTAGAAGTAAGTTTCCATCATCTTGAGTTTCCAAACTGCTTTATTGTGGATGTGAGCTACCCTCATCTCAAAGTAATATACCTTCATCTTGATGTTCCAAACTGCTTCCATGCAGATGTGAGCTAACCTCCTCTCCAAGTAAAATTCCTTCATCTGGATGCTGTGAACTGCTTCCATCTTTATTTGGATTAAAGAGAAGATATTTCAGGAAGGATCCTTGCTGTTTTGCTTGGTCCTTTTCCTTCTCAGCCTTTCATTTACGATACTCAGCTCCTGAGGGTTTTCTTTTTCCTCTTTCTGCCATGGGGCATTTGAATATTGTTATGTACTGTGCTCCCGACTGCAAGCATTATGGCGTTAAGGATGTCTGACACACCCACCATATGATTGGCGATTTAAACCACATTGCAGCCATCCCAACACGTCTTTTCACTGTTTAAAGGTTCAATGATTAGTAACATACACTCACTTACCTATTAAAACAGTTAGTTACAGTGTTTACATGGAAACAAAATGACCTTTTTCAATGTTATAACCCGAGGCCGGTTGTTTGGAAAGTAATCCCCTTCCTCACGGTTACCCGCTTGGAGTGTGATGTCATCACTTTCGTAGTCTACTAAGCATTAACACTGTTACTTTTCTTTTATGGACCTTATTTATTACATGTGAACCAGTTATAACAAAGAAAAGTTCATAATTATACAGCCCGATAATAACGCTAAGGTTTAATAATGCTTAAAGATACTCAAATTTTGGATTTATAATGCTGAAAGATGTTATTCTTTATTCTTTGGCACCAAGAAACACAATTTTCCACAGTATTCACTCAATTCTTAACCATCTACCTGCGATGTGTGTTAAAATGACCATTTGACATGTATCAACTCGCGATATCTCCGCTCTACATGAATTTCTGGTTATGCGACCTTGATGTATATTCGAGTTAGGTGTCACTAGCATTGCAGATCTTGCCACTGGCAGATATGTTTAATTGTGGCTGAGTTATTGCTTATCAAAATTGCGGAGTGGGTTATCTTGACCCTACGTCGCAAATTGAAAAAAAAAATTCGCTAAAATATTATTTTTGCAGTAAATAAAAGATTTGGCATATTAATAAATTCTCAGAAATGTAGAGAAATGAATTATAATTCATATTCCCTCTGTACGCGCATGGGAATTGAAATAATGACATCTTTGTTATTTTATTGGTATTTTTTTCATCTTTTTCATTTTTTTTTCTTTTTTTTTAAATTTGATTTCTTTCCTCGAATTTGGCGCTCCATTTAACTTGGCACCCTCAGCGACCACTTAGTTCACCTATATGGATGGGCCGCCCCTGCACTAGCTTACAGAGTAAGCATTAGAAATTAGCACCCAGAAGCAGGGCATCCAGCTGGACTCCAGCTCTCAAAAAATTAAACTGGATGAGGTTCAGAGAAGGGCAACTAAAATGATTAGGGGTTTGGAACGGGTCCCCTATGAGGAGAGATTAAAGAGGCTAGGACTTTTCAGCTTGGAAAAGAGGAGACTAAGGGGGGATATGATAGAGGTATATAAAATCATGAGTGATGTGGAGAAAGTAGATAAGGAAAAGTTATTTACTTATTCCCATAATACAAGAACTAGGGGTCACCAAATGAAATTAATAGGCAGCAGGTTTAAAATAAATAAAAGGAAGTTCTTGTTCACACAGCGCACAGTCAACTTGTGGAACTCCTTACCTGAGGAGGTTGTGAAGGCTAGGACTATAACAGCGTTTAAAAGAGAACTGGATAAATTCATGGAGGTTAAGTCCATTAATGGCTATTAGCAAGGATGGGTAAGGAATGGTGTCCCTAGCCTCTGTTTGTCAGAGGGTGGAGATGGATGGCAGGAGAGAGATCACTTGATCATTACCTGTTAGGTTCACTCCCTCTGGGGCACCTGGCATTGGCCACTGTCGGTAGACAGGATACTGGGCTAGATGGACCTTTGGTCTGACCCAGTATGGCCATTCTTATGTTCTTATGCTCTTATGATTTACTTTTTAATTGAAAACTTTTATTTCGTTCTGAATGGACCTCAAATAGTGATGGCTCTTGCCAGCCAATAGCAGTGCCCAACATTCATTCCTGTCTTCTCTTCAGGGACATTCGCTCACTTCTGCATACACTGCACGCCTATTGTTTCTAATAATATTTGGCCTGTTCCTCACAGGTGCTGAGTAAGCACCAACCCAGAAGCTGAAGATGCTCAGCACTTACCTTCTTATATACCAGGGCGATGAGCATGGTATAAAAACCTAGATTGGTAGCACATTACATGATCATGCCATTAGCAAGGGTCTGCATTCTAATAACTGAAGCAGGTATTCTAGAAGCTAGAATTCTTGATATTTAGTCTTAGCTTTGCCACAACAATGTGACCTCGGAAGAGTCCCCTGTCTTGTCTTTCCCGTTAAATGGGTACAATAATACTGGACTATCTGATAGGGCCTTTGAGAGGCTAAATTAAGTAAGAGCTTGTCCATACTACAAGTATAACTGGCCACTAGCACAGCTTTCTGCCGTGGTGAGAGGCAGGTTACATAGCCTAGGTGTACTGCTGATCCCCACCGTAGTTACAGAATTGTGTTGAATTGATCAAACTAGCAATAAAAAAATTGTTAAAACATGAAACTGCCCATGAGACAAGAAACTGTGTTACCCCATGATTATAATTGTGCAATGGATTATGCTTTTGATATTAAATGTCTGTCAGACTATAGCGGGGTGGTCACCCCACTCTATCCCTGAAGGGGTTAAAGCAGCCCTGGAGAGGGCTGTGGCGGGGGAAAGCTAGACTGATTTGGGGAAGTAGCTACAGCTGGGGCCATGCCCCAATCAGGACACAGCTGGCCCTATAAGAGGGCTGAGGGCCAGAGGCTGGGAGAACGCACTCTCTCTAGCTCCCTAGAGAGAGAAGGACTTGGTTGCCTGGGAAGCTGAGGGGGGTACTTAGGGTGGAGCAGTGCTGGGGAAGGGCAGAGGGAGCTGGCGAGCTCCAGCCTAGCAAAGCCCCAGGCTGCAGGCTGAGTTATGGGCCCACAAAAGTGTACTAGGGCTGCAGAGGGGCAGCCCAGGAATAGGCAGAGGCACTTGGTCCAATCCCCCTTGCCGATGATGTGTGGTTAACAGACTGCCGTCTGCCCCAGTGAGTGGGGGCTAAATGGAGACTGGCAGTAGCCACTGAGGCAAGGTGGGGATAACGGGTTGGGGGTTCCCCTGGGAGGGGAGACCCAGAGTGAGGGGGTACTGTGGTGGGCAGAATCCCTGGGCAAAGGGCTCCGGGATCTGGGAAGGACACAGGGCCAGCAGCAGGTGAGCCACTGGCCTGCAGAGGGTACTCCGGAGCTGGTGAAAAGCTAATTCCCAGGACAACCAGCAGGAGGCACCGTGCCGGTAAGTCATCGCCCCGTCACACAGACACTTTGAGATCCTTAGTTAAAAGGCATTGTAAAGTATGATATAAGCACAAAAAACCTGTGTGTATTATTGTATGTATGGGTATATAGATGTGTAGGTATAAACACATACACACCCAAATATGGGCCCAGTTAAATATGTGAGTGTGCATGTATAGAAATGTGTATATATACTACTTATATTATAGATAAAGGCACCCATGCGCACACACTGCCTAAAAGCCTCATGTTGAGACTACATCCTTATTTTCCTCTCCCTGACTTGCTTTTAATTCCTAGAAAAACACGCTAGCTGGTCAACATTTTATAAATTTTGAATTTTTATATTATGGGGGGGGAGGGGGGGTTCAACCAGCTATAGAGCTAGTTGAAGTTTTTCAACAATTGAAAAGATTTGTTGATATTTCAAAAAATGTCAGACTCACAAAATTTGAACAATCGTTAAAATTGGAAAAAATCTTGCAAAATGTCATACTTATTTTTGACCAGCTCTAGCAAAGACCATTTCTGTGTAGAGAATAACATATCTAAAGCAATGCATACAGCTCTAATTTTTCAGCATATATGGTACCAGTGAGAGATGCCAGCATTGCGTATATAACATTATCTTAATTTCCTTTAAGGTGATAAATACTGACCCCAGACAACGTTTACCTGTAACAATAAATTAAGATGTTCACCAGACTATGAAACCAATATAGCTGTTTATACATATATTTTTGAATGTTTTCATCAGAAAGCTCTGAAGATTTTCTGCATTATGGACATGAATTTCAAACATAGAACAGCTTTTTATATAAGCAAAAAACCCTAATGTACTAAAGGCAAGATGAAGAAAAAAATGTTTATTCACCTCTGATCCAGCTGGAAGCTAAAATGTGCAAATGATAGCTGTTGGTTCACTGAAAGGAAATAATACTTTTCACTTAACAGTTATAGCTAGTCAGGATACGTATATTTGTATAAATGATCTGATAGATTAAACTTGCTCTAGACTTCAATATATTGACTTCAGAAGAGATGAACAATAGAAATTTACAACATCATCATTCCCTTTGTGCATAACAAAATTAAAAATGTGTTTTAATTACATAACGCCTTTTCAGTCTAAAAGATCTCAAAGCATTAACACGTGCTCCACAAAGAAGAGTCATTTTAACCACTGCAGACACGCTCCACCCACCCAGCATGGACTGTGGCAGCAGTTTAACAGTGCACCGCATCATTGCTCAGCAGGCAAGTAGGGCTATTTGGATACGTGCCTTTAAAAAATGTTTGTTAATAATCCACAGAAACAAAAACAAATAGTTTAGTATGGATGGGGAAATGAATCTTGAAATTATCCAGCTAAATCCTATTATCTTTAACCACATCACCAAATGTGTTTGGACAGCCAGGAGAACGTTGGACTGTGTTTTCCAAATGCTCTATAAAACTCTTCATGAGCCTACTGCTGCTGCTATCACACTGAGCAGTGATCACGGCCCCCATAAGGCATCGGAAGTGTGTGAGGGTGAGAGAGCGTTTGGATAACTATTCCAGTTGTCCTAATTTGCCACTGTTTGTACTGTTCTACTAGTTTTTGAGTGCCACCCTCTCTGGCCTTTCCCTCTAGACTCCTGTTCCTTGGTGACTCATATGCTGTTCCTTCTGTAACGTTTTCTCCGGATGCTGTCATCTTTAGCTATATTTTTGTAAATGGTTGATTTAGGAAAAACACGACTGCCCCTCCCCCCCAATGATGCCCTTTGTAATAAAGGCTCTCAAAGGAGATTTAGTTAGACTCATTTAAATTGTGCCCAGGGTTTTGGATGGGCACAAAGAACAAAATATTCATGTAAAAATCCATAAAATATACAACCTGGAAAATGTCCCAAACTAAAAGCCCTCCCCAAATCCCTCAGGCACAGCCTTTCCCACTACACTCTCCCAACCATTTCCCCTCACCAAAAGCCTGAGAGAACTGAGAAGCTTTACAGAATGAATTGAAGATTGTGAAGGGTCTGACCCAAAACCCACTGATGTCAATGGAAGAGTCCTATTGATTTCAATGGGCTTTGGATCAGACTCTAAATCTGGGCTGAGGTGGACCAAATAGCGGGTAGGGGAGAGGGAGAAAGGGAATTTCATTCCATGGCTAAATACTCTTCGGTCTCTGTGGTTAGATTGTTTGGGGCTCTTTGAGTTGAAAGCAAAACCTTGTTCTTCCCCTGGAAATCAAATGGAAGTAATTGTAAATCATAGGGCATAGGTGTAACGTGCTCCTTACAGGAAATACTGCTTAGTAAGGGATTGGGTGTCACCAGGCCTGCAGCAGCACAGGGAGAGCTCTGCTATCACAGACCCACTCACTCAGTTCCATGACAGTGGGGATAAGGATGACGTCCTGTGCTGCGCAGGAGGCATTCAGCAGCAGGGGGCTTGTCTTCCTCTTCTTCACAGTCCTGGCTCTGTTCCAGTATCCAAACCTCTGCAATATCAAAATCCCTTCCTTGTCCCCCAGCATGGATCTCATGCTGGGGCGGGGCACAAGGAAGGCATTCAGATAATGCGGAGGTTCATATAAAAGGGTTTCGGATAAACGGGAGTATGCCGTATGTATTAGTTGATAAGGTGCCAGTCGAAGGTGCTCAAGAACATGGAGTATAGTTCTTGGGTTTTGTAGGCACAATCAAACTTCTTGTACACTGCAAATGGCTCTCTCTCTACAGTTCTTTGCATCAGCTCGTAACAGATGTGTTCCAGCATTATAGTGGTGGGAGTGATGAGAGCAGTAGTCAGGGGGCTTGCTTCTTTCATGGGACAAAGAGACCGGGCAGGGAGCCAGAGGTGCAAGAATCAGCGCTGTCCTTACTGAAGATTTAGAATACTTCTTTAATAATTCAATGCCCTTGTAATAAATACCACTGAATTCTACAGCAACCGCCACAGACCTGCTGCACCGGTAGGGAGTTTTTACTATCGAGTATTGTACTTTTAGGGC
Source organism: Emys orbicularis (assembly GCF_028017835.1). Lineage (NCBI taxonomy): Eukaryota > Metazoa > Chordata > Testudines > Emydidae > Emys > Emys orbicularis. The sequence goes on along the minus strand of NC_088685.1, from coordinate 162,455,490 downwards.
GCATCATAGCATGGACAAGTTAATGCTGTAGACTAAACTGTTAGAGAAGTTGAAGATGCTGGTTTCATTCAGTGAAACTGCAATGCTAATTTTTATCTCCATCCAAAAATAAATTGCCAAAAGGCGAAAAAGACAAAAGCAATTTGTGGAGGAAATGGAAAATATTGTCATGCTTTGAACAAGGAAATATAAACAGGTACTGTTAAAAGGGGGAGGGGGGAGAATGAAAATGATTTGACCTTGGCCTTTTAAGATGAGACTCATGCATATAATTGCTTTATGGGTTGAATTCTTCTATGTAACGACAGGCCTTTTGTCTTTATTCAACCGTTTTCTTATGCAGATTGGAAATGAGCAACAGGGAAGAAATATGGTATTTTCTTACATGATGCAACAAGATGTTATTCTTCCTGGCCACATGTAAAATAGATTTATGGCAAAAACATGCCAGAAACGCCTGAGGAAAACATTAGCCTTAGCAGAACACTGGTGTATATATGTTCTTTTCAACACTGAATAATGGAATTGAAAGCCATTTTTCTTAAAACAGAACCAGGATGAATGGCTGCATTTCACTGGAGAGCAAGATCAAAGTTACACATGTTTCATATGGTTCATCAGGAAAAAGTTATTAAGAAGTAGAATTTCACATGCACACAAATATATGTATATTTCAGTTTCAGTATATTCTCTCTCTCTATGGGCTCCCAGCATCAGGTACATCAGGAAAAAGTTATTAAGTTATGTATATTTGTGTGCATATTTATGTGCATGTGAAATTCTACTTCTTAATAACTTTTTCCTGATGTACCTGACGCTGGGAGCCCATAGAGAGAGAGAATTTGATTGTTTATTAGGTTATTATTATTGATTATCTGCATTACCTGCAGCAACTGGACACGCTTCACATGGTTCGGACTGAGTGCACTTAATGTTCCACAAATAAAGGGAAAAAATCATTACTCTCTGCAGTGTTGTCACTAAAAGAACACAGAGTTAGAGAAAACCAAAGGCTTAGACTAGGGGTCTGATCCAAAGCTCACTGAAGTATATGGCAAGACTCCCATTGACTTCACTAGGCTTTAGATTTAACTCAAAAAGCCCAGGAAAACAGCGCTCACAGTTAGTGCAAAGACTGGATAAGAGAGAGAGAGAGAGAGAGAGAGGCATCTCATTAGGACTGAGCTTTAAAATTTGGATGGGTTCAGGCTTAGATGTGTCTCCCGCAGGAATTAATTCCAGCGGGGAGGGTCCATTAAAGGCCTGCAATATTCAAGATGAGAGGTGATGAAGTGACAAGAGGGCCAAGGTTTAGGTCTGTTACACCACTGTAAATCTTGAGGTAACTCCATTGACTTCAGTGCAGTTATTCCAGACTTATGATGGTATAACTGAGAGCACAATATTACTCTCGTCTGCACCTTTTAATCGAGGTATAGGTAAAACTAAAATACACTAGAAGAGAGAGATTAAAACAACCCTTCCCAGCCCACTGATATACACATGCCTCATTACCATAATGCAATCCAAAGCCTCCATGTTGGTTAAAATTTCATCATTCACACTCTGGGAATTCTCACTTCCTCTGGACATGCTGACAAAGCTCATTGTTTATTGCTCACAGCATGTCATAACTGCTGGTTTTGCTTTAGATTGCAGTCTGTTTGAAAAGCCACATGCCTTTTCTGAAGCCAGCTTGCAGTTGTAAAGTCCCCCAGCGCTTCACTTGGCTGGTGTTCTCTCGGTCATTCAGGACACTGGATCCTGTCTCAGATGAGCTAGAACAGAACTACCTTCAAAGCCACTCAGGATGTCAGATTGAAACTGACCTAACAAAGCTGGATTTTCATACACATTCTTGCTGGCAGCTGCATGTATAGCTTTTCCAGAAAAGCCACAGACTAAGGGGGGAAAAGATGGATGGAGTTTTTTCTGCCTCATTGTTGCTCCCCTCCAAACCCACACAAGAGGCTACTTCAAAGGCCCTTCATAAACTGAGCCACGAAGAGGTGATTTGGAGATATGCTCTTCATGTTTTCAGTGTACCATTTTCCTGCCCCATCAGTGCTCCCCACAGACATCCTGTGCGGATTATTCCTTCTCCTAGCAAGAATGCTATTCAGAGAGGGGTTATACCTGGTGGAGTCTGCTGCACCCATGCTGGTGACAAGTCAGCAAGGGTCTAGAACTTGGTCTTTGGGACTGAGGACAGGAGAAGAAGGGAGCAGAAATTAAACTGATGTGCTGCAGTGACAAAAAAAGAAAGAGAGGGCCATATAGATTATTTTGTCAGTAATAATATAGTTTTCGTTAAAGCCCCCCCTCCACACCAACGTGCGGGGGCACAATGCAGACATTGAGGGCTAAACGGTGCACCTCCGCAAATTGATAGCAACCTGCATGCATAATTGCATATGAGGAGATAAGTGAGCTTGCAGAGCTGGGACTTTGGCCTGTGGTCACAAAGCAAGTCCTTGGTCCCATCAGCTAGGTCTTTCACGGGACTCCATTTTTTTCAGTGTTCAGCTTGAGATAACAAGGACCTGATTTTCAGAGGTACTGAGTACCTGCAGCTACTACTGAAGCCCCCTCAGCTCCTTTGGCAGGTAAGTAAACTAAAAAATTAATAATAATGTTATACCTTGCCTGATTATAGTGTTTTCTATCCAGGGAACATCTGGCGCTGCAGGTTGTTAGCACCGCTGAATATCAGGCTCTTGGTGTCTCAAGCTGAGCATCTAAAATTAATGGGTCTTTTGAAAATGTAGGCTTTAAGCTCTCTGTGCCTCAGCTTACCCATCCATATATGGGGATAATACTTATCTTGCTGCGGTGTTGTGACATTTAAATCATTTGTGCTTGTTAAACACTTTGAGATCCTTGGCTAGAACATGGCAATAGAAAAGTAAAATAAGTAATAACAATTTTCATATCTGCCAGGACCTGTAGTTCCCTTTACTGCTAATCTCATTAACACCTAAACCTACTTCCTTAAGGCCAGGAAGGGATGCAGAGTGTTTTCTGTTATCAAATTCAGATCTGGATCCAAACTTCCCCAATGTTTTGGATGATTTGGATCTGAGGTTTTGGCTCATCTCTAGTTATCACCTGTTACACAGAAAACACTGAACCCCAAACTTGGGTCTCCACAGATAAAAAGCCCTTTAAGTTCACCCTGAACCATAAGTGTGGGAACAAGGGATGCTGGGGGTGCTGCCGCATTCCTTGGCTTGAAGTGGTTTCCATTATATACAGGGTTTACAGTTTGGTTCAATGGGTCTCAGCACTCCCATTATAAAAACTGTTCCAGCACCCCTGCCCTGAACAAAGTTGTTCTGCACGTAGTAGGTATGATAGGTGAGAATGCTTGAGAGAGTGGTTATCCTTATGCAAAGGATATGAAGTCAGTTGAAGGCAAACGGTGAAGCTCTCTGTCTAGATAGAAATAACAATGGACACACAGAGTGAGACAGAGAAAGGGCTCACTAACTGACCTTCTAAATCTAGCTATAAATCAGGGCCTACTGCTGCCCTACCTGTTTAATAGCACGTTGCTAGGACTGAACAAAATATTGTCAGCAAATCTGATAAAAAGAGGGAAGATGTGCTGTAAGGCACTGAAGGTCTCACTATACCCAGTAGTAAAGCTCACTATCTGTGTCACTCTGCAGTGTAGTGAGGCTTTCAATGTTAACTCCTTAAATGCCTACCAGCACAGGATGGCTCAGATGACTGGATATGGGATGCACAAACTTCCATCTCTAGGATGCTGATCTTAATCCAGTCCAGGTCTGTAGTAACCAGACAGGTGTTGGATGGCTTTGTGGAATGAGCTAGTGGTCTCATACCTGTTCTTAATGAACGGAAGTTTCCTGATAGTAACCACCTGTATGATTGGCATTAATTCAGCAGTGAAGTTCCAATGTGATTGTGAACTGGTTATATTCCACTGGTCATCCTTGCTTCAATCACCCTTTCCTAGGTCCTTATTTTATCTCATTTTACTGCCTTTGCATGCCATGACTTTACATTTCCTGTCTTTCTCTTTCCTCCAGTAGCTTGTTATCTGATGTGTCACACTGAGTCTGCCCAGGTGACTAAACAAAAGATATCTTTTTTATTTTTATTATTATTGCATGATTGCTTTGTCCTTTGTTATTGCTTTGTCTTTCCTATTAGTATACTCTCTGGAAACTTGGATAGGACACCTTTACGTGCATCATGCAAAGGTAATAAAACCCTGGGAAACCAAAATTCTTTTTTGTCCATCACCAACCACCTCTTCCCAACCCAAAATCGCTCTGATTTGTTTCTGGCCCTTTGGCTAATTTGCTACCCAACATGCCAGTTTTCCAGTGTCCCACAAACCTGCACATTTGGGAAGCAGTGTGGCCTAATGGTTAGAGGCCATGGGTTCTGTTCCCTGTTCCGCTATTGACTCACTGTATGATCTTGGGAAAGTCTCTTAAACCCTCCATGCCTCAGATCTCTCGATCTGTCAAATAATGATATAACATTTTCCCACCTTTTTGAAGTGTTTTTAGATCCGTGGGCCAAAGTCACTATGAAAGTGCAAAGTATAATTATTTTCCTGGGTGTAACTTTGAGACACAGTTTCTGCAATAACAGCTCCATTGTCCCTTCTCTGTCTATTGTTATGGTGCTATATCCTTAAGGGATTATAATAATTCAATTGCAATTTCTCACTACACCCACAGGGCCTTACCTAGGTCATAGAGCTTGGGTAATAACAATCCAATCACCTATACTTCTATCCAGGGCTCTCCAGTTCTTCACCTTAATGAACTTGCTGTTTCTGTGGCTGCTTTTTCTTGCTAATGTTTTTGTGTCTTAGTTTCATATCAGTTTTCGGGTCCTTTGGCAAGATCCAGTCTCTGTGATCCGTAAGCTTCATTATATGAATTTCTGGAAGCACCTGATCTGTGATATCAGTAACTGTTTCACTTGTAAAGACAGATGCACAACAGTTATCTGTTGACTCAGCTGTTTGCTTATCTTTCTGAAATTCAGGCTGTAATTATCAAAGAGGATGTTTGTGACTTTTGATCCCCAGGCTATCTCAGGCTAATATCCAGCCATATCTCTCAGGCTAAGGAAGGTAGAGCTCTATTGGTAGCTAGATAACTACCTACATTCTGCAGAAGGTAGCACTTTCCCTTCTGTACCGTTTCTGAAGAAATAACCCATTCTGGTACTGGTCAATACCTTGACCTCTTAATGTTAAACAGCTGCCACGTTTCATGCCAAAAGTGGCTGCATTTGAGTGATGAGTGAATTCACTCCTGTGACAGAGTGCCGGATTCTGATCCCATTTACAGTGGTGTCAGCCTGGAATGATTCCAGGGCCGGCTCCAGGCACCAGCCCACCAAGCGTGTGCTTGGGGCGGCGCCTGGAGGGGGGTGGCATGGTGGGGCGCTCCGGCCCGAGAGCAGGGCCACGGCCGGGCTCGCCGCCCTCCCCCCGGCGCTCCAGCCAGTCAGGGAGAGCGGAGAGCCCCGGCCGGGCTCGCCGCCCTCCCCCCGGCGCTCTGGCCGGTCGGGGAGAGTGGAGAGCCCCGGCCGGGCTCGCCACCCCCCCCCCCGGTGATCCGGCTGCCGGGGGCTCTCTGCCCTCCCCCCCGGCGCTCTGGCGCTTCGGCCGGTCGGGGACTGCGGGCCCCGGCCGGGCTCGGCGCCCTCCCCTGCCACAATGGGGGGGGGGGGGGGCGGCGGCCGGTGGCTTTTTTGCCTAGGGCGGCAAAAAAGCCAGAGCCGGCCCTGAATGATTCCCATTAACTTCAATGGTGTCACTTCAGATCAGAATTTGGCCCATCATTTTTAAAGCTCTTTGGGATCCTGAGCAATGAAATGTAAAGTGACTGTTTCATTAGAATGGATCCATTTATTCTGTAACCAAATGAACTCTCTTCTCACACTTTTTTGTTCTCACTCTCACAGCCAATTATTTAGAGGAGAAATGATGAATCACAGAAATAGTTTTATACTGTTCCCATATGACCACCAGTAATTTTCTAATGGCGTAACCTAATAGCGAATATTCTCCTAAAAGGACTGTTGGAAGCCCCTTAATAGGAGATGTGAGACTGAAACTTAAAAACTAAACACATTGCCTCAAAACTTGCATCTGCAAATTGTTGTGTGTCCTAACCCCTTGCATTTGCACATTCTATCATGGGCATGCCTTTTGTAAGGAATAGTTAGAAGTCTAATTGCTGTGCATTTGTGTGTGCAAGTTTGAAGCCCTTTTCTAATTTTGCCTTTGAAACCCGACTGGACAAAACATTAAAAATACTGGAGGAGCAATCCTTCATTGCCTGGGAGATGTGTGGAGGACTTAATAGGTCTTTTCCACTTCAGAGTTCTATGATTCATGACAAATGGAATTTCTTAGTATTTGAAACAGGAGAGGGACAGATTTAAAATGACCAGAAAGGGCTGCAGTGTAAAGTCTTTGTACTATTTAAAAAAAAGGCAGTGCAGGATTTTATTGCCCTTGCTGAGAGTCTAATAGCAACCAATTTAAATAAACATTCCTGAATTAAGCCATATTCTCTTAACAGATGTGTGTGTGTGTTGGGGGGGAGTTAAATAAATGTTCACTTATTTTATTGTACCGCCTCTCACATGTATACCTGCAGATGCCTTTCTAATCTGATAGCAAAGCATTAGACTCATATTGCTCTCAGACTCTGGTGTATTCATTATCCCACATGTTTCAGTCACTGGATCTGTTGTACAACAAACAGTGGATTTTATTGTTTCTTCCTATGCATGGTCTAGTGAACAACAATCTTATATAGTGTCTCCAGAGATATGCACCTTCCTTATTGGCACCAGAAAGATTATACCAGATTACATTAGTGCAGGCTTCCAGCACAATAAGGGTGGTCATGGCCTTCCCTGTTTTGAATCATTGATGGCTCTTTACTCACTGCTGTGCTGATGCCTTTGAGTCAGTTTTGATGTCTCCAAACTGGTTAAATAAATTTTGGTTATTTATGTTATAGATAGTTAGGCTGGAAGAACACAATAATTTGATGATTCAGTTTGCACATCCTGGGAGATTAGTTAATACTTTTGTTTTGAAATGTATAACATAAGGAGGGTAGAGAATATTATTGCTTTGTATTGTGGGCATCATGGAAAAGGTGAGTTTTCAGGAGTAATTTAAAAAGGTGAGGAGAGTGGCTTCACATACAGGGGACAGTGTAAAACAGGCACAGAGATGCCTTTGGGGGAAACGGGTCACAGGCACATCTTTACATCTTTGATTTCTTTGACAAAACCAGAGGTAGGCATAGCGGGTAGTGACCAAAAAAAAAAAAAAAAAAAAAAAAAAAGGACTAGTTTGGACGAAAAGGTGCAGGGGCAGAATTATGTGAGATCTCAAAGGTGAAAACAAGGAGTGAAATTCTGGTTCTGCAGAAATCAGTATAAAAACTCCCGTTACTTCAGTAGGGCAACGATTTCTCCCAAGATTTAATTTAACATAATGGAGAAAGGGGAGGCAGTGGAAACCTTCAGCAAGGGGGCAACATGTTAATTCACCCTGTCTACCAACTTTACATTACAACTAGAATGGTCCTCTGTCTGAGGCTCTCAGGGTCAGGGCCGGCTCTAGGATTTTGGCCGCCCAAAGCAAACACAATTTTGCCCCCCCCCTCCGTTTTTTAATTACCCCACCCCCGGCCCCGCCTCAACTCCGCCCCTTCCCCAAATCCCCAGCCCTGCCTCCTCCCCCCAGGCTCTCAAGCCTAGGAGGGAGGGGTAGAAGCGGCGCCCGTGCCGCAGCCACTCGGAGTCTCCCCCTCCCTCCCAGGTTTGAGAGCCAGGGAGGGAGGGGGAGACTCCGAGTGGCCGCGGCGCGGGCGCCGCTTCTCCCCCTCCCTCCCAGGCTCTCAAGTCTGGGAGGGAGGGGGAGCAGCGGCGCGCGAAACAGCTGTTTCGCGCGCCGCGGCTGCTCGGGATCTCACCCTCCCTCCCAGGCAGCAGCAGCGGAGGTGAGCTAGGGCGGCCGCGGCACATTTTTAGGGGCGGCATTCTGGCGCCGGCCATGCCGCCCCTAAAAATGTGCCGCCCCAAGCACCAGCTTGTTTTGCTGGTTCCTAGAGCTGGCCCTGCTCAGGGTTCACCCCTATGATGAACTGTAATGCTGTGCCACCTAAACACACAATAGTTATAGTGTAAAAACTCTCCTTCCCTGTGCTACTAAGGGCATCATTCTAATATACTTTCCGTGCTATTTGTTTGTTTTTCTCATGTGTGGATGGTGAAGCTACAGAAGTCAATTTCGTTTTTTATTTGTGGCCTGTTTCACTTATGATTTCTCATGGGCTAGCACAATTTGCTATTCAGGATCATTTATAAATCCCTCCCAAACAAGTTTTCATGGAATATTTTTTTCAATGTATAGTAAACACGCCCTCCCCACCATGCTCTATTTATGTGTTTATTAAAAATTAAACCTAGATTCAGGCCATTAATTTTTTAACCTTTCAACAGGTCTAAAGCTTCCTTTCAGCTCCAAACACCTTTACATTTGTGGGGTGAAGCCAGTACCTTAATATTATTGTAACAAAGCCATTTGAATTATACTTGCATTTCCAGTAAGTTGGATCCTTCCTTTTTGCTGAATACCGAAAATTCTTTTCTTGCCCTAGCTGTTGTCTTTGGCTGTAGAAATTGTACTTTCCATTTTCACAGAAACCGTAGGGGCATTACAAATGCATATATAATTTCTGAGTAGATATTTTGGTTTCTTATGCAACAGCTGCACTAATTCATATTATTGGAAGCTAATAGTTTTTAAATTATTTAGAATTAGCACCGTACATTTACAAGTCATCTAGGTGCTTACCTACATGCCCTGCTTTCTCAATTGGATATGACATTCTACTTCATTTTCTGTAACAAAGTGCTACTGTAAATTGTTAAAAATCTGCCATGTTGTACCTCAGAGGTGGCATTTCAATGTGGTGGATAAAGCAATACCTGTACAAACTGTATGGAATTTCTTTGGGATACTAAGGATGATAGACAGCAAGAAGTTATTTTAAATCTTCCTGGACAAATTGTTTTCCTCTCAATTATGGACAAAATCCTGATTTCAGTAGGAGTTTGCCAAGTCAGGACCTTTGGATTTGGCCCTCTAATAAGATATTTATAATACCTTACATTTTCAGACTACATTATGAACATCAACTAACCCTGACACCACTCCTATCAGGTACCTAGATGGTTGTGTTCCCATTTCACAGATTAGAAAATGGAGACACACAATCATTCAGTTATTTGGCCAAGGATACACAATAGGTAAGTGGCAGAGCATGGGTTAGCACGTGAGAAATCCTGGCTCTCAGCCTTGTGTTCAGAGGCCACAATTGTTAAGATGTTACAGCCATGATCATAAAGCAACAAAGTAACTTGGCAAGCACTTTCTGAGAGACTTATTAACCCATGGGAGCAGGGATCTGTTTTGTTCCACAGGCTTGATCCTGAGAGGGGCTAAGCACTTTCACCCAGTGTCACTCCAAATGAGGCCCATGATGATCTGTGACCTTCCCTGTCTAACAAATAGCTTAACTATTTCTCTCTACCACTTCTAATACTACAATTTGTCATCCTCTCGCTCTTATTTACACATAAATAGACATTACATTTAACTCGGCAATAAACAGACACTGAAGGGACAATAAGATCTTACGGTGTCCAGGCTCTTGGGTGGCATTCCTACCTCTGCCACTATCCTACTGTGACTCTGATTCTAAGCAGTGAGGCACCGAGCACGTCTTGAGTGATGCTGAGCATCCACAACTCCCTGTGATTTGAGAGGGAGATGAGGGCACTCGGTGCCTTGCAAAATCAGGCCCTGTGTATCTTAGGAAAAGTCACTGATGTGGGAATTTTCAGAAGTTTGTGTGTGCATAAGTGGCCTGCTGAGTGCTCCAGCTGAGGCTCAGTTCATGTTTAGGCACTTAGCATTTTCAGAACAGCTTGTTAGTCATGCCCCAGTCTCTTGAAAAATATGGGGACTGAGTGATCCCAGAGGGCAGGTCTGGAGCATGGTTAAGGGGCAGGCCACTCAATCAGAATTTTCAACACTGCTAAGAGGTCCCCATGTGCTCTGCCAGATGCTGCTGATCTAGTAAACCAGCCTTGACTGACACACAACCAAACACTGTTGCTTGGCAGAGAGGTCTTGAAGAGGGATTTAGAAGAGTTGGGTAGTGGCATTACAATTTAGAAAGGTTGTGTGAGAAGCTGAAGAGGCAGGCATTGTTGCCAGAGTGGAGGAGCGAACATGAAAAGCGAGGAGAAGACAGGCAAGGAAAGGAAGAGTTGTGGTTGTGTAGGGGAGGATGTTTTATCAGCTCCAAAAGCATTCCGAGACTTCAAATGGGTATTTTGTCAGTAAAAAGTGCAGCGTTCCTATCCAAAATGAGTAGAGATGGAATTCCAACTGTTCCCCTTTTTTGGCTGAAATTCCTAGAATGTCAGTTACTAGTAAACAATACTAATATTAACTTCCCCATTGTCATCTGTAGATCTCAGAGTGCTTTACAAAGGAAGGGATGTAGCAATATCCCAGTTTTACAGATGAGGAAGCTGAGGCCCAAAGAAGTGATGTAACTTGCCCACACTCTCTCAGCAAACTAGATCAAGTTGCTTGGATTTTACTAGATTTATTAATTTTGTAACATAAATATGTATGGGTGGAAGGAATAAATGAAGGTTAATTAAGTCACAGGACAAAGAAAGGCACTAAAGGCCGTACATTAAAATCTGAAAGTATTGCCAGTTTCAGTGAAAGTTAAGAATAACCATCTCCAGTACTATGTTTTAAAATACTACTGGCAGTGGAAATCATTATATGATGATTTTTATATTTCTTTTATACTTGACAGACTATTTTATGGCAGAATTCATGCCTAATAGTAGCAGGCTTCTCTTCTCCCCCTTTCCCCCCCCCCCCACTAAATACAGCACTATGGGCCTTGATTAATCATTGTCCCCATCCGTTTTAGCTGAGAACTAATTTAAAGAAAGTGTGGGGAGGAGGGAGGGTTATTAATTCCCAAACCTTTTTTTTACATTAGCAGACTCATGGAAACCAGACTGGTTCCATTTGCTTTTCAGCCTTAAACCAAAGCCCATAAAAGTTTGAGGATCCCAGTGAAAAACTATAGAAACATATTTGTTTTTAATGGGATGATGATAAAAATCAGGTGATTCCCATAGTGAAGAAAACTGTTTCCAGATGAGGTGGAAAATATGGAATGTAGCTTATTGGGAGGGAGGAAAAGAGGGAGGGTGGTGGTGGTGGTGGTGGTGGTGGGGAGGTAGAGACAAGGACTGTGAGACAGGCTTTTAAAAAGGGACATACTCACTTTTCAAGGACACATGAGTACCTGTGTGATTCATCTCCTCATATTGCCAAAATAGGAAAAGAACAAATTAAAGAATATTTAGATAAGATAGATGTACTCAAGTCAGCAGGGCCTGATTTAAATGCATCCTAGGGTACTTCAGAAACTAGCTGAAGCAATCTCAGAACTATTAGCAACTGTCTTCAAGAACTCATGGAGACTGGGTGAGGTCCCAGAGGACTGGAGAAGGGCAAACAGTACCTATCTTTAAAAAGGGGGACAAAGAGGACCTGGGGTATTATAGACCAGTCAGCCTAACTTTGATACCTGGAAAGATTCTGGTACAAATTATAAAACAATCTATTTGTAAGCGCTTAGAGGATAATAGGGTTATAAGGAATAGCTGGAATGGAGCTGTTGAACAAATCATGCCAAGCCAACCTAATTTTCTTCTTTGATAGAGCTACTGGTCTGGTGGATGGGGGCGGGAGGGTGGGAAGGAGGGAACAGTAGACGTGATCTATAGAATAACAGAAATGTAGGGCTGGAAGAGACCTGGAAAGGTCAAGTCCAGTCCCCTGCACCAAGTAAACCTAGACCATCCCTGACAGGTGTTTTGGAGGCTTTTTAAGAAAAGGTTGGACAATAATGGGGATTCCACAACTTCCCTTGGAAGCCTGATCCAGAGCTTAACTATCTTTCTAGTTAGAAAGATTTTCCTAGTATCTTGATTTTAGTAAGGCTTTTTGACACCATTTTCTTACTGTTGTTTATAGAATCACCACTGAAGCATAAATCTGAACTGCATACCCCCCCCCCACAGAAATACCTGCATCATCATCATCATCATCACTCCCATAACCACATTGGTCTGCATAGGGACCAGAAAACTCTGCAAAATTCCCTTTGCAGAATTTCCTCTAAATGCTTCTGGTGGGGAAAGAAGGGTGGTACAAAAAAAAAAAAAAAAAAAAAAAAAAAAAAAAAAAAAAGAAAGAAAGAAAGAAAGAAAAGGTAATATTTAGCCTACCAATCTTATGGATCCCCTGAGATTTGCACAAGTCTGTTAGGGGTACAGAGTCCTATTTACAGAGATGGAGCTCAGTGTATGTTCTGGGCTTTCTATGGTTATGTCCCTGCTTCCTAGCAGTATGGCTCCTATTCACATGCTAATTTGTTGTTGGAAGGTTGTACATGCAGGGTGGGCTCCACACGTTGGCCCAAATCCTGCTTCAGGACCATTGAACCATAGAATCATAGAAATGTTGTTATACCAATAGAATAAAAACCAGCAGGATTTTATTAAGAGAGATAAGGCAAAGATGCCACATTTATTGTAAATATAATGATAAAGCAAAAGATAAAAGTAAACAACGTTGTTTGACTATTTATTTCTATTACTACTTATTTCTTATACACACACACACAAATATATATATATATATATATTCATTCACACAATTATTTATTCAAGTTCTGTATAGGTGTTATAGTTACCAGCCTAGAAGTTGCTCATGCCAAGTTACTGGCCAGGTATCTTGGTCACGAGGATGGAGCCGAGTCCGTGTCTGGTGCACCTGATGCTCCTAGAGGTTGGCAGCAGAACCAGAGACTCAAAGTCCTTAGTCTTTAGAGTTCATTCTTATAGGAATTAATTCCTATGTTAGTCTATGGGAACTATTTCATCCTGCTGTTGCTGACTCAATCAGCAGATGGCACATTCCTGGTGGCTCCACACTGTCCAAAGTGTCACATTCCTGGTGTCTCCACACTGTCCACAGTTTGTGTTTCTCATCCTTCCAGGTGATGGGGTGGATCCCAGTTTACCCTCCGGGGATTGTCTGGTGGTCTACTTGACACATTCTTCGGCCGATGGATACGCCCTTTCTAGGCTGGCACCTCCCTAACCATTCATGTACATCAAGCATTCAACAACATACATTCCATATCTTAACCATATTTTAATTTACTGTTTCCACCACTTTTGGGGTATGTGCTAATTCATTTGAGACTCCCGGCCCTTTAATCACAGAGGGTGGGGGTCTGTTCTAGGAGCCATTGCTGTTACAATGAAGTGAAAGTCACTTAAGGGCTTATAGCGTTTGTTTACCTTGTATCGGGGTGGTAACATAGTGTTCACTTCAAGAACAAAGTCAATTAACTTGTTTGTAAGTTTTACATAGTAATAAAGTATCTTTCACAGGACAGATACAATCAATGGTTTCTACAGACAGTAGCTTACAAGTTTTAACAGAAGACTCAAGAGATTTTTGTACTTGGTGAAACTGTTGGATTTTAAAGTGTGGGGGACAAATTATGGGGGGTCACTGTCACTTGGGGGAATCACTGTTAGTATCTTCTTTAATATCCCTACAATGTAGGGCTGGAAGGGACCTTGAGAAGTCATCAAGTCCAACCCCCTGTGCTAAGATAGGACCAAGTAAACCTAGAACATCCCTGAAAGGTGTTTGTCCAACCTGTTCTTAAAAGCCTCCAATGATGGGGATTCTACAACCTCCCTTAGAAGCCTATTTGGAGCTTAACTATCCTGATAGTTAGAAAGCTTTTAATATCTAACCTAAATTTCCCTTGTTGCAGATTAAGCCTATTACTTCTTATCATATCTTGAGTGGACACGGTGAACAAGTGATCACCATCCTCTTTATAACAGCCCTTAACATAACTGAATACTGTTATCAGGTTTCCCCTCAGTCGTCTTTTCGCAAGACTAAATGTGTCCAGGTTTTTTAACCTTTCCTCATAGGTCAGGTTTTCAAAAGATGTTATCATTTTTGTTGCTCTACTTTGGACTCTCTCCAATTTATCCACATCTTTCCTAATGTATAGAGCCCCAAACTGGACATAGTATTGCTGATGAGACCTCACCAGCACCAAACAGAATATGACAATTACCTTCTGTGTCTTACTTATGACACTTCTGTTATTACAGTACACCCCAGAATATTAGCCTCTTTTGCAGCTGCATCATGTTGTTGTCTCGTGCTCAATTTGTGATCCAATATAACCCCCAGATCGGTTTTAAGCAGTACTACCACTTGGCCGATTATTCACCATTTTGTAGCATGTATTTCGTTTTTCCTTCCTAAGTGAAGTACTTTGCACTTGATTTTATTTAATTTCATCTAGTTGATTTCAGACCAATTCTCTAATTTATGAAGGTCAGTTTGAATTCTAAGCCTGTCCTCCAAAGTGCTTGCAACCAGCTTGTTGTCATCTGCAAAGTTTTTATAAGCATACTTTCACTCCGTTATCCAAGTCATTAATGAAAATATTGAATGGTGCAGACCCAGGACTGACCCCTGCAGCATTCCACTCCATATGTCACCCCAATGTGATAGCGAACCATTGATAAATGTTCCTTGAGTATGGTCTTTCAACCAGTTGTGCTTGTGCATCCACCTTAAAGTACCTTAATCTAGACCACATTTCCCTTGTTTGCTTATGAGACTGTCATGTGGGACAGTGTTTATAAGCCTTTTAAAAATAAAGATCTCATGTCTGCTGCTTCCCTCTTATCCACTAGGCCAGTAACATGGTCAAAGAAGAAATTATGTTGGTTTGGCATCAGATGTTCTTTACAAATCCATGCTGGCTGTTCCTTATAACCGTACTAACCTCAGGTGCTTACAAATGGATTGTTTAATAATTCATCCCAGTATCTTTCCATATATTGAAGTTTTTGACTGGTCTATAATTATCCAGGACTTCTTTGTTCCCCCTTTTAAAAGATAGGTACTATGTTTGCCCTTCTCCAGCCCTCTGGGATCACACCCATATTCTCGACAATAATTGCTAATGGTTCTGCAATTGTTTCAGCTAGTTCGTAAGTACCCTGGGATGAATTACTCAGACTTGAATATACTGCTGACTTGAATATACAGTCGAACCTTAGAATTATGAACTGACCGCTCAACTACACACCTCATTTGGAACTGGAAGTATGCAATAGGCAGCAGCAGAAACACACCAAAAGAAAAAAGAAAAAGCAAATACAGTACAGTACTGTGTTAAACGCAAAGTACTAAAAAAAAAAAAGGGGGGGGAGCAGTATTTTTCTTCTGCATAATAAAGTTTCAAAGCTGTATTAAGTCATGCTCAGTTGTAAACTTTTGAAAGAACTATAATGTTTTGTTCAAAGTTACGAACATTTCAGAGTTACAAACAACCTCCCGCTCACAGCTCGCTCCTTTCTGTCCCCTCCCCACAGGACCCCCCCCCCGCCCACGCCTCTCCACCCCCTCCCTTAAGGCCCCCCGTCTGCTGCTTGTGTCTCTACACCCTCTCTGCCTCCTTCCCCTGAAGCCCCTGCCGCCCCTCTCCATCCCCTGCCTCCTCCACATCCCCCATCCCCGAAGCCCCCCAGCTTGTGCCTCTCTGCCCTCTCCCCCAGAGAGACGTGAGTGAACAGCAGGATGGGGGTGAGGGCCTCGGGGGAAGAGGCGGAGCGGGAGCGGGGCCTCGGGGTGGAGCATGGGCAGGGTCACAGTCTGGGTGCTGGTGGCTCCCCACCTTCTCGGGAGCTTCCGGCAGCAGCGCTCCAAAGGTGGCGGTCCAAAGGGAGGTGTGCTGCATCCGACATTTCTTGCCCCATTTGGGGAGGTTTAGCTGCCCTAAGTCTCTTATACCCACTGCCCATGCTTCCAGAGGTAACCCAGACTGAATCTGTGGGTTGGATCTCAATAAGGTTTGCTATAATTTTACAGAAGTCAGTAAGATTGAGACTGGTAGGGGAGGGGACGACACACACCATAAAGGAGGAACCACAGACTGGAGGCCAAATATTTTCAGGAGGTGCACTGCATCATTGCGCCAAAGACGTGTGTGAGCCTAATGGCTACACTAGTTGTCAAGTTTTCTTTTCTTTCTTCTTTGAACTTGTATCTGTGCTCAGTAGTATGGATGCTGAAACAACTGGTTATGTAATACAACTAAATGTTTTATTTAATTGTCAATATAATATCCAAGGCGAGACTGTGAAAGCAGAAGATCTCCGATTGTCAGAAGTCCCAATCTCTGTATTTATTTTGTAAGGTGGTGTATATATTTTGAGGTTTAGGCCCTGTGTTATAGCCTTCAGTTTAAAGGAAAATAACAAATCTTTAGTTAGTGATGTTAGTCTAGTTAGGGTGTATTGTAATGGCTGTGCTGTAATAGGTTATCTTTTGTAGTGTTGTTCATAAAAAGGAATTTGAAATCATTGTGTGTGTGTGTGCGTGCGTGCGTAATTATCTTATTGTAAATTATTTTCTTAGGTACTGGATTCCTAAGAAGAGAAACAAAGTGAATCCTCCTGTTATAATTTCTACTTTTAGTATGTGATCCCTATAGAAAATCCATCTGCGGTCTCTTGCACAGATAGGAATTCATGGTCTGTGCAAATACTTTGTCAGACAGGAATTCTGTAGCACAGAATTGGTGAGTAAATTGACTAGCCTCCCCTCTACATAGGTAACATTCAGAATGCATATGCATCTCAAGGGCAGTCACCCCCTTGGTGTCTCAGGAGTTGCCATCCTAATATCCTCACAAAAGTCTCATAGGCCCAGATCCTCAAAGGTATTTAGGCTCCTAACTTCCATTTATTTCAATTTATTTCAGTGGAAGTTAGGAACCTAAACAGAGGGGCCGAGTCCCCCAGTTCCCGGGGGGGCTTGACCTCCGCCCTGCACAACTCCACCCCTTCCCCCAAGCCCTGCGCCTTCTTGTCCCCTCCCCCGTCTCTTCCTGCCCCCGCTCCTCCCCCTCTCCCCAGAGCCTCCTCCACTCCGCTGATGAGCTGATCCTGGCGGGTGGGAGGTGCTGGGAGGAGATGCAGATTAGTGGGGCTTACTGGTGGGTGGGAGGGGTGGGAGGGGGATGAGTTGATCCGTGGGGCTGCCAGATTGGCATCTATGAAACTAAAAGCCTCTGAGGATCTGGGCCCTGCCATCCAAATCCATAAACCCAGACTTGTTTGGACAGTCAAATCCACTGCATGGCAGGGAAGTTTGGGTCTGAGTGTGCCATTTTGCTGAGTGGAAAGAAAGGGAACACTTATCTCTCCCCTCTGCCCAGTGCCCATAGAAATCTATCTCCTGGCAGTACCAGGGTCTCATTTTTTATACTGAGGCTGCATTGCCTCAGTGATTTGAGGGGAGTCTTGTGGCGTTGGGTGATTTTCCTAAAGCCCCATCTTCTGGAGTCAGGGGATGACGTACGACTCGCAGCTTGCATGAAAGTGTGGAGCCCTGATGGTTGTGGATCAAAGTGGGAAACTGTGACCCCCTAAAGACTCCCAAAGGCAAATATAAACATCCCGGAGTATTGTTTCTGACAAGCCTATCGATCGCTTTTAAGCCAGGCTCATGATTGTTAGGGGGGCGGGAGGGGGCTTGACTCGGCATGTTTCGCACTTGGTTAGCAACACTCGGCGTGTGGCAGCCTGGCTCGGGAGCTGGGCGCTGTCCCTTTAAGCAGGGAAGGGGGAAGACCACGTTTGACACAAATGACCCGGAAGTGACCCCCGGGAAGAGGTCGGAGGTCAGGGGTGATCTCGGGGAAGATGGCGGCGGCCCGGCATGTCTCCCCCCCTCGCGGCGGCCTGGCCGTTGTCACCGGGCCCCCGGCTCCATGAGGGGCTGAGCCTCCGGCTGCGAGGGTGTGAAGGGGTTGGGGCGGGGAGCCCCGGGGGCTGCGGCCTCCTCCCGCTGCTGCGGCTCAGGTAAGGGAGCCCCCCTCCCCCAGCTCGGATGTGGGAACGGGGCGGGGGTCGATGCTGCGGGGCGTTCCGAGCTCCCAGAGCGGCACCGGCACCACTTCGCGGGGTCCCGCTGCTGCGTGTCTGGCACGTCCGCTCTGCCCCCCGCCCCGCTGCTCCCTTGACACTGACACTCCTAGAGGGAGACCCCCGCCCCCGGGTGCTCGTCTCCTTGCACCCGCCTGGACTCCTTTGCCAGGCTCTTTGCGTGCACCCAAGTGTCTCACGGGTGTGGCCCTGTGGAAACAGCGCTCTGGAGTTGGGCTGCGTGGGGGGATGCTTGATCTAGAAAGTCTTATTATTTATTCACTGCTGGTTTTATTTTCACTTTTTGTGCAGCCTGGCTTTTTATAATAAGCTCTAAAAACTATTTGGACTTCATACTAAATCTTAGTCGTATGTTGAGTTTTTGTGGCTTTTGCAAATTTAGCAGAATAAGGGGCTGGTACTTCTGTGTTTTGTACAGCAGTGAACAGGGGGGTCTGTGATGAGCAGACAAACTTTAGCATCAGTGAGTGTATTTCCAGGTAGGTGTCCAGTTGCTGAGTTTATTTGTTTCCTTCGTATTTTAGTCATATGTCCTATCATCCAGATTTCCCCTTGTACTTGATTTTTTTTATCCTCTTAGTTTTGGTTTATTAACTTATAATTACTGTCTACTTAACCTTCTTATCTGCAGACATATTTTCCTTTAGGCACATTCCCTTTAGGAAGGCTGCAACATACAGAGACGCCACATGAAGAAATGTTGAAGGGGAGAGAGCTTGAAATTAAATGGGGATACAGTCTATATTTATGAAATTAAAAAAACAAAAAACCTTTGGTTTTAATATTCTTATTTCTGACTGTAGTGTATAGTAATAAACTGAAGTTTTAGGTTTACAATCTTTTTTATAGTGTCTGTTCTTCCAAATGAATTAAAAGCACTTATTGTGATTTACAGTGTATATAGAGAGATGAGTTACAGTTTCCCATGTTTGTGTTGCCTTCCACATACCAACAGGGAAGAGAAAACTGTCGGTTACGATGATGGTTATTCATTTAGTTCTGCTCACTTGCGAAATCTCCACTGGCTGTTTTTGTGTGGGGGTGGTTGTGGGTGGAGTGCTGATCAGGTCCCAAAATAAATAAGGCATTTGAAACAGCTACTTCTATTAAACACATAAAAACTGTTTAAAATGTTGTTAAGGTTGCGAAGTTAAGCACTCAGAAGTTAGGAAATGCCAGAATTAATGTGCAACTTTAATTCAGCCCCCTTGTGCATATGCATTACGATCCAGTTTTAATTACATGATCACATACTATTTTTTCCACAGGAACCCTGCCTTATTCAGTGAACAGGATGGAAGGTACTTATTCAGTGAGCAGCTACTGAATATTTTGTTTTAACCTCAAGGTTCAGTGTGTGGCCTGAAGCCTTATTCACTACACTTCAACCAAACCCTGCTCCGAAGACACAATTAATTTCCTCATCGGCTTGTCTGTGGTGTTTGTCACTGTAGTATCTGAGTGATTCACAAACATTAATGAATTCTTCATCACAACTCCTCTGAGAGGATGGGGTAGTATTATCCCTGTTTTATAGGTGGGGAGCTGAGGCACAGAGATTAAGGTGAAAAGTTTCCACTACTTTTGAGTACCTGATTTGAGGTACCCAGGACTTGACTTTTTCCTAATACTGAGTATTATATAGCACTTAATGTTCAAAGCACACCGCTAATTAACTTCAGTTGCTTCTGTGAGTGCTCAGCACTTCTGCAAATCAGACGCTAGTGTCTCATGTCGGGCATCCAGAAAATGAGTTACACAATTAGTGACTACCTGTGAAAAGTTTGGTTTTAGTAACTTGCCCATCATCACGTAGGAACTCTATCACAGGAAGGGATAGAATCTAGTTCTCCAGTGCATTATTCAGTTGCCTTACCTATGAGACTGTCCTTTCTGTTCCTGCAATCTCCTGCCTCATTCACTGCAAACCTTCCAACACGTCATATTCGCACCCTGGCTGTGGCCCCACGAAGTTGTAGGAACGCCTCGTCAGGCTTCTCCTGGCACTAACCAAGATGGTCATCCATTGCTCCAGGCGGAGGAAACTTGGACGGCGAGAGGGGGATAATCTGCGACTGCAGAGCCTGTTTCTGCTCACGTCTCCAAGCAGAGTTTGTCTGGGCAGTGTCCACTGACTTCTTGAATGCCTTTGAGGGGCAGTGGGCACTGTCTGGGCTTCTCTGCTCGGTGTCCCCCTCTGGATCCCTGATTTTTTATAGTATGACTTTCAATCCTGATCCTATTTTTTCTCTTTTTGTCCCAAGAAATGAATTGTGGCCTTGGCACAGTGGTTCCTCCCTCTTAATTGAGGGGACAGGCCTTTACTTATGGTTGGGCCTAGACCCACCTGCTCCAGTGGAACAAATAGTACACACCTTCCAACTTATGCAATATATGAGGCTGGGGGTCTATAGATCGGGGTGTAGTGAAGGAGACTGATTTATCCCCACAGCAGGTCCATCCTGTGACTGAATAAGGTAGGGGTCCTGTGGGGGACAGTAAGATTCCCCCACCCCTGTTCCCCTATGCTGGTTCCTAGTCCAAATGCGTCCCCATCTCTGGTTCCTAGTCTGTCTTCCTTCCACCCCCATTCCCCTCACAGCTCTTAGTCCCAGCCTCTTCTTGGTTTCCATTCCCATCCCTTATTCCCCACTCCTTTACTGTGTCCTTGCCCAGCTAGTTCCTGTTTCTCTCCCCACCCCCAGTCTCAAGATATTTCTTTTCCCAATCTGCTATCGCCCTCCCCCAATCTGACTCTTGTGTGTTCTGTATTCAACTCTGTGATTTGCTTCTTCCTTGCTGTCTGGACACTGGGTTGGGGGGCAGGTGGTAGGGAACTGAGCATCAGTTCCACTGCCCATCTCCATCCCGGTCCAGGAAAGTCCAGCATTAGGCCTGGGCTGGAGACGACTTAGTCAGTTACTGTGTAGGGATGGTGCATGCACAGTCTGCTCAGTGTTAGGAGCTGAGAGAAGCTTGAGATGCTCAGCGAGGATGATATCTTTAGAGATTTTACCTGCTAAAATCAAAGTCCTACTGATGACTTATGTTTGTGTGTATGCAGCGGAGGGGTAGGACTCATAACATCGCAGTTGCAGCCTTAAATGTGGAACCATGGCATTGGGTCCATAACATGTTTTAGTTTGTCTTTGAAATGATTTGGCAGGTCTTGAAAAGTCTGCACACCAGTGATGGTGTGGGAAAGTTTGAGAATAAGCCATCAGTGTAAGCCTTCATTGAAAAACAAGTTTCTAGCCCTAAGGATTGTGAATAAAAGATTCCAAAAGTGACCAGATTTGTCGTTGTGTTTCTGGATATGCAGCCACTGCTCACAGTTCTCTCATGGTACCTAAGAGTGAAAACTTATTCATCCTGCACATGCTTAATATTTTTTGGGGGTAGGGAGAATCTTTTTTTCTACATTATAAAAAAGCAAAAAAGGCTGCAACCTCTCTTTTGTCAGGGCAAATTGAACTCTTTAGAGCTGCAGGAAAACCTACAGTAGAACCTCAGAGTTATGAACACCAGAATTACGAACTGACTGTTCAACCACACACCTCATTTGGAACTGGAGGTACGCAATCAGGCAGCAGTAGAGACCAAAAAAAAAAGGCAAATAGAGTACTGTTAAACAGGGCTTTGGATCTGTACTCCAGCTCCGCTCCAGCACCAGGCAAAAACTTGCAGCTCCACTGCTCCGGAGCTGCTCCAGCTCCGGGGCTCCGGTCCAAAGCCCTGCTGTTAAACATAAACTACTAAAAAAATAACGGGAAAGCTTAAAAAAAAATACAAGGTAAGGAAACTGTTTCTGTGCTTGCTTCATTTAAATTAAGGTGGCTAAAAGCAGCATTTTTCTTCTGCATAGTAAAATTTCAAAGCTGTGTTAAGTCAATGTTCAGTTGTAAACTTCAGAAAGAGCAACCATAACGTTTGTTCATAATTCTGAAATGTTCGTAACTCTGAACAAATCTCCTTTCCCAAGGTTTTTGTAACTCTGAGGTTCTACTGTCTATGCACTTATTTCCTATTCTCTCCTGAATGCAGTGTGAAGTGAGCCAGCAAGACTGAAGACACAATAGACTTGTGGGGCATTAAGGAATGCTTGGGTAACTTGTTGCATATTACTTGTAATATGAGAAGAAATCTTCTCAGGACCTTCCCGAAGTCAGCTTCCCCTGACTTCTCCAAGCAGGAGAGGCTGTCTTGGAGCACAGGTCTTTGTATCCCAGCTCTGTGTGGGTGTTGTGGTGTGTGGAGAGGTGATGAAGAAGAAAAAACAGTTCAGATTAAAATTCTTGGGTTTCTGTGTAAAACAAAATTTACAAAACCTTTAGACTTTGCCCACCACTGCTTGTGGACCTAACGCTTTGTCTTTGGACTATTGCATGAGAACATGAAGTGAAACTAACCATAAATGGATGGTCTAGTTTTACTATTCAAACCAAGTGAAATGTAAAAAGCCAGCAAACGGCATCAATAGTAAATAGGGCCAAGATATTTTTTTAAACCTGGATGCCCATTACAATTAAGCTCTTAAATAGAACGATGTGAAATTTTTTGCAGTTTATTTGTTAAAAAATGCAGTTTTGGATCAACCAAAACTGATTTGCAGATTTGACATGAATTCGCTGTATAGATTTGGCCAGATGTTTTTTTTCAGGGTAGAGTCACGGGGGGAAGTAGGCACCATTTACAGATGAAGTCAGTAAGAGCAGCTGCTCACTACCTCTGAAAATTGGACCCATACCGCCTTATATCTCTGCACTCCGCAAAACTTAATTTACACCTTACAGTGCCTCCTGTGAGTTAAGAATTATTTCCATTCTGTTACCTTATGAAACTGGTGGTGATAAATTGCAAATTTATCTGTAATAGGTATGGCTTTGGCTGGCTTCATAAGAAATTTAAATAACTTTTGGAATCTGATTTTGTAAAGTGTTAGTATTTAGACCCCAAAATTGAGTCATTAGTTTGGGAAGTTGAATTTATAAACTATGTTTTGTTAGTTATGGGCAACAAATCAATCAGTATGCCTCTGCTTTATTTGTTTTAACTAAAGCATTTGATAGTTGATCTGCTAATCCAAAGGCTACAAGATTGAGTTACAAGTTCAAGAGTATCTGAAAGAACAGAGGGTAAACGTAAATCTCATGTGGTCTGGCTTTCTGCTTGGTAATAAAGCAGTTCCTCAAAGATTCATTTTGGAGACTCTGTTTTATTTATTTATATATATATATAAACACACACACACACTCTTCAACACCTTAGGCTGTCATCTTGTTAACACCTAGCTTTAGTTACAGTATACCGCTGACACTTGCTTTATTCTTTTGGCTCCCTTTATAAGAAATATAGGACTCTGTGGTAAACCTTTAAGAAACTTCAGTGTGGTTTTGAGAATGTATAAAACTGCTTGCCCCATTTCATACAATAGAGTGTTTGGAAAACTTACATGCAAAGAAGCCCTTCTCCTGAAGTATACATTCTTAAACATAGCTAAATAATTCTAATCTGAGTTTGCTCTTGATGTCAGCCATCTTGCAAAAAAAATGAGATCTTATTTAACATCAGCAATAGCAGAGAAGTGTCAAACTAAACCAATTCTATCCTACATTAAACATGATCTAACAAATCTAATTAATCATTGCAACATTTACAGTTGTAAGTGATGCAGCATCATTAAATTATGGTGGAACCGGATTTAGGGTTGGTCTACACTACATAGTTAGATTGACATAAGGTAGCTTACTTCGACCTAATTGTGTCAGTGTCTACAGTACTGCCTTGTCCTCTCAATATAAGTGCCCTACTACACCAACATAACTCCAGCTCCATGAGAGGGGTAGGGCTTATGTTGGTGTAGTTAGGACAAGGAAGTGTCTGTGTAGACACTGCATTACTGAGGCTGTTGGCTGTCTTGTCAATTTCATGGCAGGAGCCAGGGTGAGAAGGCCTTATACAGCTCAGAGTCATGAAATTGACAAGGCTGCCCAGCTCCTAGCAGGGAGCAGATGGACTGGGGCAGCTGGACCCCACTCACCAAGGGCAAGAAGCCCTGGGCGGCTTCCCCCCCTCCAGGTGGGAAATGTTCAGGGGGAGGCAGCCCACCGGGAGTCTGTGGGGCAGCTGGGCTCCTGGCAGAGAGCTGCCAGTGGAGCTGAGAGACGAGGCTCTCGGCTCCCCATACTGCCCTTCTTAGCTCGGTGGAAGTGCTCCTGGTCAGGATGTTCACCATCTACCAAAGGAAGGTTAGTGTGGATGTGCACCACTGCAGTAATTACTGCGGTGGCTGCAAGTCAACCTAATATAGGTTGACTTATGTTTCTAGTGTAGACATACCCTTAGTCTCTTGACTTTTGTCTTGCATATTTCCAGTGTCACTCTTGTTGCTTTTCAGTAACACTACAAATACTCAGCCCTAGGATCAACAGTATTAATTATAATTTAAGGCTACGTTTTAGTCACGGATATTTTTAGTAAAAGTCACAGACAGGTCACGGGCAGTAAACAAAAATTCACTGCCCGTGACCTGTCCATGACTTTTACTATATACCCCTAACTGAAATTTGGGCCGGGAGCCACGGGTGCTCAGTGGGGGCAGTCCGGGGGCGCCAGGGGTGCTGGAGGTGTGTGGCCCGGGACCCCCGCAGGCATTGGTGCGGGGAGGGGCGGGGCTTGCAGGCTTCCTACCCAGCTCTGACCAGCATGTCCCTGCAGCTCCTAGGAGGAGGTATGGCCAGGGGAGCTCAGAGTGTTGCTCCTGCCACAAGTGCCAGCTCTGCAGCTCCCAGTGGCCAGGAACCGCAGCCAATGGAAGCTGCAGGGGCAGCACCTGCGGTCGGCAGCGCACGGAGCCCCCTGGCTCCTCCACCTAGGAGCTGCACAGGCATGCTGGTGGGAGCCAGGGACCCACCCCAGGTAAGCGCTGCCCCGCAGCCCAGTCCCCTCCCTGAGCCCCCTCCCACACAGCCAAGCTGCTGCTGCTGCTGCCCCAGGAGCTGCCCGGCTCGGGCAGCCCCTGAGCCAGGCGCATCAGCCCCTGCAGAAGTCATGCAGGTCACGGAAAGTAAAGGAATCCGTAACCTCCCCTTATATTTAGATTGCCAGCTAGTTCCCATTATAAAATATCCTTTGAACTTTTTTTTGAGAAACTCTGACACTTCCAGTATTTGCAGCGGCATTTTGAAAGTTGGCATGAAGAAGCTTCTCTAGCCAGAGGGCTGCCTTTTTTTTGTCCCATGAAATTCTGTATAGGTTTAGCTGAGTTGTAAACTGCTAATCTCTATTTCCTTTCTGTCAGTTAAGTTCCTCAGGAAAATTTTGGCATATGCCAAAATAATTATTGAACATGAACGTTCTAAAGAGCTGGGACTATACTGCTTCCAAAGCAGTAGCAGCAGCACTCATTTGGCAGTTGACGAGTTTTTGGTATTTGTTTCTAAAGTTGTAAATATACCCACATGATTGATGTTATCTGTACTTAAAGGTGCATAAATTAGATTTAGTTGTCATATTGGTGATTCATGCTTTTTTGTACCATTTATACTGGATGAGTCTTTAGTGAGTTTTGTGTGGTTTGAGTTTTTTTTTTTATAATAAAAAACTAAGTAAATTTCACATCTTTTTTTCCCACTTAAATGTTATTTTAGGAGAATTTTGCTTGTTGCTGACTCAATACAAGCACAGTGGTAACTGAAGTTGAAATTTGCTGTGACTAGTCCTTCCGACATATTAAAAAATCCTCCTATGATGACATGGTCTCTGCAGAAGCACATTTATTATAGAATTGTTCAGCAATAAAACCTTTGAATTTGTTGATAATTTATATTCTTGCATTAGTAAAAAAGATGACAAACTTTTACGCTTAATTGTAGAGTCCACAATTCAGAAATAGAGAAAAAAGAAATGAAGGTGAATTTGCTGCTTGTGAAGGTGGGGGCCTAATACTGTTGACTTAAAGCAGGTCCAATGTGGACAGGCTTCTCACAATCTTGCCTATCCTTCAGCTCTGTCAATTCCCTTTCAATGCCCTTGCCAACCTTTAGAAAACACTGCAATTGTTATTTCTGCTTATGTTATGAACTTATCAGACAATCAGGGTTAGCTCTCGGATAGGTGACCTTCAAATAACATATAGACGTTGCAATAAGTGATATTGGTGATTCGATATGTAGCACTCCTCCCTCTGTGTTGTTCTCCTATTATGAAAATAGGGGGCAGTATGCTGCTGGAAATGCTGTTTTTTTCCCCCCCTGACATTTAAAACAGATCCTGGTTGCTTGAAGTGACTAAAGAGTCCATGGCACCTTTCATAAGAATCGGGGTGTTGGCCTTGGTGATGTTTATACTAGAAAACTAGGAATAATTTTTGAGCCTTTAAAAAAAATCCCATGATCCTGCACAGCCCTCCTTGCTATCCACCATCTGTGAGAGAAGCATGGAACCGGCACAGCTCTGCGCTATTGTCAATAGCATTGCAAGCACAAGGTGCATGATACTCTGGTATTGGTAGAGCTGCAAGAGGAACCACATCAGTGGGGAACATGACTTTTTCGCAGAGGACGGATTGCTGTGGAAATAGTGAAAATCAGTTCAAGGTAGTTGGTACTGTTCATAGAGCAGCTGCAGTGTTGGAGACCTGCTTCTGGGCCCGAAAAATGAGCACTGTCTGGTGGGATTGCATCATAATGCAGGTTTGGCACAAGAAACAGTGGCTGCAGAACTTTCAGGTGTGCAAGGGTACCTTGCTGGATTTGTGTGTCAAGCTCACCCTGGCCCTCCACCTCATGGACACCAGAATGAAAGCTATACTTGCAGTGGAGATGTGCATAGAGATCACACTGTGAAAACTTGACAGTAGCAATCCGGCCTTGCAGTGGGAAATCATTTTGGAGTTGGAAAATCCACTATGGGGGCTACTGTCATACAAGTGTACAGGGCCATTAATTGCCTTCTGCTACAGAGTAGTGTAACTCTTGGCAAGATGCAGGACATAGTGGATGGATTTGCAGCAATAAGGTTCCTGAATTGTGTGGAGAGCGATAGATGGCATACATATCCCCCTTTTGTCACCAGCCCACCTTGCCCCAGAGCATATCAACAGAAAGTGCTACTTTTCTACGGTAATGCAAGCATTGGTGGATCATCCGGGCTGCTTCACCGACATCAGTGTTGGCTAGTCAGTTGTATGATGTTCACATCTTTAAGAACACAGGATTAGTCAGAAAGCTGCAAGTAGGGACATTGTTTCCCAACCGGAGGATTACCATAGATGATGTTGAAATGCCAGTAGTGATCCAGGGGGACCCAGCCTACCCCTTGCTCCCTGGATAATGAAGCCATACAACAGCTACCTTCAATAACACCAAGGAAAGATTCAACTACTGGCTCAGCTGGTGCAGAATGACAGTTGAATGTGCTTTTGATAGATTGAAAGGACAATGATGGTGTTTCCTAACAAGATTGGGTCTCTGGGAGAAGACTGTCCCAATGGCTATAGCTGCCTGCTGTGTCCTGCATCATATCTGTGAAGCAAAGGGGGAAAAGTTGTTGCTGGGCTGGAGGTGGAGTGGCTGTCTGCTGAGTTTGAACAGCCAAGAGCTCAGTGTAGAACTATATGGCTGAGGGAGTCCTTGAAAGACCACTTTAACAATGAGCCACAGTAATGCATTGTGGTGGACTGTGCTCTACCTGGCTCTACAGTTTGGGGCCTGTTAAGAATTGTGTGGTGCTTGGTTTACGTCTATGAATATAAGTGCCAATTAATCTATTAATTTTGTGGTGCGTGCTGTTCTTTTTACAATTATTACACTGTACTTTTTACAATTATTACACTGATAGTCACAGATCCTATGAGTTCTCTCCCACTGTACACTAATAAGTAAGTGGATGATTACAGTACCACTAGGTGTTCTGCAGCATATGTTATAAACAAAGAACGATGAATTATTTTCCAAAGATAGAATTTCGTTGTCTCAAAACCAGTGCAAAGAAAAATCTGTGCAATTTAAAAGCAAATCCATTATTGTATTAAGTTTTTAATGTAACAACTCAACAAGAGGTAAGGACATTCATGTCATTTTACCTACACATACATTGATCTGTGAAAGCCATAGTTGCTGTATGTGAAGCTGTGATTGTCCGTAATATCCCCCGGGGTGGAGTGGGAGGTAGGGATGTGTCACCAGTGCCACATGGAATGTTAAGGGGGGTGTAGGAATGTGCCGCAATGGAATTTTCTGTGGATTGCAATGGAAGGCAAGCCAGTGATTTTTGAACCTACATGTCCATAAGAGTCTGCAGCATCTGTGTTTGCTGCCAGAGAAGCCCATTATGACCTGGTGCATCTCCTTTTCCTGCTGGGGCTCTTGAGTGTTTTCTTGTCCACTCTTTCCTTCTCTAGGCTGTCTGCAATGTTCACCCTCCAGGCCTTTTACTCACAGTGTGATGCAGCAGTGGCTTGCAAGATCTTATTGAACATGTCATCCTGAGTTTTCTTCTTTCTCCTCCCCATATGGCTTAGGCGTTCTGCAGCTGTGGAGGGAGAGCCCCTCAAGGCTGCAATGGCAGCAGCTACAGGTAATACACACAGCGGTACCATTGTTAGTATAGTCGTTCTGGAAAGCTGAAGTTAAGGTTCAGAACACCCTTCCTTGCTCCCTAAATTTTTAAACAAGACCTGCTTCTTGACACTTCTGCTTTGGATTGCTTTTGTGCTGAACTACTCACCACTAGTCATGGTGAGTAAGGCCTGCCAGGGTGAGGGAAATGAGGAGAGTATTGCACGGATTCATGAAACGATGCATATAGGGTAATGGCACTGAATACTGGTACCATTGTTTACAAGCAGAGGTGGTTTTAGCTAACATATGAATCCTGACGGTTACAAAGGCATAGAAAGTACAGGTTCTGCTGGCATCCTAAAGCAGTCTGGGCCCAAATGCTGCTAGCCTGTGTACCACAATGATGCCTGCCGAAGTTATCGCCAACTGGTATGGGAAAGTGTCCAACCATGGAGGAAGAAATAAGGCTGCCATTCCTAAAACCTTTGGGAGAGGATTGCAGAGTACCTCCATGAAAGTTTCACTGAGATCTCTCAGGAGGATTCAGGGGACATCGCTGTGTACATAAACAAGCTGCTCCATATAGCCCTCCCTGCCAAACTGTACAGGGGAATGAAAAGCTGATAATGCTACCTCCCTTTGTTATACCTCTACTTTTTCTAATGAAAAGTGGGTAGCTGTGTGCATCATTCTAATGGGAGATACATTTACACACTTACCTGAAGGTTCTTCCAAGGTACCATGCTCGCGTGACTTGACTGCAGTGGAGTCACAAACAGGTCCTGGCTTGCAGCATAGCTAGAACCCCTAGTCCCATGTCCTTTCTCCTTCCTTCTCCTTGTCCTTGCTGTTCATAGCAGGAGTTTTTGTCTCAGGCTCCTTGGAGATATCCGTGGTGGTCTGGAGTGTGGTGGTGGGCTCTCCGCCAAGTATGGCATGCAGCTCTTGGTAAAAGCAGTAGGTCTGTGGCTCAGCACTGGATTGACTTTCGGCCTTCCTGGTCTTCTGCTATACCTGCTTCAGTTCCTTTACTTTTATGCGGCGCTGTTGCTGATCCCCATCATCCCCCTTTTCCTGCATCTCCCATGTGGTTTGCTTGCAGATGTCCTCATTTCTGTCTGGTTTGTAGTTGTGACTGCTCAGCCTTTTCTCCCTGAGGACCAGGAGATCCAATATCTCCAGTCTGTTCCAGGCCGGAGTGCGTCTGGAGCATGTAGCTGGCATGGTCAGCTGGAAAGCTGCACACAACAGTGGAGAGCTGCTAGGTGTGCTCACCAGGCTGGGCAATTAGTTTGTGTGACAGCAGCTGGAGGGCTGCGTCGATCTAAGTATAGTGACTTTGTTCATGGAAGTGTCACTGTAATGAGGCGCTTACATTGGTGGGAGACTAATTTAAGTGTAGACACATGCACAGCTAGGTTGATGCAAGGCAGGTTACGACAACCTAATTTTGTAGTAGAGACCAGACATTAAATTGTTTTAACCCATGTGTCTGTTCATGTTTAGCATCTGGGTTAAACTGGTTTTTACATTAATGCCTTGTGCTCATTTTAACTAGACTATTTATAAATTAATTTAATTAAACCGCTGCACTTTCCTACTATCGACAAGCCTTAGCCAGAATACAATTATGGTAATTACATTGTACTTATTTCACTCCTGCAGTTAGGTATTCTTACTACTTGCACAGAAAACTGCTGTACAGCGTTAAACAGTTACTGCATCTATACCATCTTCCTTTCCTACTGTATCCTTTAGGCTGCATGATTTCTTTGTTTGTGTATCCATTTCAGTTTGTAGAACGTTTTGAGATCCTTTTTGATAAGGCTATGTAAGCCAATTATTAATAATCTTACTGAACGTCTTATATTTTGTTTCTAAAGAAAAAACCCAATTTAGTGGGCTCTCTTTACATTTTTATTCTTTTGAAGTCTTTTGTGTCACTCTAAAGTAATTACAAAAACACATATATTTGAAAGTTTTTGATATTATAGAAAATTTAGGCTCTAATTTCCATCTGTAAATGAAAACTTTATTCTAACAAGTTAAAGGGATATGGTGAGACATTAAGACTTTTATTATGCTTATTAGGAAACAATACATTTTGTTATCTTGAACTGCCTAGCAGGCATTAGGAATGGGTGGAGTCAGTAGTGGTTGGAGCAAAGGGTGTGGCTAGTAGGGGTGGAATCAGCTGCTGAAGAAATGAATAGCTGGTGTTGTGGACTGATGGGTGGTCTTGGTTTGGTAGATCCTAGGAATTTTTGATAAGATGCTCCGATGAAAAGCTGGCTTGTCAAGTTTACTTTTCAGTTTTCAGTGTTGGATTCAGTAGATGGTGGTTTCTCTTTTATACCTTATTAATATGAAGGCTTATCATGCTGCAAACAGGTGATTAGTGATTACCATACTCAGTATCAGAGTGTGAGTATGAATCAGCATGCTTAAAGATGAAGGAAGGTGTAGGAAACAAGTAACTGAATGGATTAAAGTAATAAAAACAGAGTTCTTTTACAGAAAAATGTACATACTATCAAGAGTTGTTAGTGGCAAAATAGAAAGCATTGGTGCTCATCTTAAAATACAAAAATTTCTTTGGATTATTTTATAATGTTGTTTACGTAATTTATCATGGCTGTGTTTAGATCAGAGGTGGGCAAACTACGGTCCGGGGGCCACATCCGGCCTGCGGGACCGTCCTGCCCGGCCCCCGAGCTCCTGGTCCGGGAGGCTAACCCCGACCTCTCCGCCGCTGTTCCCCTCCCCCGCAGCCTCAGTTTGCTTGCTCTACCGCCATTGCAATGCTCTGGGCAGCGGGGCTGTGAGCTCCTGGGGCAGTGCAGCTGCAGAGCCCGGCCTGACCTGGTGCTGTGTGCTGTGTGGTGGGGGCGGCGGCAGCAGCAGCGTGGCTCGGCTCCAGCTGGGCAGTGCGGCTGTAGCGGGGGTTGGATAGAGGGCAGGGGAGTTTAGGGTGGTGGTCAGGGGGCAAGGGTGTGGATAGGGGTTGGGGGGAGGGAACAGGGAGGTTGAATGGGGGCAGGGGTTCCGGGGGGCAGTCAGGAAGGAGAGGGGTTTGGATGGGGTGGCAGGGGGCAGTCAGGGGACAGGGAGAAGGGGTGGCTGGATGGGGCAGGGGTCCAGGGGAAGGGGGGGGCGCGTCAGGAATGAGAGGAGGGGTTGGATGGGGCGGCGGGAGTCCGGGGGCACTCAGGAGACAGGGAGCGGGGGTGTGTGGATGGGGCAGGGGTCCCAGAGGGGCTGTCAGGGAACGGGGGGGTTGGATGGGGCAGGGGTCCCGGGGGGGGCAGATAGGAGGTGGGGGCCGGGCCACGACCCCCTCCCCTAACCGGCCCTCCATACAATTTACAAAACCCGATGCAACCCTCAGGCCAAAAAGTTTGCCTGCCCCTGGTTTAGATTATGTCCCGGTTCTGGCCTTTCACCAGCTCTTCAACATCAGCTTCATTCTGGAGCAGTCTGTTGCCATTGTTGACACTTCAGGTTGGCCAAGATCAATTTGTGACTATATCAGTTTTAAGAAAAAACAACCTGCAAGGCAAAGACTTGAAAAGAAAGATGGTGCCTTCTCTGTTGCCTTTGATAGGCTGTAATCCTGTGTTTCTTCCTTTGCTGCTTGCAGTTAAGATAGACGATCCAGATTTCTACCCCAAATCTCTTACAAGAGTTTGTGTCATAGTTAATTATGGAAAATTGTAGAAGTATTGCAAAACGTGAAAGGACAGGACAACTGATTTTAGAATTGTCAACTTTTAAGAGATCTGTGTTCCTCTCTAGCCAGCTGAACATCAGTTGAGCATGTTTTTGACACCTTTGAACTAGTTTGACTGAAACTTTATAATAGCAATGGAATTTCAGAAAAGCAAATATATTGGTAAAAGTGTATTGCTATTTAATCATAGATACAAAAGAATAGTCAATCTGACTAGTAGATATTACTACTGTATGTGATTTATAGAATTGCAAGACTTTCATTTTGGGCAATACCTCTTTAGGTTTCAAGCATATATATGTCTGCAGAGTGCCCGTAGCATGTGTATGGTGTTCCATTTAATAAAACCTTCATTTTACTTATTTTTTTAATGGGGGGAGGGGAGGGGCTTCACTCCCCCCCCCCATAGTACTCGCCCTTCAGTTTGTGTAAAATCACAACAACCAGAATTTTGTAAGACAAGAGCTGTCAAAATTTAGAGGTTGTTTGAGCTGCACATCTCTGGGTCACGACTGGAGTCTACTTTGGGAATTTGTGGCTCTCTGGTTTCATTGACTTCTGTTCTTTGAATCTTATAGGATGGATTGATTTAAATTGGTGATCTAAATCACCAAGTGGAAAGCCTCAAAGTAAATCATAGATTTTTAATCAATTTTTCCATTTTTCTGCTTCATTTATTACTAAAGAAAGGTGCATTCCCTTTGGTTGATATAGCCATTTAAAAAAGGTTCATTTACAATGAAGTAGAGCCTTTGTACTAAATTTAGTGTATTTTTTTTTTTTTTTTGCTATCTACGAGGGCACACTATAAGTATATACGTTTATTTAAGCAGTTATATAGCTTAATATTTTTAGGCCTGGTCTACACTAGGAGTTTGTCGAATTTAGCACCGTTACATCGAATTAACTCTGCACCCGTCCACACCACGAAGCTATTTAGTTCGACATAGAGGTCTCTTAAATTCGACTTCTGTACTCCTCCCCAACGAGGGGAGTAGCGCTAAATTCGACATCGCCATGTCGAATTAGGCTAGGTGTGGATGGAAATCGACGGTAATAGCTCCGGGAGCTATCCCACAGTGCACCACTCTGTTGACGCTCTGGACAACAGTCCGAGCTCGGATGCTCTGACCAGCCACACAGGAAAAGCCCCGGGAAAATTTGAATTCCTTTTCCTGTCTGGGCAGTTTGAATCTCATTTCCTGTTTGGACATCGTGGCGAGCTCAGCAGCACTGGCAACGATGCAGAGCTCTCCAGCAGAGATGGCAATGCAATCTCAGAATAGAAAGAGGGCCCCAGCATGGACTGATCGGGAAGTCTTGGATCTGATCGCTGTGTGGGGCGATGAGTCCATGTTTTCCGAGCTGCGATTGAAAAGACGGAATGCAAAGATCTACGAGAAGATCTCTAAAGCCATGGCAGAGAGAGGATACAGCCGGGATGCAACGCAGTGCCGCGTGAAAATCAAGGAGCTGAGACAAGGCTACCAGAAGACCAAAGAGGCAAACGGACGCTCCGGATCCCAGCCCCAGACATCCCGTTTCTACGAGGCACTGCATTCCATCCTAGGTGCGGCCGCCACCACTACCCCACCACTGACCGTGGACTCTGAGGATGGGATATTGTCGACGGCCGGTTCCTCGGAGATGTTAGCGGACGGGGAAGATGAGGAAGGAGATGAGGAGGACGAGGCAGTCGACAGCGCTTACAACGCTGATTTCCCCGACAGCCAGGATCTCTTCATCACCCTTACAGAGATCCCCTACCAACCGTCCCCAGGTGTTAACCCGGACACAGAATCAGGGGACGGATCAGTCAGTAAGTGTTTTAAACATGTACACATTTATTTTTAACAGAACAGGAATATTAACAATATTAACAATGGGTTTTTCATGATTACTTTGCCCTAGGCGCTTCACGTTTCAGTCCTTGGCAGTGCAACTACTGAAAAAAAATCTAACAATGTCTGGTTTAGCATGATTGTTTTGCCCTAGGCGCTCTACTGTTTAGTCCCTGCCAGTGCAGCTATAGTAAAATCCGGTCTATGTGTCAGGGGATAGAGCAGAAATCCTCCTGGGACATCTCCACGAAGCTCTCCTGGAGGTAATTGGAAAGCCTTTGCATCAGGTTCCTGGGGAGAGCGGCCTTATTGGGTCCTCCATGGTAGGAAACGTTTCCGCTCCAGGAGACAAGCAAGTACTCGGGGATCATCGCCTTGCAGAGCATGGCGGCATACGGCCCTGGTCTTTGCAGGCTTTCCCGAAGCATCCGTTCTTTCTCCGTCTCTGAAATCCTCATCAGAGTGATGTCGCTCATGGTGACCTGCTTTGAATTAGGTAGGGGAATGTTAGTATTGGGACTGCTTGCCTGTTCCTTTACAGAACTGTAACCGGCGGTTTAGAGCCACGCGGTGGAGGCGGGAGAGGAGCAGCATACAGGGATCTTTCCCTGGGACAGCCGCGAGGGGGTGGGACAGGGGCAGAGTTCATGCTTGCCGGATTGCTGGCAGCAGGGACTGGCATTGCTTTGAACGTGAAAGGAGGCCAGTGCTGCTATTAAAGTTTTAAGCAGCCACAAGTCTA
This sequence comes from Emys orbicularis, assembly GCF_028017835.1. Taxonomy (NCBI): domain Eukaryota; kingdom Metazoa; phylum Chordata; order Testudines; family Emydidae; genus Emys; species Emys orbicularis. The sequence continues at coordinate 162,420,423 of NC_088685.1, read as the reverse complement.
TGGCTTACCATGTCAGCCTGTTACCCAAATTCCGCTGTCCTGTCCCGCTTGTCTGATCTGCACTGCAAAACCCCAGGCACTGAATGCGAAGGCTGAAAATTCGACCTTGTCCTGAGTGTGCATGTGATAGGTGCTGTGCATGGTCTTGTTCACAGAGAAAGACTATGTTCTTTGTTCATCCAAAAATTTATCTTTCTGAGGAATTCACTCCCTTTTTCCCATCCCACAGCTGCGACTGTCTCCCAAACTATGCTGGCATCACACTCCCCGAGGCTAGCGCAGATTAGGCGTAGGAAGAAGAGGACACGGGAGGACATGTTCTCGGAACTTATGGGCTGCTCCCGAGCCCAGGCAGTCCAGCAGACCCAGTGGAGGGAGAACTTGTCCCAAATGCACCGATCACACATGGAACGGGAGGAGAGATGGCGGAAGGAAGACGAGCAGGCGACTCAAACGCTGCTTGGACTAATGAGGGAGCAAACGGACACCCTCCGGCGCCTTGTGGATGTTCTGCAGGACCGGAGGCAGGAGGACAGAGCCCCGCTGCAGTCTATCTCTAACCGCCCTCCCCCGCCACAAAGTCCCATACCCCCCTCACCCAAAGTCCCAAGAAAGAGGGGCGGCAGAGTCCGGGAAAACTCTCACTCCACCCCTGCAGACTGCTCAAGTACCAGAAGGCTGTCATTCCCCAAAATTTGATAAGTCCTTTCCTTCCCGCCTCACCCAAGCCCCCGTCCCAGTTTCATCCCCCAGTTTCATGTGTAGTTGCTAATAAAAAACCCGTTTCTGTTAATTACTGTTTCCATCATTTTCTTTTAGAGGAGAGTCTGTTTGAAGGGGGGAAGGGGGTTGGTAATTGGACAGGACAGTCACCTTTACCAGGGTACAGACGCGGGGGCAGGTTCAACAGCAGGGCACACACACATTGCATTCACTAGTTACCCTGGTCAGTCTGGGAGGTGGTTTTCATGTTCTGTGTGTGGGGGGGGGGCTATGTGACTTTGTGGCGGGGGAGGGCGGTTAGAGATCTTATCTAGCGGTCCTTATCCTGGATCACAGAGCCACGCAGCAGGGGATCTGTAACCGTCCTCCCCCTGCCACAAAGTCACATAGCCCCCACACACAGAGTCCCGAACAGGAGGGGTGGCAGGCTCCGTTGAAACAACCAGTCCACCAGTGCGGAGCCTGTCATTCCTGGAGTTTAGAAGCGTCCTTTGCATCACTACACTACACCCGCTCCCCACCACAGTCTGCGTCCCAGGTTCAACACTTTCCCGCGAAAAGAGTAATAAAGAAAACGGTGTTGATTAACAAATTTCAAGTGATTTTATTTTTAAACGTGTGTTGGAAGGGGGGGAACGGGGTGAACGGGGTATGTAACTGCAGAGGATAGTGAACATTCACTGGGTAAAGAAACGGGGGCAGGTTCAGCTTCTCTGTAAACAAACTTAATAGTCACAGGTTACCCTGCTCACTCAGGAACCTAGCTTTCAAAGCCTCCCGGATGCACAGCGCGTCCCGCTGGGCTCTTCTAATCGCCCGGCTGTCTGGCTGGGCGTAATCAGCAGCCAGGCTATTTGCCTCAACCCCCCACCCCGCCATAAAGGTCTCCCCCTTGCTCTCACACAGATTGTGGAGCACACAGCAAGCTGCAATAACAATGGGGATATTGGTTTCGCTGAGATCAGAGCGAGTCAGTAAGGTTCTCCATCTCCACTTGAGACGTCCGAAAGCACACTCCACCACCATTCTGCACTTGCTCAGCCGGTAGTTGAAGAGTTCTTTTTCAGTGTCCAGGGCGCCAGTATAGGGCTTCATGAGCCAGGGCATTAGCGGGTAGGCTGGGTCCCCGAGGATGACTATAGGCATCTCCACATCCCCAACAGTTATTTTGTGGTCCGGGAAGTAAATACCTTCCTGCAGCCGTCTAAACAGACCTGAGTTCCTGAAAACACGAGCGTCATGAACCTTGCCCGGCCATCCGACGTTGATGTTTGTAAAACGTCCCCTATGGTCCACCAGTGCTTGCAGCACCATTGAAAAGTAGCCCTTTCAGTTAATGTACTGGCTGGCCTGGTGGTCCGGTCCCAGGATAGGGATGTGAGTTCCATCTATAGCCCCACCGCAGTTTGGGAATCCCATCGCGGCGAAGCCATCTATGATGACCTCCACGTTTCCCAGGGTCACTACCTTTGAGAGCAGTAGCTCAACGATTGCGTTGGCTACTTGCATCACAACAACCCCCACGGTAGATTTGCCCACGCCAAAGTGGTTTGCGACTGACCGGTAGCTGTCCGGCGTTGCAAGCTTCCAGAGGGCTATGGCCACTCGCTTCTGGACAGTCAGGGCTGCTCGCATCCGGGTGTCCTTGCGCTTCAGGGCAGGGGACAGCAACTCACAAAGTTCAAGGAAAGTTCCCTTACGCATGGGAAAGTTTCGCAGCCACTGTGATTCATCCCAGACCTGCAGCACTATGCGCTTCCACCAGTCCGTGCTTGTTTCCCGGGCCCAGAATCGCCGTTCCACAACATCCACATGACCCATTGCCACCGTGATGTCCTCGGCGCGGGGTCCCGTGCTTTGTGACAGGTCTGTGCCACTCTCAGACTTCAGGTCCTCACCGCGCTGCCGTAGCCTCCTCGCCCGATGTCTCAGCATCTGCCTCTGGGAAAGGTGGATGATAAGCTGCGAGGTGTTGACAACGGCCATAACTGCAGCGATGGTCGCAGCGGGCTCCATGCTCGCAGTGCTGTGGCGTCCGCGCTGTCACTGACCAGAAAAGTGCGCGAACTGATTTCCCGCCAGCGCTTTCAGGGAGGGAGGGCGGGAGTGACGGTTGTATGACGACAGTTACCTAAAACCACCCTCGACACATTTTTTTCCCCAGAAGGCATTGGGGGCTCGACCCAGAATTCCAGTGGGCAGCGGGGACTGCGGGAACTGTGGGATAGCTGCCCACAGTGCACCGCTTCCAATGTCGACGCTTGCCCCGTTAGTGTGGACTCTCAAAGTCGAATTACTGTCCTTAGTGTGGACACACACGTTCGACTTTGTAATATTGATTCCACATATTCGATTTAAGTAAAATCGAACTACTCTCGTAGTGTAGACATACCCCTAGATTCTTCTTGTACATTTTTAGAATGTTAGAAAATGGTGAATGATTGGTGGAGTCATAAATAGTAATTTGAAAACTGAGCCAATCAGAACTCAGGTAGAGAGAAGCTATAAAATAGGAGTATGAGACCGTTGCAGTAGCTGATCCTGATGAGATGCCTGGTGGTGTCTCCTGGAGTCAGAGACCTTGTTCCAACACCTGTGATGACTTTGCCAGTCTCTTGCACCCAGTAAGCACAGCTCCTGGGTCCACCCACAGGATCAAGCTCCTAATACAGTATGTGACCTATTGTGCCATATTGATAAAGATTGACATGAAAAGTTATGTTTTCCCTCTGATTCTTTCTTTGTATAGAAAAGTAGCCTTTAAAGTTTTTGATAAAGGCTCATGGATTCAGCATATTTATTTTTTATTTAAACGTTTTAACATTATAAGTAGTATAGGCCTTCACATATTTGTATTAAATTCAGATTTCATTTTAAACAGGATTTTTTGAAAATGAAAAACCTATTATAATTTAAATAAAAAAATTAATTAAAAAAAATCTGATTTTTTCCCCCAAATAATCAATTTTTATCCACCTTGAAGTCTTAATTTGTCTACTACACATTATGTGATGCCTGGTTAAACTTCTTTATCCTATGTTGTATCCAAAGTGCACACTAGATCAGAATTAGCCTGGGGCCAGCAGACTTGAAGTGACTTCTCAGTCTCTTGGAAATTGGTTTCTTGGTAATTAGAGGGGAGGCTTTCCACTAAACTTCATGTTTTGAGTCCTTTCTCTAGTGAATCTCTTCCTATTAAGGCAGTTTTGTGTTTCTAATTTAGTTATTTCCCTGTTAGTGACAAATTAACTCTCTCTCTCTCTCTCTCTCTCTCCCCCCCCCCTTCTACTCCCCTCCACCCCCCCAGCAAGTTAATCAGATCAGACTAGGGTTGTTGTTAATGGCCAAAATGTAACTGTCGGCATAGGGTTGAACATTTGGCTAGTCCAAAAATAACTGGTCAGATATTTAAAAGCATTAATTTACTAGAACAGTAATAACTAACAAAAAAAAGAGTAAGACTTCATGGTCTCCAATAAGCTTAGCCTTAGATATTTATGGCTAATTACAAAAAACAAGTTACTTTTAATAGAGTTATTTAACTAAGAAAATGCAAAAGACAATGAAATGAAGTTTTAAAAGAAAGAGAAATAATTAAATTTTTAACAGTGTTTGCTTAGCATTTAAATGTAAGCATCATTCAAGACTGAATAGTTACAGAAGAAAAATGAAATTAAACAAATAAAACAGACACATAGTGACTATAAAAGAAAAGTCATTTTTATATGTACTTATGCTAGGTAGGCAGCAGGCCAACTCTTCAAGCATCTTGCTTTCGTTATCATTTTCTTTATCAGCTTCAAATGCTTCATTTATGTCTTGTCTATGGCTGTCGATTAATCACAGTTAACTCACGTGATTAACTCAAAAATTAATTGTAATTAAAAAAAATTAATCGTGATTAATTGCAGTTTCAATTGTACTGCTAAACAATAGAATACCAATTGAAATTTATTAAATATTTTGGATGTTTTTCTACATTTTGATATATATTTTTATTCTGTGTTGTAATTGAAATCAAAATGTATATTTGATTATAAATATTTGCACTGTAAAAATGATAAACAAAAGAAATAGTATTTTTCAAATCACCTCATACAAGTACTGCATGAAAATCTTTGTCGTGAAAGTGCAACTTACAAATGTAGATTTTGTTTGTTACATAACTGCACTCAAAAACAAAACAGTGTAAAACTTCAGAGCCTACAAGTCCACTCAGTCTGACTTCTTGTTCTGCCAATCGCTAAGACAAACAAGTTTATTTACATTTACAGGAGATATTGCTGCCTGCTTCTTATTTGCAATGTCATCAGAAAATGAGAAAAAGGCATTTGAATGGCACTTTTGTAGCCGGCATTGCAAGGTATTTACATGTCAGATATGCTAAACATTCCTATGCCCCTTCATGCTTCGGCCACCGTTCCAGATGACATGCTTCCATGCTGATGACGCTCATTTAAAAAAATTATGCGTTAATTAAATTTTGTGACTAAACTCCTTGGGGGAGAATTGTATGTCCCCTGCTCTGTTTATCCGCATTCTGCCATATCTTTCATGTTATAGCAGTCTTGGATGATGACCCAACACATGTTGTTCATTTTAAGAACATTTTCGCTGCAGATTTCACAAAATGCAAAGAAGGTACCAATGTGAGATTTCTAAGGATAACTACAGCACTTGACCTAAGGTTTAAGAATCTGAAGCGCCTTCCAAAATCTGAGAGGGACGAGGTGTGGAACATGCTTTCAGAAATCTTAAAAGATCAACACTCTGATGTGGAAACTACAGATCCCGAAACACCAAAAAAGAAAATCAATCTTCTGCTGGTGGCATCTGACTCAGATAATGAAAATGAACATGCGTCGGTCTGCACTGCTTTGGATTGTTATCGAGCAGAACCTGTCATCAGCATGGATGCATGTCCCCTGGAATGGTGGTTGAAGCATGAAGGGACATATGAATCTTTAGCGCATCTGGCATGTAAATATCTTGTGACGCCGGCTACAACAGTGCCATGAGAACACCTGTCTCACCTTCAGGTGACATTGTAAACAAGAAGTCGGCAGCATTATCTCCTGCAAATGTAAACAAACTTGTTGGTCTGAGAGAGTGGCTGAAAAAGAAGTAGGACTGGGTGGACTTGCAGGCTCTAAAATTTCACATTGTTTTATTTTTGAATGCAGTTTTTTTGTACATAATTCTACATTTGTAAGTTCAACTTTCATCATAAAGAGATTGCACTACAGTACTTACATTAGGTGAATTGAAAAACACTATTTCTTTTGTTTTTTTACAGTGCAAATACTTGTAATCAAAAATAAATATAAAGTGAGCACTGTACACTTTGTATTCTGTGTTGTAATTGAAATCAATATATTTGAAAATGTAGAAAACATCCAAAATATTTAAATAAATGGTATTCTATTGTTTAATCGCATGATTAATTGTGATTAATTTTTTTAATCGAATGACAGCTCATAGAATACCATTTATTTAAATATTTTGTATGTCTAGTCTTTTCATCATAGGCACCAATTCCATGAGTGCTTTGGGGCTCAAACATGCATCCTCCCCCCCCCCCCCAAATAGGGGGTGCTCACAGGGCCGTCCCTACCCATACGCAAAGTATGCAGCTGCGTAGGGCACCAGGAAATTTGAGGCACCAAATTTCCTGGTGCCCTGTGCAAATTTCCCAGCCCCGCCTCTTCCGACCCCTGCTCCGCCCCCACGCCATGCCTTCCCCAAAGTCCCCGCCCCTGCCCCACCTCTTCACGCCCCTGCTCTACCCAAGCCCTGCCCCCACTCTCCTGAGGACTGCAGCAGGGCCGGGACTGCACTCACCGGCGGCGGGAGTTGTAGCGACCCGGCCCCAGCCGAGCCGCCAGTGAGTGCTGGGGGGTGGTCCCTCCTGCCCCCCAAGCCAGCCCTCTCCCCCGCAGAGGCCTGCCCCCCCCATGGAATAGAATAGCTAGGGACGGCCCTTGGGTGCTCAGCACCCATAGGGCCAGATTAATCTTTTGTGAGCCCCAGTGCCTGGACCCGAGGTCCCGCCCCTGCTTGGCCTCTTCTCCCTGAGGCCCTGCCTGCTGCTCGTATAGGGGGAGGGAGAGAGAGAAGTGAGTACCCACCGGCAAAAACAAAAGTCAGCACCTGTGGTTGTCATTGTCATCAAATTCCTCGGTATCTCCTTATTGCTCTTCATCTGATGAATATTGAGTCAACTCTCATCTGCCATTTTCTTCACTAATCTTAAATTGTGATATGTGGTCACAAGCTTCCTAGAAGTGGAGGTCTTTAGACTGTTTCTGGTTCTTGAATATACAGTCACCCAAACTGACCAATTTCATTCCACACGTGTAGTAGTACACAGAAGTGTTAAAAGAATTTCTGTGTCACTGCACTCTAGTTACAGTGGCAATCTTTCCCACCATGATGAAGGAGAAAACAAGCTGTTTTGATTCAACTGCTGGGATTGCACTCTGCATTGTTTTATGACTGAGTGGGCTGCTTCTTGCTTTAGGACTTGCTACCTCTATCAGAATTGTTTTGTTTGTTATATCCTTTATTGCAAATTTTAGTCACTGAGGTCACAAGTTGGCCCTGGAAGTATGGATCAAGAAGGTCGGTAGCATTGTGTGTGGGAGTGATCACTTGATTTTTCCATGATATTATTTTGTCTATCTGTTTCTCTTCAACTTTTTTGTAAGCAGGTTGTTCAGTATTCTCACAAATGTTTCTTAATGTTCAGGAATTTGTTCTTGGCATCAGGCAGTGTAGAACTATACGTTTTCCATATTCAGAATGGATTGAGCTACAGATTCAAGTAGTGAAACGAATTTTGAGTTTCACACCCAAAAGACACCATCAGGAATGTCAATGGGGTTTACTCAGGGACACCCCTGGCCACCCCTTCAGCAGCAACGGATTGTAGAGCCTTCTTGAATATTTGAAGATCTTTGAAACATTTAATAGAAGCTGCCTGTCAATTATGACAAATCTGTCTTGGCGTGGATGTAATTGAGTGCTGTACTAAATGACACTGAAAATCGCTGCTGATGCTCGGTTGTTTTTTTGAAAACCTTGACAATGCTTTTCGCTTTTGACATGTGATGAGGAAGTTATGAGATCTTAAACATCACCAGTGAAAAGCTGCATGGTCTGGGCTGCACATCCATAACACGGAAGGTGTGGATACTCATTTATCAACTAAGGCCAAAGAGCTTTCATATTAGCTGTGTTGTCAGTCACAACTGAAATAACCTTATGTGGTCCCAATTCATTAATTATATTTTTAAACTGATCAGCAATATATTGGGATGTGTGATGATGCTCAGTTGTGCACTGGAATTAGCAAAACACTGGTTGTGGAGTTACCACCATGACATTGATGGCACCCTTGTTGTGAATACTTCTCCATCAGACACTGACTAGAGACTCATGGGGAACTTGTGCAACAACACCAACGCTTTTTCACATCGTCTGCTTTGGCATTCGGAAGACATCCTGCAAGCCATTTCCTACTTGTGACTTTGTAAATTGCAAAAAAAAAAATTAAAAAAATTCTAGCGTGTAAAGAATTTTGGACTATGTGTAGTGGTGTATTACTGTTATAAATACTTCTAGCAAATGTACGGTCAAATTAATTTTTCTGATCACGGGACGTTCTGTTCAAATTGTCTTAGTACCAATTTGATGAACATCTGAAGGCTGTGTAAGAGAGGGAGTTTTTGATGCTGAAGCAGGCAGAGTAGCAAAATTCTTATTAGAAGATGAAGAAATGGAATTAGCTTCAGTTTCATTGTCACTCATCACTATCTTAATCAAAAGACTGCATGCTTCATACTAGTACTGCTGAAGACATAGTGGAAGGAGAATGCACAGAAGAAAACAAATTTTGATGCAGACCAGTCTTCCCTTTTTTGTGTTTTGACTGCAGTAATCTAGCTTTTACAGTAGTTGGACACAACACAAGAATTCAACAAGCGTTTGTCCATTCTATCTACATGTGTCACACATTCAAAAGAAAAAAATTTGCACTTAGCTTTAGCAGTTTTTCCATGTTGATGTCTAATAAAATGTTTTCTATACAAATGATTTTGTCTTTCCTGGATTCTACATAATTTATTATGTTACTGTTATTAATTTTTCACTGTTTTGGGAATGTTATCTAGATTGAGGTATCTCTAGTATTTCAATCAATCAATCAATCAATAGCCATTCACTTCTATTTTTAATTGCTGCTGTTCCAGCCAATCAAAATGTTTTGGACATACCATTTTTATTCTAGGCATTCCAACCAATCAAGATGCTCAACTTTCAGTTAGTTCACCTTTTTCCCAGCAGGTGGCATTAGCATATAGTAAAATGAGTGATCAAGACTTAAGGGCTTGTCTACACAGTCCGGACCAGGGGTGGCCAACTTGAGCCTGAGAAGGAGCCAGAATTTACCAATGTACATTGCCAAAGAGCCACAGTAGTATGTCAGCAGCCCCTCATGAGCTCCCCCCCGATCCCAGCACCCCCCGCCCACCGGAGGGAGAGTGGGAGGAGCAAGGGTACGGCGGCTTAGGGGAGGGGGAGGGAAGGGGTGGAGTGGGGGCAGGGCCTGGGGCAGAGCCAGGGGTTGAGCAGTGAGCACCCCCCGGCACATTGGAAAGTTGGCGCCTGTAGCTCCAGCCCCGGAGTCGGTACCTATACAAGGAGCCGCATATTAACCTCTGAAGAGCCGCATGTGGCTCTGGAGCCACAGGTTGGCCATCCCTGGTCCAGACTATGGGGATGTGAATTGTAGAGCACTCTAAAGTGGTGTTCTTTAATTGCCCCATGTAGACCCTGTTGGCGTGAACTAAAAGGTACCTAGTTCATGTTGATGTAGTCCCAAACAGGACTTGAGCTGGAAACCATTTGGACTTCTTTGTTTCTTTTTTTAGCTAGGGACATTTAGCCTGGGTAACTGACATGAATCATCTGGTCAATGCTCCAGTTTTAACAAAACGTTAACTGCCCATGGGCTCCATTCTGTAGGGATTAACATGTCCAAGAGTACCTAACCCCATCAGGCTGAATCAGTGGAAAGCTCATTTTTCAGGGGGAAAATATTTTTGTCTAATACACTCTTTCCACATCACTTGGTATATTTTGCTCTTAGATTTCATTATGGTTTCTCTTGTCTGGTGATATTCTCAAATTTTAAATGGCCTGCATCCTACCCTGATTTCCTCAGTACCTGCATAAGCTAAAATGTGTAATTTGCATTTTTTCATGGTAAGTATTAACATTGTATGTATTTGAATTCAGAAGATAATTGCATATCTTGCAAATTACTCAGTGGCTAGTTCATCTTGAAACATTTAGAAATCCATTTTGGTTTCTCGTAATTACAATGTTTTAGCAAGACAGACATCTAAACTTAGGACAGCATTTGGTAGCAAGATGCTTGTTTTTCTAAACTAAGCATGGTTTCTGTGGCTAATTTTTCCTTTCGTTTTATAAATACAGATTTTAATCAGTATAGATCAAACTTTTCCAGGCATGTTAAAATTAACATAAACCATACTCTTTCTAAAATATATATTACTAACGTGATTGCATATATCTTTGTACAAAATGAAAAAGTGAAAAGGTTATGATGTTTGCAAACTAGTGAGGTTATATTGTTCAACGCTTTTGAAAGGCCTTCATGGTTTCTGTGAAAATGTTTGAGAAATTGGCTCAAAAATATAATTTGGTATGGTACTAGAAATCTTGTATTAGTATGATTGAAAACATGAATTATCTGCTGTTGAAGTTTGAAAGAAAGAAACTGCATGGGTTCACTAGTCTTAAAACCAGATTATAACCCCAAGTAAAGCAATGTGAAGCTTGTCTAGTTCTTTCCAAACATGTCTGAGCATCTTAAAGACATTTCTTAAATTTTTAGTTTTCATCTTCCTCCTGCTTTAGCAAGCTAGTGTATAATTAAATATTTGTGTTCTTTTAAAAAAAAGTTTCTATGCAAATGTACAGTAAGCACACAACTTTTTATGAAAATGCTGTTGAATATAATATGTTCTTCTTTTGGGAAGAATGAGGTGTATGTAGCAAGAGAGAATCAGATGGCAATGTTGGATGGATTTGGAAAGCTATCACAACTCCCTTAATTATTATCACAGTTCCAATATATCCAACCTGACTCCCAGCAAGCTATAGCCAAGCAAAAGAAAGATTAGAACAGTCCCCATCCTGTTCCACTAGTGACCACCCTCATTATATTCCTCTTTCTCAAAACTAGGAAAAATAGAAAGTCTTTGTAGTACCCCAAAAATCAACAAGATTAGGCTATTTTGGACCAAGTGAATCCAGGGACCCTCACAGAGTGTATCCTGCCAACAGCCCTCTCTTACTTGTACATAAACCGTTTCAGCTCAAGTATTTCTCCGGATCCTACTTGTGATGGTATGGGATCAGGGAGAGAGATCCTCTCTGAGGTAACTTAGAGAGAGAAGATGAGTGAGGTAATATCTTTTATTGGACCAACTTCTGTTGGTGAGAGAGAAAAGCTTCTGAGCCCCACACTGCTCTTCTTCAGGTAACTAGCACTCTATCTGGCCTATGACCTAACTTTAGAAAAATGCCTCTAACTTCCTGTGGCATTTATCAAGGACATCAGTTGTATGTAGTTCTGCCATATGCTGCTACTAGCAGAACAGTCTTTCAAATGGGATGAATATATTTTAAATAGTTAATTTTAACTGGGAATTAAATAACATTTTGCTCTGTTAGCTGACTCATTCTGAAGAGTATAGAAGAGGACTGTCTTCAGGGTTTAAGCATAGTATTGGGAGGAATCTAATAGCTGCTGAAGTCATTTGATGCTTTTAAACTTTCTACAAGTTTGGAACGTGTCCTTGGAGAAAGCATGTGACCAATGCCAGACAATCAATAACAAGTGCAATTCATGTGATAGTTGGGAATAAAGGTGCATGATTGTTTCCTTTTCATGTTGCTTTACCTATTAGAATGTAAAGAATATTGTTTGAGAAACCTAATCATGATAGCATTTTGACTACAGCAGTAGAAAAGGAAAAATATATTTAACTTAATGCATCATTGAATGAAAAAGTATAGCATTTTTCCAGTGTCATAGCCTGTATTTATATACTGAATCATATGAAAAACCTAAATAGAAAAAATAGATTTCTGATTTGATTCAACTATGAATTAAATAACATTTTGCTCTTGTAGCTACAGTAAACTTCCTGTCCTTGTCCAAAGTTTCTCTTGTAGAATTTTTTTTCAAGCTTTGTTTTATCACATTATTGTTATGATAATTTATATCCTAGAAATCAATTGGAAAATTTGTTGGAACCCTTAAATTTTTCCTTTCCTCAAAAATATTAGCAGGTGTCATTGTGGCATTAGTGGCCTTCGACTGTTCCACTTAAATATGCCTTCAAAGAATTGTTTAAAAATTAGACTTGTACCTTTTTCTTCATGATATAATAAGGTATTAAAGCTTGGGGGGTTTCTGTTTTTGCCTTAGAAATACCAAAATTGTCAACTGTAGTCTTTCTTAGTTTTGCTGTGAATCTGTAGGTTTTGGTTTTATGGAGCATTGAGCCACATTCCAATGGGAAATGGGGCTGTACAAACAGGGCAGCCTGCCAATCACAGGTGGGGGGTCTAACCTTTTTGGTTGGAGACTAATTAAGGATGATACAGGTTTTTTGTTTGTTTGTTTGTTTTGTTTTTTGTCTTTTTCAGGAACAAAAGAAATCCTAGCATGGTAAAACTGTTGATAATGATCAACAGAAAAGGCGGAAGTGTTGAATAAATATTTTTGTGTTGGAAAGATGCAGGATGATGTGCTTTTATCACACGAGGATGATGAAATACTTTTCAGTCCACTTGTAAATAAGGAGACTGTTAAGACAACATCTGCTAGGGATAAGCATTTTAAGGGTTTGTCTACCCTTAAAACGCTACAGTGGTGCAACTGTACCACTAGAGTCTTGCATGGTGTCAAGTATCAGAGGGGTAGCCGTGTTAGTCTGAATCTGTAAAAAGCAACAGAGGGTCCTGTGGCACCTTTAAGACTAACAGAAGTATTGAGAGCATAAGCTTTCGTGGGTAAGAACCTCACTTCTTCAGATGCAAGACTGAAGAAGTGAGGTTCTTACCCACGAAAGCTTATGCTCTCAATACTTCTGTTAGTCTTAAAGGTGCCACAGGACCCTCTGTTGCTTTGTACCACTAGAGTGCTTCAGTGTATACACTACCTACGCCTACAGGATGGCTTCTCCTGTCAGCACAGGTAATCCACCTCCCCGAGAGGTGGTAGCTAGGTCGATAGAAGAATCCTTTCATCGACCCAGTGCTGGTCTACACTGGGGGGGGGGGGGGGTAGGTCTGTATGTGTCACAGGGGTGTGGATTTTTCATACCCCGAGAGGCAAAGCAATAGTAAAGTAAATTCCTGGTGTGGAGTAGGCCTTAATCCAAAGGGCAGGATAATGTGCCCTCAAAAATCTTAAAGGGGTTGCGTGGTGTAATATCTGGCCTGTTGGTGTTACTTTTTAATAAATCTTAGAATACTGAGCTAATTCCTGACAGCTGGAAGAGTGCTGATTTTGTGCCAGTATTCAAAAAGGGCAATGGGATGACACAGGTAACTGTTAGCCTGACAGCAGACCTATGTAAAATAGTGGAAACTCGATATGCCTTATTCAGTTGATAAAGAACTAAAGCATTGGAATATAACTAATGTCAGTCAATGTGGTTTTATGGGAAATAAGTTTTGTCAAACCTGATTTCATTCTTTGAGCTTACAAGTTTGATGGATAAAGATAACTGTGTAGCTGTAATAAACTTTTGTAAGGCATTTGAGTTAGTACCACATGACATTCTGATTAAAAAATTAGCAACATTAAATAAATAAATAAATAAATAAAGCAACATTAAATGGATTAAGAACTGGCTAACTGACCGATCTCAAGTACAGTAGAACCTCAGAGTTACGGACACCTCAAGAACAGAGATGGTCTGTAACTGAAAAAAGCGCAGTTCAGGCTCCAGATCTAGCAGCTGACACTCCAGGCCAGGCTTCAGCCACGGCTGAGGCTCCATACTCAGCCCCCTCATGAGTTTGCAAGCTTGTCCTCCTCCTGGCAGAGGGGTGTGTGTGTGTGTGTGTGTGTTTGAGAGAGAGAGAGAGAGAACAGCGCATCCCCTGGCAGATGGGGGGGGGGGGTAAAAACAGTGCATCCCCCTCCATGAGGGGGACGCGGGGGTTTGAAAGTGGTGCAGACCCCAGCGCCGCTCCTACTCTGCTGGTCTGGCTCCAGCTGCCTTGGTTTGGCAGCTCCAGCATCTTGCTTAAGTGGCTGCCCTGCGAGTGGGACGGGGACAGGCAGCCCAGATGTGCCTACCTTTAAGATGCAATCCAGGTACAGTACAGTATTTGCTTTTTTTTTTTTTTTTTTTGGTCTCTGCTGCTGCCTGATTGGTAACTTTTGGTTTCACTTGGTGTCCGGTTGACTGGTCAGTCCGTAACTCTGGTGTTCATATGTTTGAGATTCTACTGTCGTTGTCAGTGGGGAATCATAGTTAATTGGGGGGAATCATAGTGGTGTCTTGCAGAGATTGTTACTAGACCCCACGCTTTCAACATTTTCGTCAGTGATCTGGAAGTAATTATAAAATCATTACTGATAAAATTTGTAGATGACCGAAATTGACAGAATGGTAAATGGTGGGGACGAGGGCAGTCATACAGAGCAATTGAGATTGTTAATAAGATGGACCCATTCAAACAAAATGCATTTTAATACATCCAAATGCAAATTGATACCTCTCAGAACAAGGAATGCAGGCCATACCTACAGAATGAGACCGTATCCTGCAAAGCAGTGATTCTGAAAAGGTTTGGAGGTCACAGTGGACAAGCAACTAAACATGAGCTGCAGGTGTGATGCTGTCGTAAAAAAGGGCTACTGCTGTGATGCTTCTTTGGCTTTAAGAGAATGAATAGAATGTTGGTTTTAGGTTAGACTGATATGTTGACCTGAGTCTGGATGCTTTGTGTATATTTTAACAATGTATCTAATGAAGACTGTCGTTAAGTAGGGCTGTCAGCAATTAAAAAAAATTAATCGCGATTGAAAAAATTAATCGCGATTAATCGCACTTTTAAACAAAAATAGAATACCATTTATTTAAATATTTTTGGATGTTTTCTACTTTTTCAAATATATTTCAATTACAACACAGAATACAAAGTGTACAGTGCTCACTTTATATTTGTTTGATTACAAATATTTGCACTGTAAAAAACAAAAGAAATAGTATTTTTCTTTTCACCTAATACAAGTACTGTAGTGCAGTCTCTTTATCGTGAAAGTTGAACTTACAAATGTAGCATTATGTACAAAAAATAATTGTATTCAAAAATAAAACAATGTACAACTTTAGCGCCTGCGAGTCCTACTTCAACTAATCGTTCAAACAAACAAGTTTGGTTACAATTTGCAGGAGATAATGCTGCCGACTTCTTGTTTACAATGTTACCTGAAAGTGAGAACAGGTGTTCTCATGGCACTATTGTAGCCGGCGTCGCAAGATATTTATGTGCCAGATGTGCTAAAGATTCATATGTCCCTTCATGCTTCAACCACCATTCCAGAGGACATTTTTAATTATCAGTAGTATTATCTATTGTCTCGTTAGACCCTCCCCAACCTGGTAAGGCAACTCCCATCTTTTCATGTACTATGTATATATACCTGCTACTGTATTTTCCACTCCATGCATCTGATGAAGTGGGTTCTAGCCCACGAAAGCTTATGCCCAAATACATTTTTTAGTCTCTAAGGTGCCACAAGGACTCCTTGTTGTTTTTGTGGTGTTTCTATGACTTTCTGAAGATCCTATTTGTACTTAGTGTGGGAGCTGACAGTGAGAAGAAGCTTTGGTTTTAGGTTAGGCTGATAGATTGACCTGAGTTAAGATGCTCTGTATGTATCCAATAAAGACTGTTGTTAAGTTACCGGCAATGAATTATTAAGTCTAGTGGATTTCTTGAATATAAAATAACACAACTGCAATCTTTGGATGTATAAACATGGGAGTAGTGAGTAGGAGTAGGGAGGTGAGCTGAGGGATGAAAACATTATCTACTATTGGTGAGACCAATACTGGAATACTGTGAATAGTTTGAGTATCCATGTTTTAAAAAGGATATTTGAGGGGAAAATTGGGGAGGCAGAAAAGAGCCACAAAAATTATTTGAGGCCTAGAAAAAAATGCCTTACAGTGATAACTGAAAGAACTCAATTCAATATGTCCAATTTATCAAAAAGGAGATTGTGATATGACTTTATTATAGCATATAAGTATTTTCATGTGGAAGAAATACAGGATACCAAGGGGCTTTTTCATCTTGCAGAGAAATACAGAAACGAGAACCAGTGCCTGGATGCTGAGGCCACACAAATTCTTATAAGAAATTAGGCACAAATTTTTAACAGTGACGGTGATTAA
The DNA here is from genome assembly GCF_028017835.1 of Emys orbicularis. Taxonomy (NCBI): domain Eukaryota; kingdom Metazoa; phylum Chordata; order Testudines; family Emydidae; genus Emys; species Emys orbicularis. The sequence goes on along the minus strand of NC_088685.1, from coordinate 162,404,185 downwards.
CCACTGGAACAAACTTCCAAAGGAAGTGGTGGGTTCTTCATCTCTTGATGTCTTCAAGTCAAGAAAGGAAGCCTTTCTGAAAGATAAGCTTTAGTCAAACACAAGTTATGCTTGAGTCAAAGACATGATCATCGTCTCAGTGTAGGGGTAACTGGGTGAAAGTTAATGGCCTGCAATATACGGGAGGTCAAACTAGATGATATAAGGGTCCATTCTGGCCTTAACCTCTATGATTGTATGAAAAGAGCACAAGCCACATGTGGTTTTTTTCTTTTTCTTTTGCAGGTTGCTTTTAAGTGATTTATTAAGTGGTTTATTATCAATGAGCAGTTGAATGTAGTATATCTTCAAATTCGGGAAGCAGTTAGCTTTCTGAATTTAACATGGCTTATTAGAGAAAGGGGTGCATTTGGTCTGGTTTAATCTCTCTATTAATCTCTGCAAACTGTCTGGGAAGGTGTGAGTTTAATGTTCTTGTATATGTCTGATCTTCTTTTAAAGTTTGGGGCTTGAATTTTTAAGAAAAGCACCAGTCTGAGCGTGTCTTGCCCTCTTCAGTAGAAAAGTAGATTTTACACTAGAGTTTCCTTAAAATCTACTTTCATGTCTATTTGATTTATAAGGAGTGTTTCTGCGGAATCATCTATTTCTAACCATTGCAAGTGGCAGAGGGAGTGGAGATTTCTCAGAATTATGGTTTTGCTTAGAGGACAGAGCATTAGTTTATTAAGAACATAAGGTTTAAATTTATTCCACTTGAATACCAAGTTTTAAATAACTTGACAATTATCCACTGTTTCCAATATTTGTATTTGGCACTATTTTCACTGAAATATGAACATTTGAGTTCATTTTGTTCTTTGACATCAGTGGTTTTATCTTGGTTTTCAGTTCCCAAAACTTGACTTAAAATAGCTGTTTGCTTCTAGTTCCTATATAAATTAAACTTTTTTTCCACACTTACATTTGTAATAAAGCTAGGCATGGTGCCTGTTGCAATTCCCCTAATCTGAAGGGAGAATGTCTTCCTTATTTCTTGACATGGAGAGACATCTTAGTTTTGAAACTCTACTGGGTGCAAATAGCTTCTTTGTGCCAGATATTGAGTTGTATTTTGGTAATCATGTATAGTAATGTCAGCTTCAGCAAGTAAAAAAGCAAAAATCCCAAATGTAAGACAATAAAATAACTAATTTGAATGAGGTTTCATTTGGGTCTTGCTGTGGGTGAAATAGCAATGGTTATAGCCAATCACACATCTTAAGTCTTGAATGACAAATACATGCAATGGCCAGGTTTAAGCAGCTGTTTCCTATCCTTGTTACAGTAGGTCATTTGAAGGATAGCTGGGAGATAGTTTGTCTGTGAAACCAAAACAGTTTTGTAGTTCTGATGTTACGGAAATTAAATGTAGGCAAAAATAAATTTAGTTACCATTCACTAGCTACCATTCCAAGGATGCTGTTCCGTATTGGTAGGCCATCAGTATATTCAGTTCTGCCTCCCTTCCTCTTGAGAGGAAGATAGTTTTAGCAAATTCTCTTAAAATGTATTACGTTTTACAGCATATAATTCTTATGGAAGATGTAATGAAGTACAGTAGCATATTAAAATATGTAGTGTGTGAGAATACATTTGAGTATCCTGAAACTTTATGGTGGAATATTCCAGAATAGCTACAAAGTTCCCAAGTATGTTAGAGATTCTCTTCTTGAAATAGAAGCCTGAATCATGTCTCTGTGTGGAGTCCTGCACTCTGCTAGTATCTCCAGACTTTGCAATAAGATAGTCCCTACAGTCCAACTGCCATGCCTGCTTTAGAAGTGGTATGTCATCTACTAAGTCAAAATCCTCAAAGTGAATTGAGGTGTAGGTATCTTTGGGCACATGTGACCCTGTGCCAGACTGACTCGTTGGTGGAATGTCCTTTCCACCAAATCTCTGAATGGTCAGTGCTGAGAGGCCTAGCAGCCCTCCATGGTGAGAGGTTTCTCATCCTTGTGGTCTGGCACTGTGGTGTTTAGACCTTCTCCCCAGAGAGGCAGAGAAAAGTCTCCTTCCTCTTTCTGAAGTTCTGCAGCCACTGCTGCTCATCCTGGTCTCGAGTACAACTCTGTCCCAACCGTCTGTAATCAAGGTCATCACTCAAAAGCAATGCTTTGCTTGTTAAATGTATTTTACAGAGCCGATTGAGGCCAGGGGGTGGGAGCACAACATGTGTCACTGAGTTGCAGCATGAATTCCATGCATTTCTAGGCTATATCTATCCCCAGGAATTATTGCCAGAACCCTTTACACCACCACTGAAGCCACATAATTTGCAAGACCTCAAGAAAAGAACTGTCTGTGAACAAATAATGAGCTCTAAGTTGTTCAGTCAGTCCTCTGTTCTGAAAATAACTTGTGGAAATGTCATTTCTTAGGGAATTTTGGCAATTTGACCCATTCTCACATAATTCCTTTGGCCTCCCAGGAACCCTTTCCAAATCTATCACAAGCCAATGATTCAGGGAGCTGTCAAACTGTGGATACTCAGAAGATAGTCCATATCACTACTATGGTGCTTGTGGACATGTAACAGAATGGCAGACGAAACAGTATGTCTACTGTGCAATGCATGATTGCTCTTTATGTTGGTGCAATCATACGAGTTGAATTAGCTATGGTATAATGCTCTAGTGTAGACATGACGATGGTTTGTGTCATGTTTGTTGCAGAATCTCTCCCTGAGATGGGGTGCCCAAGCTCTCAGAGTCTTTTTTTATTCAAGTCTTTCTTTTGTAAAGTGTTTACATTGAGAAGCCTTCTATTCTGTGAGATAATAGTTAAACTTCTCCTGTTTTGGTTGCATTTGTGTGTATAAATATAACATTGTAATGTACTGTTATTAAGTGAGCTGTGTCTGCCCAGTTCAGTTAGGGTTTGTTTTAGAAACATCCCTTGAGGTTGTTAGACATCAGCAGTAGAAATCCAGTGAATGTGGCTTCTTTAAAAAAAGAAAATTACTTTTTTCTTTCAAAATTCAGCAACTATATACCCAAAATGTTGTTTTGATAATTAGAAGTTTGAATATGTAACTTAAATGGAGACTTCTAAAATACACTATATAATTACATGTTAGACACTTACTTTGCTGAATTCACTAACCCGCACACCTCCCTTAAGAGGTTGGAAGAGAAATTCTGAGTCACACTTTCTGTGTGTGTGGGGGGGAGGGTGTTCCGTTGTTTTTTGGTTATTTTTTGTAGTTTGTTCTTGTTGTTTGGTTACAAATATTTACATTGGGAGCTTGTTGCAAGTATCTGTGAGCTTGCAAGGACCTGTGCATGTACTAGTAACTTGAAGAGCTAAAAACCTGAGCCTTGGAGTTTGCACCTGTCTCTTGCTATTTCAATACTAGAGTAAGAATCCGGTATATACAGGACTTTCAATTTGAAGGGATGAAGCTTGTCAGTAAAAAGATATACGAAGCACTCTACTCCTTAAAAGATTCAAGAGCCATACTGAGGTCACTGGGAATTGATACACCAACACTCTACGAATATTCCCTACAAATATCAGTCCCCCACAGAAGCAACGGCCTCACCCATGGTAGAGAGCTGGAGTATCAATGACAGAAGCGATCAGATATTCGAGAATAAGCCCAGTCTGCCCTTTCAACTAGGCAACAGACTTGATGACAGTGTTGGGAGCCACATCAGAGCTGATCAGGAACCAGCAACCCATCTTTGGGAGATATCTTGCCCTGTCCTCTCAGACCTGGTCAGCTATCACTTCCAACAAATGGCTGTTGGACACAGGTGCCTAGTACTATCCCGTTCATTTCCACACTTTCCCCCCTTCCCTGGCCCTCTTCAGGGACTCCTCTCATGATATCTTATTACAGAAAGAAATGGTGAAGCAATGAAGCCATGAAAAAGGTTCCTCAGGAGCACAGGGGAAGAGGCTTCTCCCAATACTAGCTTATCCTAGACCTGAGGATGCTGAATAAGTACATACATTGCTTCAGATTCAGGATGGAAACACATGCCTCTGTTCTATTAATTTAGATGGAATGTACATATACACCTCTACCCTGATATAACGTGACCCGATATAACACGAATTTGGATATAATGTGGTAAAGCAGTGCTCCCGGGGGGGCGGGGGGGGAGGGCGGGGCTGTGCCCTCCGGCGGATCAAAGCAAGTTCGATATAACGCGATTTCACCTATAACACGGTAAGGTTTTTTGGCTCCCGAGGACAGTGTTATATCGGGGTAGAGTTGTACCTCCATCATTCTGTCTCCTCAGGTTCAAGACTGGTTTGTGGCTCTTAATTTACAGGACATGTACTGACAGAGAGCCATACGTGTGGCTCACAGGAATTACCTGAGATTGACAATGGGACCAAATCATTACCTGTATAAGGTACTGCCATTCAGACTCTTCACAGCACCGAGAGTCTTTACAAAATGTCTAGCAGTGTGAGCAGCCTACCTGAGAAGACAAGGCATTCAGGTCTATCCCAGCTTGGATGACTGGCTGATCAGAGGCAGATCCCAGTTGCAGATAGCAGTGAGCTTGGAATGCCCTCTATTTCTATTCATCTGGCTGGGCCACCTAGTGAACTATGAAAAATAGTCACTTACGACATGACAGATGATAGAGTTCATAGGAGAACTGATTGAGCCCAGATCAGAGAAAACATATCTGCCTGGGGACAGCATCCATTCTTTACACGCATATTTCAGTTAGTATCTAAACTAGCTATGATAGTATGGTATGCATTGCAGTGTTAGGCCATATGTGGGTGTGCATGTATGTGATACCGCTTGCTAGACTTCACCTGTGGCTCCTTCAGCTCTGGCCCAGGTTAGTCTATTCTCTGAGATATCAGACAGAAAGGTCACAGTAACACATTGTCATTGCAGAATTGGCTTGGGGCGGGAACCCACAAACACATGGAAGAGGGTATCTTTTTCAGTTTTCTCCCCAACAAAGCTGCTAATCACGGCTGTTTCAGGGACGGGTTGGGGAGCTCATTTGGACCACGTATAAATTCAAGAAATGTTGGTCCCAGATAACATGGGTCTGCACACGAACATCCTGGAGCTTGGAGCCATCAAACTGGCCTGTATAGCATTCTTCTCTGTCTTCCAACAGCAGTAGTGCAGATCTTCTCAGACAACATGACAGCCATGTACTAAATAAACTCACCTCTCTGCTTGGAGGTTATTGAATTCTGGACTTGGTGCTCTCAAAACGGGGTAACCCCACTGGCACTTCATCTTCCAGGAGTCAGCAACAGCCTTGCAGACTCCTGAGCAGGCAGTCTGATCCGGTCATGAATGGCTTTTGTACAGATCCATCATGGGAATGGCATTCAGTCCAGTCAGGATTCCCGTTGTAAAACTGTTTACCACTAAGTATTATGCCAAATGTCAAACTTTTTGTTCCAGAGGAAGCCTAAGAGCAGGATTGTTGCTGGAAGCCTTCCTCTACTGCAGTGGGACAGAGGCCTACTTTATGCCTTTTGACTGATTCCCAAGTCAGAAGGGACAATGCTGCAATCAGTATTGTAGCATCATAGTGACACATATCAGCCAAAACTGTCTTGACTACAGATGTTCATTTAGCCTCCAATCCAGCTCTAAGACCATGGTGCTGTGAAATCGGGTTTGGACGGCTAGATATCCCGTCCCAAACTGAAGTCTCTGTATCTGATGGTGTAGCTGTTGGCTGGTTAAGTACCACAGACAGACTGTTCCTACAGCCCTTGGTACTACAGATTCTTTCTGCTTACTACATTTAAAACAAGATGGTCTTTTGTTTCGGTCTCAGCTTGCCATCTGCCCATGCAGTGATGTTCTGTCTTTTCTCACAGCACAATATGGAAGTATCTCAAAGCATTAATGCACACTTATCCATCAGTTAGAGAGCCTACTCCTGCCTGGGCCCTCAATATAGTCTTCTTGAGATTCATGGAAACTCCATTTGAACCTTTCTCAGAATGCTGCTTACGCTGCCTCCCTCTAGAGGGTGTCTTCCTAGTTTCCTGTCACTTTGGCTGGAAGAGTAAGCTAGTTTCAGGTGCTTCTAGCTGAACATCTCTCCCCCATCCCACCCCCCAATATTCCTTTGAGAAAAGAAGGAGCTAAAGCCTCACCCAAAATTAATTCCTAAACTAATCTCTCGGAATTTAATCTAAAACAGTGAACCTACCTGTCATCTTCCCAGAACCGCATGCTGCACCAGAAGTAAAGGAACTGCACACACTAGATGTGTGCAGGACTTTCCTTTATTACATTGACAGTACCAAACAATTTAGATGGTTGCCCCATCAATTTCTGCCTAGGACTGGGAGATCTCAAGGTCAGGCCATCCCACCACAAAGAATATCAAAATGCATCACCTTGTCTTATCAGTTGGCTGGTTTACTTCTCCCACCAAACATCAAGGCTTACTCCACCAGAGCTCAGGCAACATTCCGCCACCTGTTTCAGAAATGTGTCAGTATCAGAAATCTGCAGAGCAGCAATGTGGAATAACCCACTGACCTTTCTTAAACACTGTACTTTGGACTTAGCTGCTAGGTCAGATGCCAAGTCCAGGAGAGCAGTACTTCAATCACTGTTCAACTGATGCAGCAGATATTCCTGAAGAAGGTGGGAACAAGGAGATACCGCTTGCCAGTCACCTACGCTGGGTTCTACATTGACATATACTCCAAAAAGGAAGAACGGTTACTATTTCCTACAGTAACTGTAATTCTTCAAGAAGTTGTCAGCATAGATCCTTTGACCTGCCCTCCATCCTTGCATTTTGGAATCCTCACCTATCACAGGCTTCAAATGGCTGCTCTACCCTTGCACTGGAGGAGGCTCAGGGCACATGCATGGTCCTGATGGACGCGGCTTTCAAACCAATCTGATCACACACCCAATACTGGGATCCACACTGACAACATCTTGAAGAACCAGAGTTACTGTAGCGTAAGTAACTGTCCTTCATCCTTTCCAGCAAATTGCACTTAGAAGTTTGCCCAGTAGTATTGACTTTTTCCCCCTTCCTCTGCTTTAGACCACATTTTTTGTTTAGAAGATTAATAATTTTCCCATGTCCATTATTTCTCCTCTCTGAACCTTGAAACACAGGGTGTAACAGCCAATGAGAATTTTTGTGGGAGCTCTTTGCTAAAATATTGGAAGCACATTACTGCCTCGACTAATTTAAGATATAGGAAAACTTAAGTTTAGAAAAGCTCCTTCTTGATAGCTTTAGAATTTAGTGGAAGTTATTCCTTTCATATGAACAATAAGGCAGGTTTTCTTATCATTCTACGTGTCAACATAAAACAATTATTGGGAACCAAATGCCTAAAGTTTTTGCAGAATTTCAATTTAGGAAATTGTGCTTCATTTATCTATATTGCATGTACTTTATTCATATAGGCTTTTATTGTAGAATATTGCTTTGAGAAATTTCCACTTATTTTTTACTTGAAAAAATGGTGTGATCTAACAAACTTAAAATGCTTTCATGAGAGCCAACGAGACAACACCCAAAAAAATTTAACTTCTCGTTGGGGAATTCTTCTTTCCGCCAAGACTGCTCTTACTGTTACAGCCCACCAGCCAGTTAGCTAAATGTTCACAATTTGTACTGAAGCTTAACAATTGTATCTGCTATAAGGACTGTAATAACCACCTTCTGTAAATATGTCATTTGCCAGGATTCTAACTCCTGGATATTAGTTTCTTTGCACTGAGACTGGTAGAGCTTTCCCAACTCTAAAATAACTTTGAACCAGATATCAGGATAGTGTGAGAGGCAGGCCCCCATTGGCCATGGTATGCCATCACCTGTAAATGCTTCTCCTCCACTGAAGAAGGCTTCTCTATGCCAGTCCATCTTGTATCAAAGGTCTTAGTAAAGCTAGGAGAGTGATTTAGAAGAATGTAATAACCTCGTACTGGTTCAGGAGGTACCAGTCTATTGCAAATGGCCAAAATTGAGCTCATCAGGTTGAGAGTCTGGCCTTTGATCACTCAGAATTGAAGGCACCTCTCCATCTTACTATGGGAGCTCTCTCCTGGACATCCTTCATACCCCTGTTGGGTAGAAAACCATCAGCATGTTATCTTTGGGCTGGCCTACACTAGGGAGGGGATTGATCTAAGATACGCAACTTCAGCTACGAGAATAGCGTAGCTGAAGTCGACTTATCTTAGATCGACTTACCTCGAGTCCTCACGGCGCGGGATCGATGGCCGCGGCTCCCCCGTCGACTCCGCTTCCGCTTCTCGCCCTGGTGGAGTACAGGAGTCGATGGGGAACACGTTCAGGGATCGATTTATCGCATCTAGACACGTGATAAATCGATCCCCGATAGATCGATTACTACCCGCCGATCCGGTGGGTAGTGAAGACGTACCCTTTGAGTAGGTAACAGTAACAGAGTAGTAACATCCCTACTCTCTGTTTGCCCATTGAGGTTTAACATTACCAAGAGCTGTTGGGTTTCCACCAAGACTTGTGCTACAGAGGTAAGAACTAAGAGTGAAAATCCTGTTGGAATTAGATCTACAGAGAAGCAGAATTGCAGGTAAGCATTCCCTTTTTCAAACACTAAATTACAGCTGGGTTAGCATGTCTACAAAAACATTATTCAAATAATTTTAAAGTAAAACTTGTTGGTATATCCCACAAGGCCTAAAACATTCTTGTTTTCTCTTGCTGTATTAACTTCTTACATAGAAAGGAAATGAATTGTAGAAAGAATGTTTTATATAAGCCATTTGAGACAGTCTGTTAAGGAAATACCAGCTGTCAAGAAAGATGCAGCCAATGTTGAGTTATATTAAAACTATTCTTAAGGAAGTATTCGTCAAGAAAAAGTGGCTTAATTAAAGCACTTCAACTACTTCTCTGAAGCAAGGTCACTTAAATTCCAAGTAAATCTCATAAATATGAAAATAAAGAGGACTTATTTTTTCTCCCCCTCCTCCCACACCTCCTTAAGGGAAAAATATTTTCTTTTCTTTTAAGATTGTCTCTCTTAGGTTCAGATTGGGAGGTGTTCCCCAACACAGCAGAATGAGGAAATGAGCATCAACTAAAACTAAAAATTTTAGTTAGCAGGAAGATCATAAAGGTAAACAGTCACAATGCTTTGCCTTTTAATCCTCAAACTCCATAAATTTGCTTTCATCAATACCTTGTAGTTTTAAAATAAGATAAAATTAATGTTTTAAAAAGAGGAAAAAATAGGAAGATTAAACTTTAGGATTACCATATTACCTTTTTTACTTCTAAATCTGCCCTTTAAGAGTAACTAATGGCACTATGCAGTATTGTGTTGCTGCAGCGGAAGAATATAGCAAAGTGCATTAGATACCCATGAAAATATAATGAGCTAGGATTTAGATAAAAAGCTACAATTGTGAAGCATATTAAAAATGATTGGATTTACTATTTTTTTCCCTTTACTTTTTTAAGTTCAGTCTAGACTGTTGGTTAAGGAGTTATACTCTGAATACACAATTACACTGTATTAGCCTGAAACACAAGCTTTTGGTTTAATTACAGCTTTAATGTTTGTTTTGTGCACCCATTAATCTGCTTGTTGTGATCAGCTTTACTCTTTTCAATATGTTTATGGTATTTGAAATTGTGCCTGCTCTCTTTCTAGAAGGTATTTGTAGCGCACCAATCACTGAAACATTTGTGTACAATTCTAGGAATAAAAAGAACAAAATAGGTGCTAAGATATTATGGTGACGAAACCCATGTAAGTACCTAGATATTTATTTTAAAAAATAAAGATACAAAGGGAAAAACTATAGGCAGAGTTTGCATGTCTGTCTATAGTTAAGGCTGCCTAACCCTTTCCATGATAAGACTGTGTATTTAATGCATTTTGCCATCCGTATGAAAATCTGTCCAAGTTATAAGCCTCTAAAAATCTCACTTAGCACATGCTCCCCCATACCATATATGCACCAACTAAACTGTGCATGCACCATCCTCACAGAGTGACTGAGCATACTCTATCTCAGGGCTGAAGGGGCTGAGAAGGCGTTTCCCTGCACTTCCTTCCCATGACTACCAGAGGCTGCTGTGGTGCGAGGCAGCAGAACTGAGCTCTAGGGAGACTCTCTCCTGTGCTTTCAGAGCTGTACCTGCTCAGGCCCAGGCAGCATGGAGGAGGAGGAAACAGCCTGACTGGAATATAGAGGGCTAAGGGGCAGAGGTAGTAGGGACAGAAGCTGGGGGAAAGAAATAAGAGCCAGGGGAGAAGGAGGGATAGGAACAGAGTGCGGCATGAGCCAGCTGTGGCTCAGGGAGTCGGAGGTAGGGGCAGAATAGTCTGTAACAACTAGAGGACATTTTCCTGTAGAACCTGGAATTGAACCTAGGATACTGTGTGGCTGGTCCATATACAGGATAACAGCCTGCTGCTGCTACTATTTACTTGATTGTCTTGTGTTGTAGAGGCATATGCTGTAAATCTAAAGGTTCTGACTCTACTGATGACCCGTGTGAGGATCGTTGTGGATCCACAATATGAAATTCTTGGGTTTTTAGCTTGCTTTTTATTTTTCCACGTAATGTTCTATGTATTTAATGTTAAAAGAATGTTAAGGTTGCAAAGTCAAGCACTCGAGATGCGAGAATTAGTGTTGCTTCTACAATCTTAATTTGTAACTCTTGTTTGTATGTGTTGCAATTCAGAACTGGCTGCATCTCTGATATTTTCGAGCGTCACTGCGTGTGCCTTCTCCAGGTTTTAGACCTTGACCATTTACCTTTCTGAGGTGGAATCTTGCAATTCTTCCATTTCAAAAGGGTGCTGGCTACAGTGCCTTGTGTGCCAACTGTGATTGCTCAGCAGGCCTGACTGGATTTGGCTGCCCATAGTCTTTTCTTGGGAACTGTGACCAGTGTGACCCAGAACAGGTTTTTCAAAATACAGTAAGTCCTCACTTAGTCGTCCTGGTTAACATTGTTTTGTTGTTACGTTGCTGATCAATTAGGAAACATGCTCGTTTAAAGTTGTGCAATGCTCCCTTGTAATGTTGTTTGGCAGCGCCTGCTTTGTCCACTGCTTGCAGGAAGAGCAGCCCGTTGCAGCTAGATGGTGGGGGCTTAGAACCAGGGTGACAGCCCCCCTATCAGCTCCCTGCTCCCCTAAGTTCCCTGTGCAGCAGCCACCCAGCAGGCTACCAATTGCCAGCAGTTCAGCTGTCCCTCCCCCTACTGCCATGTGCTGCTCCTGCCCTCTGCCTTGGAGCTGCTCCTAGGAGCCTCCTGCTTGCTGTGCAGGGGAGGGGGGAAGAGGGGAGCTAATGTCAGGGTGTCCCCCTCCCCTCTACTCCTGCACCCCTGCTTACCCCTTCTTCATATAGAGCAGGGTGGGGACAGGACAGGGCTCAGGAGGAGAGCTTGCTGGCCGCAGCTGCTGTCTCAACGTCCTGATCTTTTTAAAGGCAATGTACTTAGAGTGATGTCAGCGTACTTAAAGGGGCAATGCGCATCTCTCTCTCTCCCCCACACACAGGGTGTGTGTCTCTGTCTCTGTCTGCCATGCTGTCTCCCCTCCCTCTATTCGTGCTGCCTTGTAGAGTGTGAGGCTACCTTAACAACGTGTTAACCCTTGAGGGCTCAGCCGAATGCTAATTCATCATTTAGCAGCAAGGCATTCCCTGGGAAATATCCCATCCTTTTCCACCCTCTAACTTCACCACCTCAACCAAGCTTCACAATCATCATTGCTGTGTACAGCAGGGGTAGGCAACCTATGGCACTCGTGCCGAAGGCGGCACACAAGCTGATTTTCAGTGGCACTCACAGTGCCCGGGTCCTGGCCACCGGTCTGGGGGGCTCTGCATTTTAATTTAATTTTAAATGAAGCTTCTTAAACATTTTAAAAACCTTATTTATTTTACATACAAAATAGTTGTGAGTGGTGAATAAAATGGTTTCAGTCCTTCCTGCAGATAGAAACCCAATAAGTAACAATGGGGAAACTGCACATCCACCACTAACCCCCTGGCTGGAGAGTCCCACAAGAACCAAATTTCTCTGGTCCTTTTCAACACTTGCATGCAAACACTGGGTGACCTGATCAGATGACATGGATTCAAGTGATAGCAATATGCAAGTGACACAAAGCTCTGTCTATCCTTTGCCACACATGACCACATCACTACCACAAAGATTGTCCAGTTCTTGGACGAGATCAGTTCATGGATGAAGAACAGCTGGCTTGATGCTGAACCTGAGCACAATAGATGTGATGCTGGTGGGCAGAGGAAAGCATTCTGAAGAATTTGTAGCCACCATTCAGTCTCCTTTGCTTGAAAGTACACTCCCACAAGTAGTCAATTTAGTCTGTAGTATCGGAGTACTCTTGGATTCCTGGCTGATGAGCAGCATCTGCAAGTAATGCTTTTTTCATCTCTGGTTGGCTAGTAGACTGTATCCAGTCCTGGTGGATGATGACCTGGCCTGAGTTATTCATACTTTTATCACCTCTCAGTTGGTCTACAGCAATGCACTTGTATCTGGGCAGGGGGCCTTCAGCACTTAGGAAAGTCAAACTAGTACAAGTCTCCTAAGCAACACAGAATACCGTGAGCACATCAAACCTGTCCTTTGCTGTCTACATTGACTTTCCGTAGAAATTTTTCAAAGCAAATTCAAGGTCTCGGTCCTTACTTTGAAGGCGCTCCATGACCTTTGGGCCCATCACTAACCTCACCACCTTTCACTCAAAGTGCATTTTTTTTATCCTTGCCTTCTCTAAAGTTCAGGGGAATTTAACAGGGACAGGGGCCTTCTGGTCTCTGTGACCAGATATTTTTAAAAAACAAAAAAAACCCCTACCAAAATCAGGCACACTCTATTGCATACCCTTCACCGCCAGGGGAGCGAACAAATATGTGGCAGATATTAGTCACGTTGTTTAATGCACTAACAGAAGGTTCTTGCATACTATGGTGATGCATGTGGAATCAGAAAACTTGTAGAGTAAACAGGCAGATGTGACTTAGTCACATTTTTAAGCATTTCTTTGCAACTATAATGTTTTAAAGAAGATGGTACTCAAACAAAAGTACTGTGTTACCCACCCAGGACAACATGACTCTGTTTGAACCTGAAGTGAAGTGATTTCTCACTTTCTTGCCCAGTCAAGATGAAGGATGCTTATCTATATTCAGAATTTATTAATCACCACATACTTGCATTGAATACATTTTCATTGTGTATTTAGTGCCAGTCAAACTAGCTTCATCTTATATGCTTTGAAAGTCAAGGTAAGCCTAATGGCAGATCTAATGGCAGACATTTGATTTGAATGTATTTTAATTTAGATGACACATGGATCAAAACACAGTTTTATTGATAAAAGTGATAACAGGGGGAGAGTTCTTCAAACTGTAATCCAACGAGAATTATTGATTTTTTTTTTAACATGGTGGGGAAGTACTCTAGTGGTTTTTTTTTTGTTTTTTTTTAGTCTGTTCCCCCATCTCTAAGTGCTTTGTATGACCCCAGGATAAAGCTTTTCTTCAGCTGTTAGCCAAGGCCAAACTAATCATCTTTACAGATTTCTCTGATAGTAAATTAGAGTAAGACTACTGAACTCTCTCTGCCAATCAAAATATTGTGTTTGGTCAGACTTCTTTAAGGTTTTCCTTTAGAGAAGTAATGCGAAAAAAGATGCACCAGGACTAGTTGTCTGTACATTGCTTTTGCCTCTGTCCTACAAGGCAGGTGGAAGTTAAATTAAATCACTTTAAGGGTCAGTCTGTATCACAAAACTAGATCAAAATTACAAGTAGTACAAGGCTTACAGAGCAGTCTGTTAGCTCTGCTCAGTTGAAGTATTTGAGTGCAAGATTTGGTTCCCATACTTAATAAATATGTAACAGAAGCTGCATTTAGTTTGGAAAGGTCAGGTGTTATATGTCCTGGAGTAATTTTCCATCTGTATGCTTGGTGTCTTTATCTGAGAGTTTGGGAGTACAGAACTTTGAAAATTAAAAGACAAATTATTCTACTGCATTAAGTGCCACAGGAAAAGTGACAAATGGGTGTCATTACTCATCATTAAATTTCAAACTGCAGCCTGCCATTTTGAAATATCTAAAATCTCTCAGGTCCCTGGGGTAGCTGTTGGAGGACATGTCTACAACTTTCCCCTAAAAAGGGCTTTTATTTATTTAATTGCATTGTAGTAGCACCTAAGGACCCCAACCAGGAGTGAGGACCCCTTTATGTCAGTCACTGCACAAAAAGTTTGTTCAGTGACTGGTACAATGGGACTCTGATTAGAACCCCTACGCACTACTGCAGTACAAAATACAAAAAAAAAAAAAAAAAAAAAAAAACCCAACCCCCAAACCCACCAATTTTCTTTTTTAGAGGAATTTCTGTAGAAAGGATGTTCATTCTTCCCCTAGGATACCTAATTACTAGAAGTCCCCCTAGTTCAGTCCATGAGCCCTCCCTATTAACATGTTTGGTTATAATTTCTGTTTACAGAACTGTTAATCATAGCTGGTCTTACAGGCTTTTTCATTAAGTTACTAGGAGGTGTAAGAAACACGTACAGGTTTCTAGTTTGCCAACAAAGCAAGCAGTCATTATTTGAGATGTGGGAGATGTTGTCTCCTGTAATCATGGGCTGAAGACAGGCTGTGTCTGTAGCTGTGGATTAACTCAAAATGCTGAAAGATTGCTAGGCAGTTTACACCGTGATGTGAGAATAGTTTTCTCCACTTGATTTCAGGAAAGCTTACATTCTAGAGCCTTTTCTAAAATCTCATTGCTTCCATTATACTAAACATCCACTCTTGCTTTTGTGGAGGGAAAAAAGGAAAATATTGTCAAGATAAGTAAAAACCCCATAATTTCATAAAATACATACCATATAACTTGTCATGCTCTTGGCTGTTGTTACATCTCTTCTTTATCCCATTTCCACACCCCATATCTCCTGTCTGTATTTGTCCATGTAGATCATTTTAAACCGATGGCTAGATGTATGTAAATGAAAAGGAACGTGAAATTGTTTTTCTTATATCCTGTGGATCTATCTAGAAAAATAGACATTACATTGGTGAAGGAGAGCAAATAACTGATGACATCAAGAAGGATGAGGTGTTTCATGCCTGTTTTGCTTCAGCCTTCACTAAAAAAAGTAAATTGTGACCAAATGTTTAACACAATTAATATTAACAAGGTGGAAGGAACACAAGTCAAACTAGGGAAGGAGCGGGTTAAAGAATATTTAGATAAGTTAGATGTAGTGTATTTAAGTCAGCAGGGCCTGATGAAATTCATCCTAGAGTTCTTAAAGAACTAGCCAAAGCAATCTCAAAACAGTTAGTAATTAATATTTTAGAGAACTCATGGAGAAAGGGTGAAGTCTCAGAGAAATGGAGAAGGGCAAACATAGTACCGATCTTTAAAAAAGAGAACAAAGAGGACCCCAAAATTATAGACCACTTAGCCTAACTTTGATACCTGGAAAGATAGTGGAACATACTATTAAAAATCGATTTCTAAGCCCCTGGAAGATGATAGATTTATAATAGCCAGTATGGATTTGTCAAGAACAAATTATGTCAACCAACCTAATTTCCTCCTTTGACAGGGTTACTGGTCTAGTGAATAGGAAGGAAGGAGTAGATGTGATACTATAATCAAGATGGAAGGCTTTTGAGACTGTCCCACATGACTTTCTCATAAGCAAGTTTAGAAAAATGTGGTCTAGATGAAGTTACTATAAGGTTGGTGCACAACTGGTTGAAAGATTGTACTCAGAGTAGTTAGTGGTTTGCGGTCAGACTGGGAGGGTGTATCTCGTGGGGTCTTGCAGGGGTCAGTTCTGGGTCCAGTACTATTCAGTATTGCCATTAATAACTTGGATAATTATTAATTAGTGGGGAGGATACAAATAAAATTTGAGGATGACACCAAACTGGGAGGGGTTACAAGCACTTCGGAGGACAGGATTAGAATGTAAAACAACCTTGACAAAGTAGAGAATTAGTCTAAAATCAACAAGATGAAATTCAATAAAGACAAGTGCCCAAGTAATTAACGCAGAAAGGAAAAATAAAATAACTACAAAATGGGGAGTAACTGGCTAGATGGTAGTACTGCTGGAAAGGATCTGGGGGGTGTAGTGGATCACAAATTGAATGTGAGTCAAGAGCATGATGTAGATGTGAAAAAGGTTAATATCATTCTGGGATGTATTAACAGGAGTGTTGTATTTAAGACACAAGAGGTTTTTGTCCCACTGTACTTGGCATTGGTGAGGGCTCAGCTGGAGTACTGTGTCCAATTCTGGGTGCCTAACTTTAGGAAAAATGTGAATTAACTGAGGAGAGAGTCCAGAGGAGAGCAACAAAAATGATAAAAGGTTTACAAAATCAGACCTATGAGGAAAGGTTATAAACCTGGGCATGCTTAGTCTTGAAAAAAGACCAAGGGAGGACGTGATAACAGTCTACAAATATGTTATGGGCTATTATAAAGAGAACAGTAATCAATTGTTCTCCATGTCCACTGAAGATAGGACAAGAAGTGATGGGCTTAATTTGCAGCAGGGGAGATTTGGTTTAGATACTAGGAAAACTTTCCAACTGTAAGGGTAGTGAAGCTCTGGAACAGGCTTCCAAGGGAGGATGTGGAATCCTCATCATTGAAGGCTTTTAAGAACAGGTTGGACGAACACCTGTGAGGGATGGTCTAGGTTTACTTGGTCCTGCCTTAGCACAGGGGGCTAGACTTGACGACCACTCAAGGTCCCTTCTAGCCCTACATTTGTATGATTCTATGATCTTTCTAACAGATGGTGGATACCGGAAATCAACAACACTTGTAGCTGGATAAGCTGTTCCTTTTAAACAAATACATTTGCTTTTAACTAGAATCATTAAAAAAATATTTTGTTAGGCTGCATCATGATATAGAACTATTCAGACCTCACACAAGGTTAGAGAAGCTTTAAACTAGAAACGTTTCTGTCTATTCATATTTTATTGATTCCCTCTTGTTTGTTTGTTTTTTTTGTCAGTGACAGTTGAATGAAAACAGTCGCATTTTACTGTGATTTCTTCATATTTCCGTCCTGAAGACCTGATCCTCTGTGACATCACATATTATTCCCTGAACAACTTCTTGCAATGTCATAAACAGTATTATGGGCTAGAATAGTGGTTCCCAAACTTTCATGTACCACTTTCTTAAAAAATTTAGGTTTGAAGTACCATATGCAAATTTCTCCTTTTTATGCACATTTATTTTAGGCCTTAACAGGCTTAAATATTTCCAGACTCTGTAGTAAAATAAATGCCTAAGGAAGCCTAAAATATTCCAGTATAACAAGGGCGGGTTGGGAAGTGAAAATTCTGTTTTGCAAAAAAATTAAAGGTTTCAACATGGAACAAAACCAAGACCTTTTGAATTCCCCCCTCCCCCCCCAAAAAAGAGGCCAACCCCACACTAATCAGTGGTTAGGGTACTCTTCTCTTCTTTTGACCAGGTCTTCCATCGTGGACCTGAGAAGCCTTTCTGACGAAAGAGTCATCAAAACCTGTAGGTTTCCCTGAAAAGTTGTGGGTTTGATTAATTAGCATTTTTCAGCATTTTTTCATGTTACTCAAATTACAAGAAACAAATGACATTAGATATACTGGCAACTTAAAAATAATGTTTTAAAATTTATTACTTGCTATTGTTATAAGTGACATTTAAGATTTCGCATCTTTCAGTTACAGCAGAAAATGATTTTTCTTTCAGGTTTGTGCATTTGATAGCACTTGTATGTTCAGTTTCACTGCTTTGCTACAGGGTTTTTCACACAGTAACAAAGGAGAGAAAAACACCTTAAACCTAGGAAAATGTGGTTATAAAACCACAAAAATTGGTAGAGGGTTTAGGAGTAAGTGTAGTAACTGACACCACTTTATTTGTGTTTTTAAAAAGAACTAGCTTTCATTTTGACTCTTTATTAAAGAATGAGAACGAAGAAATGCAGAAAACATGACTTTTATAGACAGACTTGTTTCTCAAGAAAAAACTGTTCAATCTTTCTGTGAGGATGTCGCTCCTCTTTCAGGTTCCTGTTCTGAAATACTCCTTTTCCTACCCAGATAGAGCCTTTTGGCGCCTGTAAATTCAGTAAATTTTAAAAAGTGCCTATAAATTTTAATTGCTCTTCTTGATGTACTTTTGTTATCATTTGATAACATTTTCATTGGCACATCGAAATATTCACCCCACCTATTTTCATTTGCTAACACTGAGAAAAGTAACATTAAATAATGTTAAAATACGTGGCGTGAGTTCTAGGGTCATTGCCCATCTGTTATTTATTTTGATACATGCAAGTCCAGTAAAAACTGATCACGTCAGTAATATTTCAGCAGCTAAGCAGTGGCTTCAGAAACTAACCCTGCTGAATATCCCGTGAGATGCAGTTTTGGACAGTGAACGTATCAAGAAACTCAGTATCTTCAAACAGTACTTATGATAGTGCACATTTTACAAATGTGGTAAAGGTCACTTTCTGACCTTGAAACAACCTTCTGGTGTAGATTGCATTGAATTATTAAACCAAATAATATCAACAAAGTATAACCTTTGATTAACCTTGCGTCTCAAAGTGTCTTGACCTTTATAGAGTCCTACTGGTTGACATTTTAAGACTGTTTTAGTAATATTTCCTTTCTTTATAGAAGGTTTTATTTGTGTTCTTCCATCTTGTTTATTTATACATTTTTTTCATTTGATATTTCTTCATAGAGTGATATCTGCATTATGTATCTATTTTGTTATTGTAGGAGAGTAATGATGTGGGCCTTTGTGTATAAAATTATAGGAATGTAATTCTATAAATAGACACATTACGTAGAAAAGTAGAAATAAAAGGTATAGCAAATAATTACTGAAAGACTTAAAATATGAGCAAAAAACTAAAGGCAGATAAACAACTACATAAAACCATTTTAAAGGTCAGATAAATATCTACAAGTAAATGAGTGATAAAGCATTATAACATCTATTTAGTACTGAAGCTATTGGTGATAACTTTAAATCAGGAAAATAGTTTAAACAGTGATATGTTAATTTTACTTTGTGGTTTATTACAACTTAATTTTTGTTTAAATTTTACTGTAATACTGCATAAAATACCATTGTTTCCTGATAACTTTGATTCTTACGCTTCACTAGATTCTGGGGGGGAAATGACTGTGCAGCCACTTTGGGGAGTTATTCCATGTCCTGGCCATACCAATCTGAACTGGTAGGATAGTGGTACTGATGAGACAGACTATAGGAATACAGGTTCTTTGTTTGGCCTTAAAGCAGAGCACCGTCCCCCTCCTGGATTTCTCCATTTGGCTTCCTTTTTTCCCCTCAGCATTAGTAGCAAAAGCTACAGAAGGGCACGAATGACCTGTTAGACCACGCCTGCAGTGACTCTTTGCTATCTACTACTCTGTTCAAACTGTGGTTTTGCTGCCTTAGATGGCAGCTTCGAACAGCTCTTGAAAGGTCACACCAGCAGTGTCTGCTAATATAGCTCCACACCCCATCCTGCTGTGGTTTCCACAGGAAAGGAACTTTTCAGCACTATCGGTGATTAAATCTTAACACTTGGGACTTAAGCCAGTCAATAGTCCCAACAAGGCCTTGCTGTCTTGGAAGGACAATTCCTACGTGTCTCCCCTTGCTAGTTCTGTCTTATAAGAAGCCTGAGAAAAATTTAATCCCCAGTGAGAGATCAAAGCTTTTCTTTCTCACTTCATCCCCTGGTTTGCAGGTCTGTTTAGCCACCTTTTGTCCTAGAGCTAATCTGGAGGACCCAAGAATTAGATCCACCACAGCATTCAGTAAGATAGCCCAGAGGAATGGGAATTTTTACTTAAACAAGTGGGTGAGGCCCTTAAAACTAAATGAAACTGAGCAAAATGAAGATGCTAGTTCTTGTTACCCCTACTCTCCGTGCCTTTCATGGTAGATTCCAGAAAGTAAAAATCGTTGCTAGTCTTCTATCACATTACTGGTAGTCTTATTTCCAGCACATTAACATTGTGAGCCACTGACTCTTTGGGCTTAGCTAAATTGACTATCAAGCATTAAAAGATGACTATGGAGGTTTTGGGCTCTTGAGTAACTATGTCCCCTACTGACCCTTCAGTATTCTTTTTTAAAAAAACATACCAGAAAGTACTATCAGATCCTTCATCTTCACTAGGAAGACTTTGTGGTTTTGTCACTGGGTGGGTGAGTTATCTGACACACAGCTGATGGCAGTCCTTTTTTGTGGATCCAGATTGTTCAGTGACAGAGTGAATACTGCTTTAAAGGAAAATATGAGAATGACGGGATTAGATACGTTATATGGATGACATGAATATCAGTGTTGTTGTAGTAAATAAACAAATTATTCCCTCAGGAGATTTAGCACATCTTTGTTTCACTGGAAATCACACAAATAGTAAAGCTCACCAATAGCTTGAGTACCAAAGATACGTTATGTACTTTTTTCAGAGTAGCAGCCGTGTTAGTCTGTATCCGCAAAAAGAACAGGAGTACTTGTGGCACCTTAGAGACTAACAAATTCATTAGAGCATAAGCTTTCGTGGGCTACAGCCCACTTCTTCGGATGCATATAGAGTGAAACATATTGTGGAGATATATATACACACATACAGAGAGCATGAACAGGTGGGAGTTGTCTTACCAACTCTGAGAGGCCAATTAAGTAAGAGAAAAAAACTTTTGAAGTGATAATCAAGATAGCTCAGTACAATCGATTGAATAAGGACTGGGAATGGCTGAGCCATTACAAACATTGAATCTATCTCCCCTTGTAAGTATTCTCACACTTCTTACCAAACTGTCTGTACTGAGCTATCTTGATAGCAGTCCCAAAAAATCCTAGAGCATGTGCCTAGTCTTGAAGTGGTTGAACGAATACATTTGTTGCCAGAAGATCAAGATGGTAGCTACTTGGATCCTATTCTGTTTTATATAGGTGTTCATACTGCACACATCTAAATACCTTCCAGTAGTGCATTGAACAATGTGACAACTCATCTGTCATGTGGTGTTTACGCTCTCCTCTTCTCCCCAAAGGGAGAAGCATGTGGAGTGTCTTGTTTTGGTAGGTTTTTGATTTTTGTTTTTGTGTTGGTTAAATACACCTCTTGCTATGTGTTTATATTTGAGAAGGCAGAGTCAAAGAAGTGCACCTTGCATTTGAAGCAGAAAGTGGTAAAGTTTGTGATAGTCCTTAGTTCCTGGGGGAGTTCATTCCACAGTCTCAGACCAGCCCTAGAGAAAGTCCTGACTCCTGCACAGACGAGCTTTATTCTTATTGTTGAGAGTTCCATTGTGCCAGAGTGTGAAGTTGTTGACCACGGTCTTCATTCTTGAGCTTTAAATGGCCTTTTAGATATCTTGGGCCCAGGCCATGAAACACTTTGAATATAAGGACTGAGGCCTTGAACTAAATCCTAAATTCTATGGGAAGCCAGTCTAGAGAGTAGAGGAAAGGTGTGATGTGCTATCCGTAGCCTCTGTTGCTAAGGAGACATGTTGCAGTGTTTTGTACTAACTGGACTTTTCTAAGTGCTGAAGGTTTCATGCCCAGGTATGTTGCACTACTGTAGTCCAGCCGAGGGGTGACAAAGTCATGAATAACTGAGTCCACGTTTTCGTCTGCCAGGATTGGACAGTGTTCCTACCCAACTGGAGGTGGTAGAAAGCATTACTTGCAGCTATTGCTATATGAGAGTTCAGCATTAGTGAGGAATCCAAGAGCACTGTTAAATTAGACTGAATTGACCAATTGTGACTTCAGTTACATGGGCCTGTATAGAATCATATCATAGACTATTAGGGTTGGAAGAGACCTCAGGAGGTCATCTAGTCCAATCCCCTGCTCAAAGCAGGACCAACACCAACTAAATCATCCCAGCCAAGGCTTTGTCAAGCTGGGCCTTAAAAACCTCTAAGGATGGAGATTCCACCACCTCCCTAGGTAACCCATTCCAGTGCTTTACCACCCTCCTAGTGAAATAGTGTTTCCTAATATCCTACCTAGACCTCCCCCACTGCAACTTGAGACCATTGCTTCTTGTTCTGTCATCTGCCACCACTGAGAACAGCCTAGCTTCATCCTCTTTGGAACCCCCCCCACTTCAGGTAGCTGAAGGCTGCTATCAAATCCCCCCTCACTCTTCTCTTCTGCAGACTAAAGAACCCCAATTCCCTCAGCCTCTCCTCGTAAGACGTGCCCCAGCCCTCTAATCATTTTCGTTGCCCTCCGCTGGACTCTCTCCAGTTTGTCTACATCCCTTCTTGGGGGAGGGGAAACAAAACTGGACGCAATACTCCAGGTGTGGCCTCACCAGTTCCGAATAGAGGGGAATAATCACTTCCCTCAATCTGCTGGCAATGCTCCTACTAATACAGCCCAATATGCCGTTGGCCTTCTTGGCAACGAGGGCACACTGCTGACTCATATCCAGCTTCTCATCCACTGTAATCACCAGGTCCTTTTCTGCAGAACTGCTGCTTAGCCAGTGGGTGCCCAGCCTGTAGCAGTGCATGGGATTTTTCCTTCCTAAGTGGAGGACTGTGCACTTGTCCTTGTTGATCCTCATCAGATTTCTTTTGGCCCAATCCTCCAATTTGTCTAGGTCACTGTGGACCCTATCTCTACCCTCCAGCATGTATACCTCTCCCCCCAGCTTAGTGTCATCTGCGAACTTGCTGGGGGTGCAATTAATCCCATCATCCAGATCATTGATAAAGATGTTGAACAAAACCGGCCGCAGGACTGACCCCTGGGGCACTCCGCTTGATACCGGCTGCCAACTAGAGATCGAGCTGTTGACTGTAGTTGGCTTTTGGCTAGATTCTCTGTGAGCTTGCTCAGGAATGACAGGTTTGACACCTGGCCAATAGTTGGCTAGGACTGAAGTCTCCAGGGTGAGTTTCTTTATGTAGGACAGCCTATTGCATGTTGGAAGGAGGAAGGGAAGATTCTAGCTCTGTATGAAGCATTGGCTATTTTGAAAAGGAGTGGCATCAGTTATTCATGGCTCTTTTACGAGCCAGGAAGGGCCTGAGATTGGAGTCACAACTCTTGGGTCGGGATTCCTTTAGGGTGTCCAGAACCTCTTGATGAGTGAATGTATTGAACTCTGGGACTACAGATCAGCTATAGTTTAGACACTGACATAATTAGGTCAACATAATCTGCCTTATGTCGACCTAACTGTGTAGATGGACCAGATGAACAGTCACAGTCTTATTAATTCACCTCATATAGAAGCTGTTCCATACCCCAATCATTTTTGTTGCCATTCTCTGTACTTTTTCTTATTCTAATATATCTTTTTTTGAGATGTGGTGACCAGAACTGCACACAGTATTCAAGATGTGAGCGTACCATAGATTTATATAGTGGCATTATATTTTCTGTCTTATTAGCCATCCCTTTCTTAATAGTTCCTAACATTGTTTGCATTTTTGACTGCTGTTGCGCATTGAGCAGCTGTTTTTAGAGAACTATCTGCAATGACTCCTAGATCTTTCTTGAGTAGTAATAGTTAATTTAGACCCATCATTTTGAATGTATAGTTGGGATTATGTTTTCCCACGTGCATTACTTTACATTTATCAAGTTTGAATTTCATCTGCCGTTTTGTTGCCGTCACTCAGTTTTGTGAGATCTCTTTTTAAGTCTTCACAGTCAGCTTTGGATTTGATTGTCTTAAGTAATTTTGTATCATCTGCAAGCTTTGCCACCTCACCGTTTACCCTTTTTCCAGATCATTTATGAACATGTTGAATAGCACTGGTCCCAGTCCAGCTCCTTGGGTGACTCTGCTATTTACCTCTTTCCACTGTGAAAACTGACTATTTCTCCCCTTTGTTTCCTATCTTTTTTAACCTGTTACTGATCCAGGAGAGGACTGTACCTCTTATGCAGCGATTGCTTACTTTGCATGAGCCATTGGTGGGGGGGACCTTGTGAAAGGTTTTCTGAAAGTCCAAGTAAACTGTATCCATTGGACTATACTTGTCCACGCCTTTGTTGACACCCTCAAAGAATTCTAATAGATTGGTAAGGCATGATTTCCTTTTACAAAAGTCATGTTGACTCTTCCCCAATGTATCGTGTTCATCTATGTGTCTGATCATTCTTTACCATAATGTCAACCAATTTGTCTGGTACTGAGGTTAGGTTTACCAACCTGAAATTGCCAGGATTGTCCCTGGAGCCTTTTTAATATATTGGTGTTGCATTAGCTATCCGCCAGTCATCTGGTACAAAGGCTGATTTAAGGGACAGGTTCAGAGTTATGCATTATTTTACTCCCTTATTTTTTGATGGGGAATCTGTTACTAACTGTGAGGAAGTCATTTCTGTAGTCCCTGCTTGATGAGCCACATGTGGAAATGAAGCAACAAAAAATGTCTTCAGCTATCTAAATACACACATGAATACACATATATGTAATTACATGCACAAACTACATTCTTTGCAAAATTGATGTTCTTTTAAACACTCAAAAGTTAGGAAATAACAAAATTAAGGTTGCCTGTGCAAGCTTAAATTGGCTCCCTTCACTGTATAAATTATTATTAATACAGTCTTTGATTAAATGATCACTTATTGCTACAGCTGTTTCCTTCCTTTCTCTGAAGTTATAAGCAACTGAAAAATGATCTCTTAAAATGAAAAGTGTCGGATAACCTTAACTATAGATGTCACTACCTATGCCCCCTATAATGGTTTAGTGAAATCTCTGAACATGTCATTGCTTGTTTAATGTGTTCATCGCCTAGAGAAAGAGATGCACATCAGCAGATAAGCAGTATGTCCATCTTTCCTAGCTGGGCATATCCATGCAATTAATAACCTAGTTTCCTCTAATTGAATAAATTACTAGAATCAAAACAAGTCAGGATATTGAAAGATTGTATTGCCTTAAGAAAATAAATCAAATGCTGAAGTCTACAATAAGACACAATTTGTCCCACAAGAAGACTACTGAGAATGTGGAATTCTGCTTTGTTGTATTAACTCTCAGTTGTTATGTGGTAAGTAATCTACAAATGCTGAAAGGTAGTGGCAATTTTCTAGACTGTGACAATGCTGGCTGAGCTTCCTCTGTGTTAAATTGAGAGTTTTACCTATACTTGGATGAAAAAACTATCCAGCTAGTTAGGTTTCTTTTTAAAGTAGTATTGGTTTTGCTTAAATGTAAAGTATAAATGTTCAGGCCTCTAACTAGCTCAGACTTTTGGTTTTGATGGTTTGTTTTGCTGTACATTCTACTGTTCAAGTAAAAATCCTATCTGAGAAAAAAACTTCTGTTGCTCTTGATTTTTACAGTCTTGTTCAGTGGTGCTGGAACAATTTTTACTGTGGGGATGCTGAAGGTGGAAACCATGTATTTGGGTTGTTATTACTACTTCAATTCAGGGGGTGTGGCAGCACCCCAGTTCCAGCATCTATGATCCTGTTTGTCTCTGAACATACCAGTACAGTAGCTGTAACTATTTGCTGAGAGGCCAAGTTTTTGTAAATAAAATGCATCCTGCCTGGAGTGTCTCTAGCTAAATTAAACAAGTGGAATTTCCCAGCTTGGCCAAGTGCTTTATAGTTCATGTCAGTGTTTACTCTGTGCATTTTAAATGACAAATACTCTAAAGTTAGATAATGCAGTTGCAACTGAATTAGGAAAAAGTTATGTCATGAATGTCACCATCATAGGACCTAACCACATCAGCCACACCGTTCACCTGCACATCTACCAATGTGATATGCCATCATGTGCCAGCAGTGCCCCTCTGCCATGTACATTGGCCAAACCGGACAGTCTCTACGCAAAAGAATTAATGGACACAAATCAGACATCAAGAATTGTAGCATTCAAAAACCAGTAGGAGAACACTTCAGTTTCCCTGGAAACTCAATAGACTTAAAAGTGGCAATTCTTCAACAAAAAAACCTCAAAAACAGACTCCTACGAGAAATTGCAGAACTGGAATTAATTTGCAAACTGGACACCATCGAATTAGGCCTGAATAAAGACTGGGAGTGGATGGGTCACTACAAAAAGTAAGTTTCCCTCTGCTGATACTCACTCCTTCTTGTCCACTGCTGGAAATGAGCCACCTTGATTGCATTGGCCTCGTTAGTACTACATAAGTAATTTTCTCTCCCTTGGTATTCACCCCTTCTTGTCAACTGTTGAGAATAGGCCACGTCCACCTTAATTGAATTGGCTCGTTAGCATTGACCCCCCAGTTGGTAAGGCAGCTCCCATCTTTTCATGTGCTAGAATATATATTCTGTTTACTTGTATCTTTCACTCCATGCATCTGATGAAGTGGATTTTAGCCCACGAAAGCTTATGCCCAAATAAATGTGTTAGTCTCTAAGGTGCCACAAGGACTCCTTGTTGTTTTTGTCATAAATGTGTTTCACGGAGAAGTGGAAGTAACTGGTGTCTTATTGGACTCAAGACCCTCCACAGAAGGACATGTAAAATATTGCCCTTTAATGAATTATCGTATTAAAAATACCATTCTTGCGATGGCCCAGTTTTGTGGTATTTAGGATACAAGATGAAATGTGAATGTGGAAAAGTACTTGGAGCTCTGACAGTGATTTGGGTGACCTCTTCAGGGATGTTGGGGGTAATGGATTATTTTCTGACAAGGACACAATGTGGAGTAGGATGCAGGAATGGGTTAATTTCTGGGTGACTTAATTTTTAATTCTTCAGCCAATTTTCTTAAGTAATATTTGCTTTCGAAAAATAGAACTGTATAGCCAAATAAAGAATTTTGATAGTCTAGATGGTGCTTTTCAGAGAGAGTTCTGGTTACTGCTTAGTTACTTAATATGAAATGCTAGATCTGGAAAGCTTTTCATAACAACTTACCAAAAGTGACAGGTTTTGATATGGGATTCACTTGTTAAAGAATTAAAGGCTATCAGTATAATTAATGCCAGTTGACATGGTTTTATAGAAAATTAGGTCTTTCAAACAAACCTGATTTCATTCTTTGACATTATATGTGTGGTTGATGAAGGTGGCTGTGTAGGTGTAATATAGTTATACTTTTGCAAGGTGTTGCCTTAGTTCTGCATACCATTCTGATTAAAAAATTAGCATTGTACAATATTAATAGAGAACATGTTAAATGGATTGAGACCTGAGTGACAGATCTCAAAGTAATTGTCAGTGGGGAATCATTGAACGGGGGTGTTTTCAGAGGGGTTCCACAGAGATCAGTACTAGGCTTAATGCTCTTCAGTATTTTCATGAATAATCTTGAAGGAAATATAAAATCACTGCTGAGAAAATTTGCAGATTGGCGGAGTGGTAAATAACGATGAGGACAAGGCAGTCGTACAGAGCAAGCTGGATTGCCTGGTAACCTGAGCCCATTCAAACAAAATGCCTTTTAATACAGCCAAATACAGAGTTTGATATCCAGGATCAAGGAATTCAAGCCATGCCTATAGAATGGGAAACTTGTATCCTGGACAGCAGTGTGACACTTTCTCAGGGTGCCCCGGACTGAGAGTCACTCCAGCCTCCAGCAAGAGGAAGATTTGCTTGTGCTTAACTGGGTGCCAACTCCCTGATACCAGCAGTCTGTTAGCCACTCAGCCAGTCTCCTCAGGTCTTTGCTAGCCCTTACTTTTGCCTTGCAGGCTAACAACAAATGCCTCCCAATCCCAGAGCCCCTAAAAACATTCACCTGCAGTGTCCAGCCCCTGTCACTGGACACTCTCAGAAATTACCAGAAAAAAAAATAGGAGTACTTGTGGCACCTTAGAGACTAACAAAATTATTTGAGCATAAGCTTTCGTGGGCTACCACCCACTTCTTCGGATGCATAGAATGGAACATACATTGGGGAGATATATATACACATACAGAGAGCATGAAAAGGTGGAATTGGCCTCTCAGAGTTGGTAAGACAACTCCCACCTTTTCATGCTCTCTGTATGTGTATATATATCTCCTCAATATATGTTCCATTCTGTGCATCCGAAGAAGTGGGCTGTAGCCCACGAAAGCTTATGCTCAAATAAATCTGTGAGTCTCTAAGGTGCCACAAGTACTCCTGTTCTTTTTGCGGATACAGACTAATACGGCTGCTACTCTGAAACCAGAAATTACCAGGTAAGTTGTCCCCAAAGGACCAGTGCACACACCAGCTTGTTTGCTTTAACTGAGGATCAACTCCAATATAACGTCACAGCAATAAGATTGTTTATAGTGAAAAGTCATAAGGTTGTTGGTTTTTTTTTTTTTTTTTAAATCCAAGGCTAAGGTAATAGGGATGGTGAATAAGACTAAAAAAAGAAACACATAAAACAAAAGTATAACACTCTTCTTAGAATCCAAAGTTACTTTAACAGGCTAAACCCTCATCTATAGTAGTTTCTCACCCAAAACAATCTCCCACCAACATGTCTGGGATTCCCCTTTCACTAAGGCAGAAGGGGCTGTCTTTTTTGCTTCTTCAATGAAGGATAAAGAGAGGTTGTTTTGCCTACTTATATCCCCAGAGTCACGACTTGCCATGTGGTTTACTCCCTGGTATGCTGGCTTCATGTTGCCTTCACATCCTCATGGTGACGCTGTGTGCAAATGGCCTTCCACTGTGTTCGCTTACAGTGCCATTTTTCTTGTGAACCAAGGCAAACAGGTGAATATACATTCTTTGTCTGGTCAAAACATTCTTGACAACCCTGCTTTGATTCAGACTTTAAAACATATTATCCAAGTATATACATAACTCCTTAAATATCATCGGTACATACATACCGCAACAATTATGAGGATCACTGACATAAGAGATCTTAGAGACTTCACTTGACCCTCTTTGGAGAAATACTGTGAAAGCAATGTGTTGAATGTAGTGAGTTTGTCAGGCTTGTCAGGAGTTACTGTTACAGAATAGTGAACCCTTTGCCAGTTGGCATCATTGGGCCTCTGTATCACAAGCAATAACTGAGAAGGATTTAGGGGTCATAGTGGATAGGAAACTGAGCTTGAACTCCCAGTGTGATGGTGATCCTTTTATGTATAAACAGGGGAGTGGTGAGTAGGAGCAAGGAGGTCATTTTGTATTTGTATACAGCATTGGTGAGACCGATCCTAGAATACAGTGTTCAGTTCTGATGTCAACGTTTAAAAAAGGATGTTGAAAAATTGGAGAGGGAGCAGAAGAGAGCAATGAAAATGATTCGAGGGCTGGAGAAAATCCCTCACAGTGATCAGAAAGAATATTAAGAGGTGATTTGCTTAGTGTATGAATACCTTGATGGGGGGCAATACTGGGATATTAATGGGCTCTTTGATTTAGCACAGAACAGGATAACAAGAACCAAAGGCTGGAAGATGAAGCCTGACAAAATCAAGTTAGAAACTAGGCACAATTTTTTAACTGCAAGGTTGATTAACCCCTGCAACAAATTACCAAAGGAAGTGGTGGATTTTCTATTTCTCATTGTCTCCCGATCATGACTGGATGCCTTTTCTGGAATTTGCTTTAGCGAAACACCAGTTATGCTTCAGTCAAACACACATTCTTGGACTCAATATAGAGGTATGTAGGTAAAATTTAACGGCCTGTGTTTTATATACAGGAGATCAAATCAGATGATCTAAAGGTCCCTTCTGACCTCAAACTCTGTGAATTTGCTTGTCAGTGAAGCTTAGCTGGATGTTCTAAATACATAATTGTATATGTATGGCTAGGAACTGGATGACTCCAGAGACTGCTCTACAGTCAGGAAGACGCCTTTCACCGTCCGGTTACTGATTCTAATGGAGACTTGATTAATAGTATCCAAAATTTTACATCCTGTAAAAACTGCCAATTAGAAATTGAAGGCAGAATGCAGAGGTTTTCTTCATATACATCTATTAAGTAACTAGGAATGCCTTTTTAAAAAGAGTGCCAGGAGTGCAAATAAGCATCATCAACAGTCTCACAATATCAGTTATATAAACTGAAAATAATTTTTCTTATGGTCTATGTATTAGGGTGGGTCTTTTTTCACTTTGTGTTTTTGCAAGTAGTATGGGAAGGAGTAGGCCCATGTCAACTGAATTATAATAAATAACTAGAATTATAACATTTTCCAGATCTTTTCAGGCAGTCATGTCATATTAACATAAATTAAGAGAGGTGAAGGACGTTCTTGTTTGTAAAAGAAGAGAACTAGGCATCCAACCGCAAATCCACATTAAACTTAAAATTAAAGAATATTGGGCTGGAAGGAATTCAGAGTACTGTTTTTTGCAAAAATATCTCATTTTGGAAACCAGTTATTGCGTTAAGTTTTCTGTTATGACTCTCTACATTTGGTTGTGTGTACTTTCCATCGACATATAAAACTAACGAGACCATGAAGATCCTTATTGGCACTTCTTATAAATCCTTTTCATGTCAGTAATTATTCTGATAACTCAGATCACAAAAATTAGTCTCAATAACAACATGAAAAATAGGTTATTGGAAACCCCAATTATTTTCCTTAAACTGTCTTTATGGCAGTGCTTCACAGTGTGTAGGTGTATGGCAACAGTAGCTACATTTGTCTTAAGGGGAAACCTTTAAACAATAACAGGAAACCCTGTTAGGGTACCCTTTTCAAACAGATGGGACTTGTACGATATCACTTACATAATGGCATTGTCCATTTGAAAAGATTTTGTTCTAACGTAGGTGGGATGATTAGGGAAACCCTGACATGAACATCAATTCAACTTTTCCTATTGTGAATGCAGATTTTACTCCGTCTAAAAATATTAACCAGCATGGATTTCAGGTCTCTGAAGCTTTAGGCAGGTGAAGTTTATGGAGTTGTAGTATAAAAAAGGTGAAATGTTTTCAAATCACAAATTGCAATATGGGCATGCTGAATTCATATGCTAGGTGACTAACTATAAAGCTGCTCCTGCCAGTTCAATAATGACTCCTATGGCTGATGATTCGTTATAGTTCAAAAGTGACCTGCTAAGGGAGATAAATGTTTGTTACCTTATAATGAATAAAGATGACTGGCTTTTTTTTTTTTTTTTTTTTTCAATTATTTTTTCTGCTTATGATTTTTATATTAAAAATTTAAATCTTGTCTACTCCGGAAGAATCTCTAGACAACTCATGACCCCTGGTAGGATTATGGCAATGTGTGTACCAATAAAAGTGAAACCTGATTGAGGATGAAATAAATTTAAGACTCTCTAAACTCACTGTTTTTTGTTAACATCTATTTAACATAAAATGCTTGGAGAAGAAGCTGTTTCTTACATGTGCATGTAGTGGTCTGGACACTACTCATGATTCACAGCTGTTTATTCCACCACAGTAGAGGCAGTTTATGTGTATCCCTACTCAACCCTTCCTTCCTTGCAATTCACACTCCCCTTGTGAGAGCAAAAACCACTACTTAAAAATCAACACCACTGACTTTTCAATTAAGGGCTGAGACAGCAGTTTGTACAAGGAGTTGTTCAATTCTTTGAAACAAAAAATGGGAAGACCAGAGCTGATATTCCTGATATTTCTAAGGAGCAGAGCAAAACTTTTTTTTAAAGATAAAACAAACTTTAAGATTTCTTAATACCTACAGTAAAGTCACTTTTTCTTTGCATTAAATAGACTTAATTTGAATTACTTATTAGAATTTGTGAGCAATTCTTAATATATACACACAATTTTGTTCTATTTGTTTTCTGCAAAGAATTGGAGAGGAAGTTTCTTTTCACACAAACAGAAACTTCTATAGCAAAAATGAGCACGATCCTATTAACATTTCAAATATATTAATCTTTTGCCAGAGCTTTGCTTGTTTTTTTGGGACATTTTTCTTTTATAAGTTGCTTTTCTTGATGCTTTTCTTGACACTTTTTGCACTTTCTCCATGCCAAGTTGTCATCTGGATGCCTTAGAATCTTTTGCAGTCGATCTTGAATATAGAATCCCTTTGGCCCTTACTTGCCTGAAAAAGTTTTAAGGTGTTGTTCTTGGTTCATTTACAAGTTAACTCATTCAAGTTTGGGGTGGCCTTGCTGAGCTGGTACTGTCTTCTATCTGCATTGTTGCTGCTGTAATTTAGTCTCTATTTCTGTTACAAACTCCACACTTTCAGAGGGTTTTAACAGGGGTACAATATTTTCAGAAAGTTATATACAGGGCAGGAGCAATTACCAGTCAGGTTTAAGGATTTTGGTGCCTTGTAAGGATTTCTCTTTATTCCCTTTGTCTCCTTAAAAGATAAGAATCAGTCGTAGGCAAGTGATCTTCAACCACTTGGGCTGCTGTCTTGGATCCAACACATTGTGTAAACTATGCCTGTAAAGGCTTTTTAAAAAAAATAAACCATCTAGCTTCTGTTTCCTGCAGCCATGTTTTACAGGCTTCTATACCTCAGTGCCTTCTGTTTACACTGTGAGCTTTCCCCGCAGCTGCATTGTATCAGACCGCAGGAAGTGTGATGAAGCCTGAGGTAGGGTCTGGGTTTTTTTGTTAACTTTAAGAGTGAATACTATATGTATGCTGTCAGTATGTCCAAAAGGCTGAAGCTCGTTTTTGACCATTTGGTAAATCAGCTCCATAGTTAAGGTTGGGTTCAGTTTTTTACTTAAAGCAGGGACTGAACCTTCTGTGTTGGAGGAAGAATCTTCCTCAAATTTGCAGCATGTAATCTATAAGCGACTATTAATTTTCTTAGTATTTTTAAGTAATTGTGCTGATTAGTTAAAATGTTCTTAAAGGGCTCAATTTTAATTTTAAGAAATTACTCTTTTGAGCCTCATGGTTTTTGGGGCCCTTCAAACTAACACTTCTAATTCTTCAAACTTCCCTATAACTAGAATTCAGTGGAAACTCTGGGAATAGGCATGTTTTGGGGGGGGGAAAAAGGCAGAACTTTTTGCTTAATAATTAACAGTGGTGATTTATAACGTCTCAGGGCCAGTTCAGAAGCTCACATCATTAAATAGTATTGTTGTGACATCAGAGGTAATTCAGCCAATCACTGCCATTCCTCTCCAGTTAATTTACGTGCTGCAATTCTGTTGGGTGGTGAAGTGATTCTGTGCAGCGATGGGACTGAACACATCAAGAGTTCTCATTGGTAGATAACATAAAACTCAGATAATCTTGGAAATTGGTCTACAAAACCACCACACTGTTTATCAGTTAAGGTTGGTCTCTATATAACATACCTAACATAAAAAGCAACAAAGAGTCCTGTGGCACCTTATAGGCCTGGTCTACACTACGATTTTAGGTCGAATTTAGCAGCGTTACCTCGATTTAAGCCTGGACCCGTCCACACGACGAAGCCCTTTTTTTCGACTTAAAGGGCTTTTTAAATCGATTTCTTTAATCCACCTCCGACGAGGGGATTAGTGCTGAAACCGGCCTTTCCGGGTCCGATTTGGGTAGTGGGGATGCAATTCGACGGTATTGGCCTCCGGGAGCTATCCCAGAGTGCTCCATTGTGACCACTCTGGACAGCACTCTCAACTCAGATGCACTGGCCAGGTAGACAGGAAAAGGCCTGCGAAATTTTGAATTTCCTGTTTGCCCAGCGTGGTGGAGAGCCCAGGTGAACACGCAGAGCTCATCAGTACAGGTAACCACGATGGAGTCCCAGGATCGCAAAAGAGCTCCAACATGGACCTAACAGGAGGTACGGGATCTGCTCGCCATATGGGGAGATGAATCAGTGCTAGCTGAACTCCGTTGCAGTAAACGAAATGCCAAAACATTAGAGAAAGTCTCAAAGGGCATGAAGGACAGGGGCCATAACAGGGACGCGCAGCAGTGCCGCGTGAAAATTAAGGAGCTAAGGCAAGCCTACCACAAAACCAGAGAGGCAAACGGAAAGTCCGGGGCAGAACCGCAGACCTGCCGCTTCTACGCTGAGCTGCATGCTATGCTAGGGGGTGCAGCCACCACTACCCCAACCCTGTGCTTTGACTCTGTCAATGGAGAATCACGAAACACGGAAGCGGGTTTTGGGGACGAGGAAGATGATGATGAAGACATTGAAGATAGCTCACAGCAAGGAAGCGGAGAAACCGGTTTCTCCAACAGCCAGGATACGTTTTTCACCCTGGACCTGGAACCAGTAACCCCCGAACCCACCCAAGGCGTGCTCCCAGACACTGAGGGCACGGCACGCAAGGCACCTCTGGTGAGTGTATCTTTGTAAATATTACACATGGTTTAAAAGCAAGCGTGTTTAATGATTAATTTGCCCTGGCATTCACGGCCAGTACAGCTACTGGAAAAGTCTGTTAATGTGTATGGGGATGGAGCGGAAATCCTCCAAGGACATCTCCAGAAAGCTCTCCTTGATGTACTCCCAAAGCCTTTGCAAAAGGTTTCTGGGGAGGGCTGCCTTATTCCGTCCTCCATGGTAGGACACGCCAGGCCAGTAGCATGTAGTCTGGAATCATTGCATAAGAAAGCATGGCAGCGTATGGTCCCGGTGTTTGCTGGCATGCAGACAACATCCATTCCTTATCTCTCTTTGTTATCCTCAGGAGAGTGATATCATTCACGGTCACCTGGTTGAAATAGGGTGATTTTATTAAGGGGACGTTCAGAGGTGCCCGTTCCTGCTATGCTGAACAGAAATGTACCCCGCTATTAGTGATCATCCCAGAGAATTGGGTGTGGGGGGGAGGGGAGGGGGGCTAGTTGGGTTTGTGCTGCACGTTAACCCGGAAACCGCAGCCCCTCCTTTTAAATTGCAAACCCATTTTAAATGGCCAACCCAATGGCCGCTTGGTATGGGAAATGAGAGCGCTGCTGTTTGAAACCATTCCCACATATTATGAAGGTTAAAAAAGCCAAAAGACTGTGGCTTACCATGGCTGCCTGCAAGCCGAATTCTGTTGCCTGGCACTGCGTGAGTGATCTCTCACACCAAACTGGCAGGCCCTCAATATAAGAGGAAAAATGCGACCTTGTAATGAAAGCACATGTGTTGTGTAATGTGAACAGGAAGATTTAACGTGAAAGAGTGTACCCATTGTTCTCTAAAATGTGTCTTTTTAACTACCACCTCTCCCTTCTCCTCCACCAGCTGCAAATGTTTCTCCTTCGCAGAGGCTAGTGAAGTTTAGAAGGCGAAAAAGGCACAGTCGGGATGACATGTTCTCAGAGCTCCAGATGTCCTCCCACGCTGACAGAGCACAGCAGAATGCGTGGAGGCAGACAATGTCAGAGTGCAGAAAAGCACAATATGAATGCAAGGAGAGGTGGCGGGCTGAATCGCGGGTTGAAGAGAGCAAGTGGCGGGCTGAAGAGGATAGGTGGCGTCAGCTTGCTGACAGAAGGCAAGAGTCGATGCTCTGGCTGCTGGAGCATCAAACTGATATGCTCCAGCGTATGGTTGAGCTGCAGGAAAGGCAGCAGGAGCACAGACCGCTGCTACAGCCCCTGTGTAACCAACAGCCCTCCTCCCCAAGTTCCATTGCCTCCTCACCCAGACGCCCAAGAACGCTGTGGGAG
This sequence comes from Emys orbicularis, assembly GCF_028017835.1. Lineage (NCBI taxonomy): Eukaryota > Metazoa > Chordata > Testudines > Emydidae > Emys > Emys orbicularis. The sequence goes on along the minus strand of NC_088685.1, from coordinate 162,368,588 downwards.
GACCTCCGGCCACCCAGCCACTCCACCCCAGAGGATTGCCCAAGCAACAGAAGGCTGGCCTTCAATAAGTTTTAAAGTGCAGTGTGTCCTTGTCCTTATCTCCTCCCCCATCCCACCCGGCGCTTCTCTCCTCCTCCACCCCTCCCGGGCTACCTTGACAGTTATCCCCCTATTTGTGTGATGAATTAATAAAGAATGCATGAATGTGAAGTAACAATGACTTTATTGCCTCTGCAAGCGGTGATCAAAGGGGGGAGGGTAGGGTGGTTAGCTTACAAGGAAGTAGAGTGAACCGGGGGCAAGGGGGGGGCGAAGATTCATCAAGGAGAAACAAACAGAACTTTCACACCGTAGCCTGGCCAGTCATGAAACTGGTTTTCAAAGCTTCTCTGATGCGCACTGCGCCCTGCTGTACTCTTCTAACCGCCCTGGTGTCTGGCTGCGCGTAATCAGCGGCCAGGCGATTTGCCTCAACCTCCCACCCCGCCATAAATGTCTCCCCCTTACTCTCACAGATATTGTGGAGCGCACAGCAAGCAGTAATAGCAATGGGAATATTGGTTTCGCTGAGGTCTATCCGAGTCAGTAAACTGCGCCAGCGCGCTTTTAAACGTCCAAATGCACATTCTACCACCATTCTGCACTTGCTCAGCCTATAGTTGAACAGGTCCTGATTACTGTCCAGGCTGCCTGTGTATGGCTTCATGAGCCATGGCATTAAGGGGTAGGCTGGGTCCCCAAGGATAACGATAGGCATTTCAACATCCCCAACAGTTATTTTCTGGTCTGGGAAGAAAGTCCTTTCCTGCAGCTTTTGAAACAGACCAGAGTTCCTGAAGACGCGAGCATCATGTACTTTTCGCGGCCATCCCACGTTGATGTTAGTGAAACGTCCCTTGTGATCCACCAGTGCTTGCAGCAGAATCGAAAAGTACCCCTTGCGGTTTATGTACTCGCTGGCTTGGTGCTCCGGTGCCAAGATAGGGATATGGGTTCCGTCTATCACCCCACCACAGTTAGGGAATCCCATTGCAGCAAAGCCATCCACTATGACCTGCACGTTTCCCAGAGTCACTACTCTTGATACCAGCAGCTCTTTGATTGCGTTGGCTACTTGGATCACAGCAGCCCCCACAGTAGATTTGCCCATTCCAAATTGATTCCCAACTGACCGGTAGCTGTCTGGCGTTGCAAGCTTCCACAGGGCTATCGCCACTCGCTTCTCAACTGTGAGGGCTGCTCTCATCTTGGTATTCTGGCGTTTCAGGGCAGGGGAAAGCAACTCACAAAGTTCCATGAAAGTGCCCTTACGCCTGTGAAAGTTTCGCAGCCACTGGGAATCGTCCCACACCTGCAACACTATGCGGTCCCACCAGTCTGTGCTTGTTTCCCTGGCCCAGAATCGGTGTTCCACGGCATGAACCTGCCCCATTAACACCATGATTTGCACATTGCTGGGGCCCGTACTTTGTGAGAGGTCTATGTCTATGTCCATGTCTATTTCTTCATCACTCTCGTCGCCGCGTTCCGTCGCCTCCTCGCCTGGTTTTGCCTTCGCAGGTTCTGGTCCTACATATACTCCAGGATAATGCGTGTGGTGTTTAAAGTACTCATAATTGCCGCGGTGATCTGAGCAGGCTCCGTGATCCCAGTGCTATGGCGTCTGGGTTGAAAAAAGGCGCGAAACGATTGTCTGCCGTTGCTTTCATGGCAGGGAGGGAGGGAGGGTGGGGCCTGACGACATGTACCCAGAATCACCCGTGACACTGTTTTTGCCCCATTGGGATCTCAACCCAGAATTCCAATGGGCGGCAGAGACTGCGGGAACTGTGGGATAGCTACCACAGTGCAACGCTCCGGAAGTCGACGCTAACCTCGGTACTGTGGACGCAGTCCGACGACTTAATGCACTTAGAGCATTTTGTGTGGGGACACACACAATCGACGTTATAAAAACAATTTCTAAACAACCGACTTCTATAAATTCGACCTAATTTCGTAGTGTAGACGTACCCATAGACTAACAGACGTATTGGAGCATAAGCTTTCGTGGGTGAATACCCACTTCGTCAGACGCATGTGGCGGAAATTTCCAGAGGCAGGTATAAATATTCAGGCCAGAATCAGTCTGGAGATAACGAAGTCAGTTCAATCAGGGAGGACGAGGCCCTCTTCTAGCAGTTGAGGTGTGAAAACCAAGGGAGGAGAAACTGCTTTTGTAGTTGGCTAGCCATTCACAGTCTTTGTTTAATCCTGAACTGATGGTGTCAAATTTGCAAATGAACTGAAGTTCAGCAGTTTCTCTTTGGAGTCTGGTCTTGAAGTTTTTTTGCTGCAGGATGGCTACCTTTAAATCTGCTATTGTGTGTCCAGGGAGGTTGAAGTGTTCTCCTACAGGTTTTTGTATATTGCCATTCCTAATATCTGACTTGTGTCCATTAATCCTTTTACGTAGGGACTGTCCAGTTTGGCCGATGTACATAGCAGAGGGGCATTGCTGGCACATGATGGCGTATATTACATTGGTGGACGTGCAGGTGAATGAACCGGTGATGATGTGGCTGATCTGGTTAGGTCCCGTGATGGTGTCACTGGTGTAAATATGTGGGCAGAGTTGGCATTGAGGTTTGTTGCATGGATTGGTTCCTGAGTTAGTTACTATGGTGCGGTGTGTGGGTGTTGGTGAGAATATGCTTAAGGTTGGCGCGTTGTCTGTGGGTGAGGGCTGGCCTGCCTCCCAAGGCCTGTGAAAGCGAGGGGTCGTTGTCCAGGATGGGTTGTAGATCACTGATGATGCATTGGAGAGGTTTTAGCTGAGGACTGTAGGTGATGGCCACAAAAGCAAGGAAATGAACAATTAAAACTTCATCTTGTAGGTACCATTTACTGCTTCTCTTTACTACCCAGAGAAAGACTTAAATAGCACAATGAGCATACACCCCACATTGCAACCTTAAATCCCCCTCTGTGGGATGAGGGGAAGGAGGTGGACAGAAAGGAATATGGGGACTTGGGTACTGAAAGTCTGGGATTCTCACAGGAGCAGAGTCAGTAGTGTGATATGTTGGGCTGTGTAGTGGATTTGACATTAGTGAAGTCTGTGTCAGTTGGTGGAAGGGTAGTGTGTATGTGCTGTTAGATGTCTCAACTGTTCATGTACTTGCTTTTATAGCGGGTAGGCATGTTATGTTTAGAACAGCCTTAACTAATCACAGCCTCCTTAATATTTTAGGAATCACTGAAACCATCTCAGTTTAGTGTAAAAAAAATCCAAACAAGCTTCTTGCGTAGTTTAAATCAATTGTCAAAATTGCCCACTTAAAATTGACAGTTATAATTGCTTGTGATCCCATTTAGTTATTTTACTGAAGATAGTCTGTTTTAATCTTGTATCCTCCAGAGTACTAATTTTATCTTGTGTAAGTATCTAAGTGCATTGTGTTTCAAAGATTAATTAAAATCGTTATAGGCAAGGATGGGTGAAAATGGGGTTGGCTGAGGATCTAATCTTTTTCTTGCTTGATGAATATCAGTGGCACATTTTGGAGAACATTGTATCCATGATGAATTTTTTTTTCGCTAGTTGTAAATCTTAAATGTTGTTGGAAACCCTGTGCATACCAGTAATTCACTTCTGCTCAATTTATCTTCCTCGTCACATCACTCTTTATTCCTTTACAACCAATTCCAACACTTCTTTCCCTCATCTAATTCATTGAAAGTAGGGTGAAGAACATGTTTTTTTGTGTTCATCGGTGCCTCAGTCACTGTAAATAAAGCTTCTGGACCGTTAATTGAGGTCAGGCAGATTGTGTAAAAGAGCACATGGTGCTGCTTCATGTAACTGTGACCCAATGCCTTTCTATCACTTTATCTTTTCCTTTTGGCATTGAGATGTTCCATTAATTCTGCTTTGTGCAAACTCCATCACTTCCTTCCCTCCTTGTTAACATGTGGCAACAGCAGGAACAAATGGAAGCAATGATTTGAGGGGCAGAAAGTGGTGTTCAGTTGAGTGCCAAATAATTTTAAATAACAAAAATTACTAAGTATACAGTCCAGAGGAACAAAAACAAGCAAGCATTAAACAGTGGTTACTTCCACCACAATCCCTTCTGTGCGTCTTTGTGGAGAGCTTTCGACAGCTTAAACTGCAAGAGAGGGTCTACCAGGTGTGGCGACTCTTCTCAAGGCAAGTTGAGACCAAAGTCTATTAAATCCCAAAAGGGTAGTGAGTCCTGTCTTAGTGTAACATAGATAACTGAAACAGTTTATAAATGGACTAAGGAATTTTATTTAGGGGTTGGTGACTCCTGTCTGGTTTATCATGGATAACCTAAGCAGTTTATAAATGGGCAGAGGTAAGTGATTTTAACTAGGTTCTATGAAACCGAAGAAACATTTACCGTACTTCAGTTATGTTTTAAAAAAAAACCCAAAAAAAAAACCACTCAAGGAGCAGTCTTGAGATTGTCGCATTAATGAATATTCAATCTTAAATTCACGTTAAATCTTGCTGTTTCTCTCTGTTTCTCAAGGTTAGTTTACGTCTCCTCTCCAGGAGTAAATGGTCTAAACAGTTTGGTGTTTGAGGAGAAGCTGTTGGTGTCTTTTAACTAGAATAGCTATTCCATATCACATTAAAATTATTAGAAGAAAAATGTAAATCTGAATCCCTTGGCAGTGCTTTTGCGAGCACCATCTCACCAGTGATGGTGAAGTCTCCGTGATACTGTGTTGCAGAAGCCGTGCAAAACTGGAAGGTTTGTGCTGCTTGGGATGATGGGTGGTGGCTTTTGATTCTTCTTAGCTGTCTTGCTTGCTGCCGCTGCTTACTTGCTTCTACAGATAATCATTGCGAATGTAATAATACATAAGAGAGTTAAGGTATGTAGGAGTGCATATGGGGAGGGGAGGGGAGAGTGTGTGTCAGTTCAGGGGAATTTATAATTTCTGTAGTCTCACTGAATGTGGAAGGCATACCTCTTTCAGATATCAGCTGGCGTTATTGTGATGGGTTGGATCACAAAAACCCCCTTGGGAGCTGCCAACCGATGTGCCAAGACTACCCCGTTCCTATTTTCCCTGCCAGCTCAGGACTCCAGCACCCTGTCTTGCTGAGCCAGACACTCCCGTCTGCTCCAACACAGACCCAGGGTCTGAATTACTTGCCCCAAAGCTGCAGGTTTACCTGAAAACAGCTCACAGAAGTGTGCTTGTCTTTAGCACTCAGATGCCCAACTCCCAATGGGGTCTAAACCCAAATAAATCTGTTTTACCCTGTATAAAGTTTATACAGGGTAAACTCATAAATTGTTCGCCCTCTATAACACTGATAGAGATATGCACAGTTGTTTGCTCCCCCAGGTATTAATACATACTCTGAGTTAATTAATAAGTAAAAAGTGATTTTATTAAATACAGAAAGTAGGATTTAAGTGGTTCCAAGTAGTAACAGACAGAACAAAGTAAGTCACCAAGCAAAATAAAATAAAATGCGCAAATCTATGTCTAATCAAACTAAATACAGAGAATCTCACCCTTAGAGATCCTTCAGTAAGTTTTTGCCTCAGACTGGACACCTTCGAGGCCTGGGCACAATTCTTTCCCCTGGTACAGCTCTTGTTCCAGCTCAGGTGGTAGCTAGGGGATTCTTCATGATGGATCCTCTTTCTCCTTTGTTCTGTTCCACCCCTTTATATATCTTTTGCATAAGGCAGGAACCCTTTGTCCCTCTGGGTTTCCACCCCCCCCGCACTGGAAAAGCACCAGGTTAAAGATGGATTCCAGTTCAGGTGATATGATCACATGTCACTGCAAGACTTCATTACCCACTTACCAGCACACACATATACAGGAAGACACTCAGGTAAAACACAGCCATTTGCAGACAATGGTCCTGGTTAATGGGAGTCATCAAGATTCCAAACCACCATTAATGGCCCACATTTTGCATAATTACAATAGGCCCTCAGAGTTATATTTTATATTTCTAGTTTTAGATACAAGAGTGGTACATTTATACAAATAGGATGATCACACTCAGTAGATTATAAGCTTTGTAATGATACCTTACAAGAGACCTTTTGTATGAAGCATATTCCAGTTACATTATATTCACTTATTAGCATATTTTTATAAAACCATATAGACTGCACAGTGTCACAGTTAGCTATCAGCTGCTTCACATTTCATTATCTCAACACCTTCACCTTCATGGCATAGTCATAGTGGCATCTGTCACAGTTACCAGACTAACCGCACTGCTGAGCCCTCCTGGACTGTGAGAGCACTCCTTCCATGTCTAAAGCCTTGAGCTGTCACCTTCTTTCTACGTAGAGCCATGTGATTCTCCCACTTTCAGAACAGGCTTTGGGCTGCAGTCTCTAGGTACTAACTATGATTGTGTCAGCAGGTCCAAGTTCTGTTCAGTACTTGCAGTTCTGTTCTATCTGGGAGTGGTTAACAGTGACCAGACAGCCTTCTTAAAGCAAACTATTTTATTTAGCGCCAAAGTATTTAAAAGAAAAATACCTTTAAAAACAATAAGTATATATACATGTCTGGCTCACAGTTGTCTACCTATCTTGCACATGGCAAGTGTCTGTCTTGGACTCCAGGGTGGTCTCCATTGTGGTGGTGGGATCTCCGCCAAGTAGGGCATGCAGCACTTTGTAAAAGTGACAGGTCTGCACTTCAGCCCCTATTTGACTTTTTGCCTGCCTGGCCTTCTTGTATGCTTGTCTCAGTTCCTTTGCTTTCACACACCACTGCTGCTGATCCCGGTCATGCCCCATCTCCTGCATCCCCCATGCAGTCTGCTCATAGAGATCCACATTTCTGCAGCTGTTGTGTAGCTGTGCCTGCACAGCCTCTTCTCCCACAGGTCCAATGTTTCAAATAGCATTATGTCACTGCACGCTACGGAACTTAGTGCATGGTAGCAGAGTCCACGCATCGACTTAGTGTGCGGCAGGCTAGAGCGCTGTGCATTCACATACTGGCTTGCCGCATTAAGTCTCTTTCTGGACAAACTCTTAGAGGCACAGGACAAACTTTCACCATTTACTGGTGCACATTTAGATAACAAGTATTAATACTAGTTAAAAATGCCAGATCCATACATCCTCTTTGCCATTTTGTTTTGGCCTTGTCCACCCGACAAACAAACACAACCCAAAACAAACCAATAACCCCCCCCCCCCCCCCCCCGGGTTTATGTGTCTCAGTATTGAGACCACGTGCAAATAAGCCATCACTGTTTTTCATGAGAATGAGGCAATAGTGAGTTTCCTTCAGAAGTTTTGCCTTTGCTTCTGTGGCTGCCAGGTAACAAATCTATCGTTTCTAATGACAGAGCAGTCACCTCTTAAGCATAAATGATCATCAGGAAAATATTGCAGTTTACCTGTCTTTTGAAATTATTTTAAATTGGAACAAGTTTTAGTTTCAAAGTATCATGCATTTTAGCTTAATTTTTGAGACTTATTCCTAATAGCTGGCAACCACCTGCCAAATTTCAAATCCCTGCTCCAAAGCGTAGAGCTTCTCGATGCAACAGTTATAAGAATTTTCTTAATATTAGCAAAATGATTTCTTTTCCTCTGATACTGTTTTTGGAAATGGGTGTCTGGCTCCGGCTTTGTTTCATCTGACATGGAAAATTTCAGCCTGAACAGTGTGTTTGACAAAGCAACTAAAAATAGGGTCTTATAATGGAAAGTGTTAATTAAGGTGGCCTGCAGGAAGCACTTCCATCTGTACCAACATGCTCAGTCAGAGTGACCTGTGAGATCAGTGAAGATGTCTTTAGTTAGCTTTTCTATTCAATCTCTAAATTTTACTTGACATTGGAAACCATTCAAGCCCTGATCCTGCAAGCTCTACATTGACTTCATTGAGGCGCAATGCCAGGGCAGAGGTTTCCCCTTAGAGATCTATTTGCAAAATTGGGGCTCAATTGCTGTTGTCACATGGTAAGTTAATAGGCAGTGGGGAACTTAAGCTGGTGTCAACAGAAAAGACCAACCCAATGGGCTTGCTTAACAGTATTCTTTTAAGTGTTCTTCTTATAACCCCTCCCCAAATGGCTTAAAAATAAGTAAATGAGAGCTGCTTGGGTTTACAAAGGTGGGCTCTAATGTGACCAGTCTAATTCCCCAAATTATTCATTTATTAAAACAAATACATTTAAAAAGGAAAAAATAAATGTCATTTTGGGTGCTTGTTAATGATCTTGAATTTTGTATGGCAGAAGGGGCAAGGCTAGTTACCCAAATTCCATTGAAAGTCATTTAAAGTAGGTTGCCTTACTCCCATTTGTGCCTTCAAAAATCTTCCCTTCCATTTTCATGACCTTTAGGCTAAGTGATAGCAGTCGTATTAAAATTTCCCATGACACAATTACCGCCCCAGTGATGGTTGATGGCTTTCATAGCCTGTTACACTGTCTGGGTGAACAATGCTCAGACTCTGGGCTTCATTTTCTCCAATTCTCTTGTGTTAATAATGCTGAGTGTGGAATACTGATCAAAACTGGCTTCAAAACTTCTATCACCCTATTGACCTTCTGCTTAGCAAAGCTATTAAAAATAAAGTAATTCCTCATGGATGTACCATTACAAAAAGGGGAGAAATGCAAGTTATGGTTTCACAAGCTGCCAGCCAGACATTCAAAATGGTCGAACATAGCAAAGGCATTAGAATCTTGGAAACTCAAAACCTTAAATCAACCTTAAGGAATGTGTGCTGGCACAGATGCAATGTATGTAAGGGAGAGATGAAGAGTCTTTACTGTTTTTGGGGACATTGGTTCAATTCCTAGTGCCAGAGGTCAAAACTAATGTGCTGAGCATCAAATTTAAATCTTTGCCTCGGACTAACTATGCTTTAGGGCTTCTTTGTCTGTGTGTTTAGCAATGAAATCCTCGTTCTGGGGGAACAGATAATGGTGAAACTGCTACTTTTAATGCCATTACTAGGAATAGCTGTGAACTGAGGCTCTAAAGGTACTATGGTAGAGGGAAGAACAGCCTATTCTAATAGCTCTTTCAAAAATGTCTCCCATTAAAGATGATAGCTTTCTTTGATAGGGTAACAAGCCTTGTGGATAGCGGGGAAGCGGTAGACGTGGTATATCTTGACTTTAGTAAAGCTTTTGATACTGTCTTGCATGACCTTCTCAGAAACAAACTAGGGAATTGCAACCTAGATGGAGCTACTATGAGGGGGTTACAAAACTGGTTGGAAAACCATTCCCAGAGAGTAATCCTCATTGGTTCACAGTCATGCTGGAAGGACATAACGAGTGGGGTCCTGCAGGGATCAGTTCTGGGTCTGGTTCTGTCCAATATCTTCATCCGTGATTTAGATAATGGCACAGAGAGTACACTTATAAAGTTTGCGGAAGATACTAAGCTGGGAGGGGTTGCAAGTGCTTTGGAGGATAGGATTAAAATTCAAAATGATCTGGACAAACTGGAGTAATGGTCTGAAGTAAATAGGATGAAATTCAATAAGGACAAATGCAAAGTACTCCACTTAGGAAGGAACAATCAGTTACATGCATATAAAATGGGAAATGACTGCTTAGGAAGGAGTACTCTGGAAAGGGATCTGGGGGGTCATAGTGGACCACAAGCTAAATATGAGTCACCAGAGTAACGCTGTTGCAAAAAAAAGCAAACTTCGTTCTGGGATGTATTAGCAGGAGTGTTGTAAGCAAGACATGGAAAGTAATTCTTCCGCTCTACTCTGCGCTGATTAGGCCTCAACTGGAGTGTTGTGTCCAGTTCTGAACGTCACATTTCAGGAAGGATGTGGACAAATTGGAGAAAGTCCAGAGAAGCGCGACAAAAATGATTAAAGGTCTAGAAAACATGACCTATGAGGGAAGATTGAAAAATTTGGGTTTGTTTAGTCTGGAAGAGAAGATTGAGGGGGGGCATAACAGTTTACAAGTATGTAAAAGGTTGTTACAAGGAGGAGGGGGAAAAAATGTTTTTCTTAACCTCTGAAGATAGGACAAGAAGCAATGGGCTTAAATTGCAACAAGGGAGGTTTAGGTTGTGTAAAGGAGGGGATGAGGGGGTTCCCTAGCTCGAGGTTTTCTGCCATGTTAGATCACAGTTCCTACAGCGGACAGCTCGCTTACTCACCAGATCAGAGGTCGGGGTCACCAGTGTTGTCAGATGCTACCGGTGCGGTGCTCTGCTCTGTTCAATGTTGATATTAATCGGCTGCGTGCATGTGTTCCCTCTGTGTGCTGCCCCAGCTCTGCAGATAGCTGACACAGCAGACCCTGAGAGAACCCCCAATGACCACAGACTCTAGTAAGGTACGAAGGCACGTCGGCCAGGTTTATTGTCGAAGAGAAACAGAGTCTCCAGCTTTCCGTGGCAAACTAAGTCCAAGGTGCTGCTAAGGTGCGGCTAGCCAGTACTTATGTGCTCCCTGACAATGGACTCAGCTCAGTCAGTGGCGGGACTTTCCACTGCCCCCTAGGCTGGACAAAGATATCCACTCAGGGATGCATTCTTATACACAGATACAAACAAGTTACACATCACTCCTGATGTATTGAGGTGCAACCCCTCTACGCAGCAAGGTACAACTCCACTACGTAGCAAGATGCCGCCTCTCACCTTGTAAATATTGGTTCGAGCAAAACAACTCTATCCATCATATTACCCTTTTGGCCCTGTCATTGGGATGGGTCAGCCTGTTCCTTGTTATCTGTGTGGAATGTGCAAGTATCCGAATGTTCTGATATCTAGTGTCCAGTACCTTTTAGGTCTGTATCTTTTTGCAGCATTAGCCCTTTCCTTGCCAGCTTCTGTGAGCAGGGCCTGCCTCTGGCTCACAGCTTAACTTTGCTTTATGTTAGCAAAGTCTTGACCATTACTTTAGTTCAGGCCTTAGGCCGCATACCGGGCCTCTGATACCAAGGTTTATATCTCAGGGCCTCCTCTTACTACAGGTTGGACATTAGAAAAAACTTCCTGACTGTCAGGGTAGTTAAGCACTGGAATAAATTACCCAGGGAGGTTGTGGAATCTCCATCATTGGAGATTTTTTAAGAGCAGGTTAGACAAACTCCTGTCAGGAATGGTCTAGATAATACTTAGTCCTGCCATGAGTGCAGAGGACTGGATTAGATGACCTCTCAAGGTCCCTTCCAGTCCTTTGAGTCTATGATTCTATGAGTCTGTGTCAGTGTTCCATTATTTATCAGTTTTAATCTTCTGAATTACTGTAAATTCTTGAAGTTTGCTCAGCTTTTTTTGTTGTAGAATAACATTGCTGGCAAGCTAGGAGAAAAACTTAATATCTTGGTATGACAGGATATGATTTTCAAAAGCTTCATTCTGCGACTTTTTGCTTTAATGGCTATAATTTGGGGTCTTGGGATCTCATCACTGTACAAAATAAAAGCCCGTCTATGAGAACTAGTTTGTTTCCTTTTACTTCTAATATACATGTATTATGATTATTTTGAAACAGACTCTAGCTGTCTAGGGGGCAAAAGCTGTAAAACCCTCTTTCAGTTTAAGTATAACTTAGATTTACACTAAGGGCTTATTCATCTGAGGAAGAGTGACTTGCTTTTGGTAATTGTCAGTCATAAATAGCTTTTTCCTCCTGTAGATTGGACTTAGCTTTGAGCCTTAGATCTTCTATTATGTACATCATAAAACTTCAGAAAGTGCCCTCATTCTTTGTGTGCCTGTAGGTTATTTAGAGGTCACTCAGAACTGACATTTAATAAACATTGAGCTTTTTTGACTGTTTCCAACCTTAAAAATAAACACACCTTGAGGTTAGTTCAGTAGCTATTTTTTATGTGGTTAAACCTCCTATTCTTGATGCACGGTCAGCCAGGGGGCTCTTGCTTCCTAATGCTGTTAAAATGAAAGCTCACAAGGCCATAGTAACTTACAACATAGACTATGTAGAGTAGGTTTGTATTTCAAAAGCTGTGAAACGGATACTTGGAATTGTTCATGTATGATTCTGTCGAACTTAGGCAGTTTTATGTAGCAAAAGTTACAATTGTATGATTAGTTTTTCCTCCCTTGGCATTTCTGCCTATTGCTGGTCAATTGCAGATTGTACTAGATTTTGTGAATTTATCTAAGAATAAAAATAGGCTTCTTTCCATAAATCAGTTTTCAATTGAGCAGCTGTATTCTCACCCTAGGGTTGCCAACTTTCTAACTGCATAAAAACAAATACCCTTGCCCCGCCCCGCCCCTTCCCCAAGGCCCCGCCCCTGTTCCTAGGCGGGCTCCAGGGTGGGACCAGAAATGAGGGGTGCAGGAGGGGCTCTGGGCTGGGGAAGGGAGTTGGGCTGCAGGAGGGAGTATGGACTCTGGGGTGAGGCTGAGGATGAAGGGTTTGGGGTGCAGGAGGGGGCTCAGGGCTGGGGCAGAGGATTGGGCTGCAGGAGGGGGTGAGGGCTCCAGCTGGGGGTGCAAGCTCTGGAGTGGGGCCAGGTATGATGGGTTTGGGGTACAGGCTCCGGGAGGGAGTTTGGGTGTGGGAAGGGGCTGAGGGCTAGGGCAGGGAGTTGGGATGTGGGATCTGGGAGGGAGTTAGTGTGCGGGAGGGGGTTCCAACCTGAGGCAGAGGGTTGGGGTGCAGGAGGGGTTCGGGGTGCAGGCTCCCAGTCGGCAGCACAGCGGGGCTAAGGCAGGCTACCTGGCTCCACACGGCTTCTGGAAGCGGTAGCATGTCCCCAGCCCTGCTCTGGCTCCTAGGCGCAGGGGTCAGGGGACTCTGTGCGCTGCCCACGCCTGCAGGAACAACCCCTGCACTCCCATTGGCTGTAGTTCCCGGCCAATGGGAGCTGTGGAGCCGGTGCTCAGGGTGGGGGCAGCGCACGGAGCCTCTCTGGCCGTCCCTACGCTTAAGAGCCACAGGGACATGCCGGCTGCTTCAGGGAGCCTGCCATAGTCCCACTTTGACGCCAACCGGACTTTTAGCAGCCCGGTCAGCGGTGCGGACTGGAACCACCAGGGTCCTTTTCCGACCGGGCGTTCTGGTCGAAAACCGGATGCCTGGCAACCCTAATTCACCATCTGACACCCTCTTCTAAGCATTTCTAAATACCTTACCTGTTGGTCTCATGAAGGCTTTATTAGTCTAATGCCTACTCAGAGAAAGGTTTTGAAGATAAAGGCAAACGAGTGAAAAAACATTGTACCAATTTGATCTTTTCCTAACTGAATTACCTGCTTATAACTTCTAATGGCTGAATTGCAAAGAACAGGCAGAATTCTTTACCATTGGAAAGATATGTAATTGCTTAGCAAAACAAATTAAATATCCTATTGAATCTTTTATTGAATTATAATAGATTAAGTCTTGGCAATCAAAGTGAGACGATACATTTTAAGATGAGGTAATATTGGTAATATTTGCTGAGGTTAGTTGTACTCTTTATTTTGTGCAAATGTAATCTAGTGTCTATGCTGTGGGAGAGGGTCAAAGATGCATTTACAGTTGTTAATTATTTTAATTATCATAAAAGAATATAGGACCGGATACATTCACTTAATCCTCTACTTGATCTCTGATGCCTGGGTTTAAAAAAATTGAATGAAGTCAGTTTTAATGATGTGGCACATGTTTGTTCCATAGAAGCAGTCCACGCCACAGTTTAACACGCTTGATAGTCCTTTTTGGAGAGGCCAGTATTTAAAGAACAGGATCAGGAGTAAGATGTGTTGGGAAAAAATGGTGTGAGGAAACTTGCAAAGCATCTTGCTTGTATTGCGTGGGCTGCTGTGTCAGTCTGTGTCTGTAAAAATCATTGCGTATTTTATAAAAGGACATGCTACTTTGAAATCATAGCACTTTGAGGATCTCAAAACAATATTGTCTGTCATGTTCTCCATATAAGTTGTATCCATTTTACAGATATATGAACTGAGACACAGAGGTGAAGTTACACGCCTGAGTAGAGCTTGAAATGGAAACAAGTTCTTCCTCTCAATCTGTTGTAGGGAATTCTGACATTAAAACATGGTGCTATCTAGGTGCCAGTCTCCTGCTCTAACCCCAAGGTTAATAAAAGAACTGGTCAAAAAGTTTCTGACAGATCAGTTTTCCATCAGAACATGTTTATTCAACATAATCGAAACGTTCCACGGGAACATGTTGACTCCGTTTAAACTTTCTGCCTGGTTTCTTGTTAGCCTGCCTGGCTGCCTGTCTCCCACATGGCCTAGTTGGTGGGCAGCCAGTATCCCCATATATCTGGGTTGCCCGCCTGGTGGGCTGCCCAATTCCCATGCTCCTGGAATTGTCCACCTGGCAAGCTCCCTGGGATTGCTGGGCTATATAAACTCCAAGGCTTTCTGGCTGTTTGCCTGGTGGGCTGTTGAGCTCCCCTGCTTCCTACGCAGCAGATGAGTGGAGCAGGCTGCCCCCTCAGGTGGCCAGGGAACTGTCCAGAAATTTAAGAGGAAACCTGTTTTGGTTCTTCCAAAACAGAATTTTTTTCTAAAATTGCTGTTCCATGAAAAATATGGCATTTCCAGCTTGTTCTGTTTTGAAACTATTTTTTTCCCCAGAAATTCAAAATCCTCTGTCAGAGGTGAATTTTGGTTCTAGTACAGCTCTACTTAATAGTTTCTGAAAGAGATGCTGGACTAAATAATCAAACATCAGTTTGTAGCTAACTCACCTACTGCTGGATAAGATTTCTGTGGGAAGGTGCTGTAAATTGAGAGTAAATTGGGTTAGTGAAAGGGATTCCTGGCTCGCTGTCAAACTCTCTGGTTGGTTTTAATTGAAAATAGTGTGTAGTATTCTGGTGCTTTAATTAAATAACCTTTGGTTACCTTTTCCACTGGTAACTATTGACTAAAAAAGGATGCAGTTGAATCCCTCTTGATTCGGGGGAACACAATGATTAATAAGCAGGCAGTTTTATTGCTAATGGCTATCAAACTGAAACATTATACGGACTGGTAAGAATTCATGTTAGCATTGTTGCCTTAGAAGCAATAAAGAACATTGGTTTATTTATTTAGTGATGTAATAAAACTTGATTTGTCAACTGTGAAATTTCAAATATTGGACCTGTTTAATTATTACATAAAAAGTGTCCCTGTTCGTTGGGCAGTGTTGCTTGATCCATATTGTAGGTTAAATCTTGTTTACAGTGAATTTGGCAGACAATGAAGCTTAATCTATGCTTGAAGAACTTCAAATCATTCAGAAACTGGCAATGAAGTGTGAGCTCAGATTTGACTACTGTGTAACTGCTAGCCACCTTTAATTTTAGAAGCAGATGAGCCATTTATTTTTAACCAAATAATAGGAATATATTTCACATCCTTTCCTCCCTTCCAAGCCATGGAATTCTTCACGCATCAATTCTAGTTTGTAGTAGAGAATAGACTTTTCACAGATCCTGTTTAAAACATTTTGGAAACATCATCATAACAAGTTCTGGTTTGGCAGTCATTTCAGCTGTACCTTGAACAAAAACATGTAACTAATAGGCAAAACATGAGCCAAAGACTGACCACAACAGAATACTTCTGCTTTATATTATTTAAAAAAACACTGTTCACATAAAATATTCTCAAGTGGTTCAAGAATGGATTCTCGTAAAGCTGAAGTTTACAAAAATGCAACTGTTTTGGAAAGTTATTTCTGTCCCATCTTAGCCAAGAATGTTTAAAATTAACTGAAATGTAAAATATAAATTATATTTTAGGAATTACTGTTGCCCGTTACCTGGAGACAGAAAATATTTTTGTTCTGCTGTGACAACAAGAATATGTGAACAACTGTACAGTACCCCAATAACTTGGAGTTCTGCCACAAAATAGGTGAAAAATTACAAGCCCGGTACCAGGGTAGCATCTCTCTAATAGTGTGCAGCTTCAGACATGAATCATAACCTAATCCTTTTTTGTCCTTCTGCATGCACCCCCACCCCACAAATGGAAAGTGATTTTGGAGTAAGCCAAAGCTTTTATGCATTACTGATAAATCAGAAGTGCTGAGAATATCATTCCTACCATAGGAAGATATGGTTGTCAACAGCAATAAAAAAGTACTTTTCTACTTGAAAAACATTTAGCTGAGTAAGGGAGTAACTTCCCTCCCAATCCTTTAACTCATGAAGCATGCATCTTTCTGTGCATCTATCAGTGATGATAATAAAATGAATTATTTTTCTAGGTTTTTTGAGATGCTGCTTTGCAATTTTTAGTTCTTAAGTCAAAAAGAGAAGGGACGGTTATTTGATCATGTTTTGCAGTTACAAAATAATGCAAAAACATCAGTTTGTATCTGGAATCGATGTTTGTTAGAGGAAACGGATGGGTAACATAGTTCCCTGGGCTAAATATATATTTTTAAAAAAGAACAACAGAGAGGTCCTTCTCTGTTGCTGAATGTTAACTATCTGAGCCTTGTGTTGACTGCATTTTCAACCGGTTTTCATAATGATGACCTATGCAGGTACTCTCTGGGAAAACAAATATGTTCCAAATCCAAAAATGCAGTAGACTGAGAATCCTAATGCAAAGTAATTTTTTATGCTTGATCTTTTTTCTAGCTTAGTTGACAGGTTTGTTACGGGTTTATTCTATGCCATGTAAAACCCCTTTGGTGGGAGAATCATTTATTAGTATCTGCTGAAATGTTGCCTTTTGAATTACAAATGTAATGCCTTAGGTTTATGGTTTTTGGTGGTGAGGGAGTTTAGGTATTCATGCTTTCCATGATTTTGTAACACACATTAATATGTGGCCAATTTAAAATAGTGGCTATAAACTTTGCCTTGAATTTGCCTACTAGTTTTATACAAAATGTGTGTGGCACATAACACTTCTGTATTTTTGAAGCCAACTTGTTTTTGCAATGTAGCAAGAAGTTAGTGTGTAAGTGAGAATCAGATTTTGATAACCAAGAAATAGATTCCTAGTAAACCTACCACTCCAAGTTGAAGTAAGAATTTGATTGGTATTTCTTGTATGGAGTGGTGTTGTAGTCATGTGCGTCCCAGGGTATTAGAGAGACAAGGTGGGTGAGGTAATATCTTCCATTGGACCAACTTCTGTTGGTGAGAGAGACGAGCTTTTGAGCTACACAGAGCTCTTCAGGTCTGGAAAAGGTACTAAGAGTGTCGCAGCTAAATACAAGATTGAACAGATAGTTTAGCACAGGGGTCGGCAACCTTTTAGAAGTGATGTGCCGAGTCTTCATTTATTCACTCTAATTTAAGGTTTCGCGTGCCAGTAATACATTTTAATGTTTTTAGAAGGTCTCTTTCTATAAGTCTATAATATATAACTAAACTATTGTTGTATGTAAAGTAAATAAGATTTGTAAAATGTTTAAGAAGCTTCATTTAAAATTAAATTAAAATGCAAAGTCCTCCGGACCGGTGGCAGGACCCGGGCAGTGTGAGGGCTACTGAAAATCAGCTCGCGTGCCGCCTTTGGCACGCGTGCCATAGGTTGCCTGCCCCTGGTTTAGCATAAGTAGTTCTCACATATTTTAAGGGACTATTCAAGATAAAGTGGCCAATGGAGTTATAGGAAAAAATGGAGGTTTAGTGGGTGACAAATTTTTGTAATAAACCATAAAGCCAGTGTCTTTCAAAACCATGATTTTTAGTCTCTAGCAAAGTTATGAATTTCAGCTTCCAGGCTTGTCTTTTAAAAGAGTTGTGCAGGTTTCTTTTGAGGATGAGGACTGATAGGTCAAATATAGAGTGATCACTTTGTGAAAAGTGTTCACCCACAGGTGGCATGGTGTTTTTGTCTTTTATCCTTTTCCAGTGTGAGCTCATTGAGAGTGTAGTGTTTGGTTTAGATTGGACAGAGAGGCTATTGTAGAATGCTAAAAGATTGTCTGCCACTTTCAAGTGTTTGGGGTTTATACTGGCTGCCTCTACAGCACTTCCAGGTGGTCGGAGAGATTTTATCCCAGATCTCTGTCTTGTAATAGTCAAATCACAAGTTCACATGGCTGGTTAAAAATATCCATTTTGAAATGCACATCTGAAATCTGTAGTTGAAATTTGAAATGATAGATTAAAATATTTAAGGCTTTAAAATATTTTTAGGAAGTATGTGGAATGCTATATCTGACCTCCCTGTCCTCATCCTCAAAGGAAACCTACACAATACCTTCAAATGATGAGCCTGGGAGCTTAAATTCATAACTTTGCTAGACACCAAAAATCATGTACTCGGTAGAGACTCTGGGCAGGTCTACACTCCAGATTTACAGTGCCGCAGCTACACCACTGTAGTGCTTCTGGTGAAGATGCTCTAAGCCAGTGGTTCTCAACCTGTGGCCCGTGGGCCGATTGTGGCCCAATCAACGCACAGCTGCGGCCCATGTGACATCCTCAGGGCCATACAGGTAGTATTGGATGCAGCCCACAATGGTAAATAGGTTGAGAACCACTGCTCTAAGATAATGGGAGGGAGTTCTCCCATCAGCTTAATAACTCCACCTCCACGAGAGTAGTGCTTTGGTGTGCAACCTTAATGTTTGATTATTATTGCTGCTATGGAATATAAATAAGGCTTGAAAAGATGCTCAAAATCAAATATGTGTATTGCGGTGTACAAGGCTTAATGGCTTACTTTTCCATTGCTCATTTTAAAATTAAAAGGTCCAGCTTCCTGTTTTCCTTATCCTAAGTGATTGTCTATCTGAGCTCTTATAATTCCTAAAACTGCCTGTTGTAGAGGAATTTAGTAAAGTGGCTGAGAAATCTGACTTCTACTTAACCTTTCATCTCAGAAACAAACAATTTGGTCCTAAATAGCTGAAAACAGACTATTTTTAGATTCTAATTTAGACAACATTTCCAGATTTGTTTTGTCATAGCATGGTGTCTGCTAAGTTGGAAAGGCTCGGAGCCAACAGAAACCCTTGGGGGTTTGCTTTGATTGTTGTACACTAGTCCATTAAGAATCTCTCTGCATTATATATTTTAGATTTATAACAAACTGATAGCATGGACACTAAAATATTGTAAGTCTAGACTACTGTCTTATAAAACCAAAGGCCCTCTTATGTATGCAAAGATCAGAAGTTTGCTATACTGAGACATTGCAACCTTTGATGATGATTCTCTTCATCTGGTGGCATAATCTGGAAAATAACTGATAGGACCAGTAGAAATGTGGAAGGAGCTTCAAATTGGGTCACAAGCTCCGTTGGCCAGAGTGGGCTTGGGATGTTGCAGAGGAAGTTCATTTAGCCCCTTTACAGGGTCATGGGGAATAACACTTTGTGTTGCTCTTTACTGATCCCGCTAATCTTTACTTGGGGTGTTGATGGGTTTTGAAGAAAGCCACATGTATTCATTCTGCCGGTGGAAAAGGGGTTATTGTAACTTTGGAAGAGGAAGCAAAGGGGGGGAATAGGAAAACCTTGCAGGGACCTCCCTCTTCTAACCTCTCCCATCAAATAAGCTTAGTATTTTGGCAGTGTTAGAGGCAATTGATCAAAAGTGTTTGACATGACAAATATCCTTCTGGTTTTCTATTCTCTTTGTAATTTTATGTAATAAAAATAGCATTGAGGAGACTTCAGAATGCAATGCATATTGTATTAAATGGAGGAAATAATTGAAGATTATAAAGTTGATATAATTTTATGGCTCTCTTAATGTCCCAAGCACCTTAAAATTATTGTGTTTGTTGATCTCAATAACACTGAAGTGTTGCTACATCTGAGGTAGAACATTGCAGTTATTTAACTATGCACCACAACATTACGTAATATTTTAGGACAAAAATGAAAAGCACCATATCCATTTGAAACTGTAAGTGTGAGATGGTTGAAGATTAAGAGGCAGAAAGTAATTACAAGTGTTTATCTAACTGAATGCTCACTTTGTCTTCCAGAGCCATGGTGTCATGGAAAGGGATATACTTCTTACTTGCACTGTTCTTGGCAAGTTTTTTTGGGAGCATTTTCATGCTCAGTCCTTTTCTACCTTTGATGTTTGTTTCCCCGGCCTGGTATCGCTGGATCACTGACCGCATTGTGGCCACCTGGCTCACACTCCCAGTGGTAAGTTGCAATGTCAGTGTAATTATTATAGGGGGAGCTGTTAGTGTCCCTATATTTAAGTTGCTTAACACTTTCCATTATAAAAGATTCTTGTGGATTTTTTTTTTTTTAGGAAGCTCTAACACCTCAGATACCACCCAGCCTGGGCTAAATTTAGCTAGACCAAATTGGCACATGTAGTGGGACTTGTTTACGCTGGACTTTTAAAATAGCTTAGTTAGCATGTTAGCTAACATCACAGTTTAAATCCTAATCTAGACAAAGCCTTAGTGTGAAATCTCCACCCCATTCCCCCAAAGAACTTCATTCTAAGCAAATGCCCTGGAACAATTTTGAACGTCCATTCAACTTAACTGTAAATGGAGTTCCCCTATATCAGAGTTCATGGTATTATACTGGATTTCGCTCTTTGTGCCATTGGAAGATGGAAAGTATCTCCCTTGTAGTATTGGAACTATCCCCCTTGTACATACAACAGATCAAACTTTTAGTATCTTCAAATTGTATAAATCTTTCGCCTTTTACTCTCAATGAGAATACAGTTCAGTTAAAGCTTCTCTCCTTTTTTGCACTTTTATCCTTCAGTGATTAATTCCCACTTTTCCTTCCTTTCTTTCCTCCACCCCAACCCGCCTCCAACCTCCCCAAAGCAGTGCAGCTGCAATCACAAGAGCCTTGAAGTATTTGGGCTGCTTTATGTGCAGCTCGAAGTTTGTTTATTCTTCCCACCATTACAAAGATGATTACAATGCTACAAAATCAGGAATTAAAAATTAACAACTGGGCAATTTTTTCCCCCCATTCACAGTTGAATAGTATAGGACACTTTAATCTCTTGTGGACATGTTTCAAATTCAGTTGGTAGTAATAATATCAGAAGTCTGACCTTGTGCTTGTCTACCAGATTTCTTAAAATAGCTAACTCAAGAAACTGGGTACCAAATTTCCATTCAAATTGTAGAAGAGTGGTGTTTTTGTGTTTGGAAATCCATAAAAGCTCCAAAAGCTCCAATACTGATTATGACATAGCTGCTTTTAAGATTTTTTTTTTTGTTAAAAAAAAGTCCCTTCAACTTAGAATACTTTTATGTATTAAAATTTTTATGTGAATGGCAGCTTAGTATCTGGAAATAGTAGCAGTGGTAGGTAGAAGTAGAGCTGAGCACATAATTGTTTTTTTTGGTTTAGGGGACAAACCAAAACATAGCTTGGTTTGATTTGAACCAAAGCTGATTTTTTTTCACTATTTCTCACCAAACCAAACATGCAAAAACTTTTGTTTTGGTTTAAATGCTATGTTTTGTTCAACCCCAAACTATTTTCTGTGTGTGTTGCATTGTTGGGTTTTTTTTTAATTAGCTACATTTCAAAATGAAAAATCTTTGACTTAAAAAAATCCACTTGTTTGGTTGAAACCATTTGCTGAATTTGACCTAAATTCATGAATCACCTTGGTGCCCTGAAAAATGCATTTTTTGGCAAATTTACTGTCCGCTGAAAAAAGGTTACCTTGCTCTAGTATGACACCAAGGAGCCTATGCCCTACAAAGGCTTCCACAAAAGCTTCAAGCAGTCTTGGTACTGAGGAATCTTCTATATCTAAGTCCTTGTCTGCTTCCAACATATACAGTACCCGTCACTCAGTATTGAGGCCCTTGGTACCATTGAAACTTGGACTAGAGATTACTGATCCTCAGCACTGTACTAAGAAGGCAGTATGCTCTACATCTTCCACCGCCTCGTCGGTACCTAGACCATTGGTACAGCAGGTTCCAGAACAATCAGTAAAACACTCAGTATCTCTCACCTCTATGGCTGGGACTTACCAAGTCACCATGCTGGCTCACCCAGTACCGCAAGAGTTCAGGTTCTCAAAGGACCTGCTTATTTCTGAGGAACCTGAGACTCTTCTATTGAAGTCAAGATTCCCGGTACCACAGTCAGCATTATCCCAGTATCCCCCCTTTCGGATTGCCTACCTCCCTGGTACCAATATGTTCTGAAAGATGGCTGCTTCCTCCTCCACTGGACTATGAAGAGGAGGGTTCTTCAGATTCCCAAATTTCTCTGCAGGGTTCTGCTGACTACCTACATTTGACTATCTGGAACCTGCATCTCCTTCCAATTTCTTTCTCCCCAGAGGAGGTTAGCATCCCTCATGTATCACTTTGAGTTAAAATACTTTCAAGATCCAATGAAGAGGGCAGCAGACACCCTTCAGATCCCATTAGAGGAAGTGCAGGAGAGATCGCATAAATGGCTTGACATCTTGCAAACATCATCTTCAGCATGGGTTGCCTTCCCTATAAATGAAGCACTATTAAAACCTGCCAAGTCCATCTGTCAATCTCTTGCTATTGTGTCTCTCCCTCACCTCCCAATGGCCAAAAGATCAGACAAAAAGTATTATGTCCCATCTAAGGGCTGGAATTTCTTATTTTCCCCACACTGAACCAAATCCTCTAGATGTGGACACAGTAAATGAGTGTCAGAGGCAATACTGTTTGGAGACTACACCCCATGACACGGACCACAAATCCCTGGAGTATTTGTGTGCAAGAGTTACTCTTTTGCTACTTCACAATTCCAAATTGCTAACTTTCAGTTGATTCTGGCAAAACACAGTCACATTCATTAAATTAAGTGTAGCTCTTTCATCGAACATCTACCACAACAGTATAAAGAACAGTTCCAAGCCGCCATTGCAGAAGGGCAGCTCTTGACTAGAACAACCCTGCAAGCTTCTCCGGATGTGGCTAATATGGCAGCTCATTCCGTTGTTATGGCTGTAATAATGTGCAGGGTATCATGACTCCAATCCCTTTCAATGGTCCCTTTCACGGTCAGTGACACCATGTATAATTTGGTGAATACTTTGAAAGCCTCCAAGGTGACCCTTTGTTTGCTGGGTATATATAGTCTGCGAACAAAAAGAGGCTTAATCTATCTCAGGTGGTGCAGAGATAACCTCCTTCTCAATTCTCAACTTTCCATAGATCTTTGGAGCACCTAGGGAATAAAAATAACACATTTCAAAAGGGACAATCTTCAACTGCTACAGCAACCTCGACTCAACAGCTAACGACAGCCAAATGTTCCTTTTGACTCCTTGGTCAAGGGCCACAATGTGCTGATTTCAGCCCTTTGTTGCACCATCTTACACTAGGCAATTTTCTTCCTTTTGGGAATGGTCTCTCCCATTTTCACA
The DNA here is from genome assembly GCF_028017835.1 of Emys orbicularis. Taxonomy (NCBI): domain Eukaryota; kingdom Metazoa; phylum Chordata; order Testudines; family Emydidae; genus Emys; species Emys orbicularis. The sequence continues at coordinate 162,345,316 of NC_088685.1, read as the reverse complement.
CCTTAAATGAGCAGATTACCTCCAACAGATGGGTCTTGGAGGTTATAACTTTGGGAAACTCCATTAAGTTCCACTCCATGGTTCTTTCCCCGTCCCTTTTCAGGTAGCTCTCTGAGGGTTGTTTCTTTCTGTTGTAGCCAGAACTATAAGGTTGCTGAAACTAACCAGAGGCTTTCTAAATGCGGGTTTCTGTTTACATACTCACCTGTTATGTGGATGCTAACATATCCTGCCTCCCAAGGTCATCGTTCATTCTACAAGATCGTACTCCACATCTGTAGCCCTGCTAGAGGGTGCATCTATTACAGAAATATGCAAGACTGCTACATGGGCTTTGATTCAAATTACTTGTCACACTATGCCTTGCTTGATGCATCCCAAGCAGATGCTGCCTTTGGCTCTGTAGTCCTACAGAGAGCCTTAGACCGAGTTCCAAAGAACCTCCTTCCTTTAAAGCGTGCTGATAGGGAGTCACCTCAAGTGGAGCACCCATAGGGATACTACTTGAAGAAAAAGAGGTTACGTACCTTGTTTGGTAACTGAAGTTCTCCGACATATGTGTCCCTGCGGGTGTTCCACTACCAACCCTCTTTCTCCTCTGCTTCGGATTCTCATCTTGGGGCTTTGCAGTACAGAAGGAACTGAGGGCATTTAATCTGCGTGGCCCTGTATATCCTCGGTACAGGACAGGAGGATGTGTAGGATGCATGCACGAGCCAAACGGGCACTGCTACTGAAAATCTCTAATTGAAGGCGCATGAAATGTGTGCACACCTCAAGTGGCATGCCCATAAGGGGACACATCTCCAAGAATTCCAGTGCCTACACAAGGTAGAAACCTGTCCTTTTGACAAAATTCCATTTAGTTGAAAATGTTCCAACCAGGTTCTTAAGTTTCTAATCACTTATTAAAATGATACTTAGGCTTCTATGTCACGTAGGCACTTCTGAAAATTTTATCCTACATCTCTTCAGATGTGGCAGAGCTGCTTTAGTCTGAGAAAAATCTCATAAATAGGATTGTTATTAGAACAGTGTGTGGCCAATATTGTAATTTGCTTAGAATGCTTTTAAAATGCTTAGAATGAAAGCTGCTAATGTCTCATTAATAAGTGATATAGAACTATTAGTGTTTCTCATAGACTTTAATTGCAGGAAGTTCAGATGATTTATTTTTAAAATGATCCAATAATTAGTGTTTTCATCTAATTCTGTAAAAATAGAATTTAAAGTAATTAATAAGTATTTCAGAGTTATAAGCAATTGATGGTGTGGCACTTACTTCCTTAGGGAAATATTACTATGTAGGGAATATTCATCGTAATTTGACAATTACTTTGAACATGGGAACAATCTGTTAGACTCCTTCAGATACATTATTGCATGGTAGCAGACTGACTAAATTTCCTTTTCTGTGTTACCTTCCCAAACATTTTCACAAGCCCACAAAATAGCTCGGGTTTCCAAAATTTTCTTCCTGTTTTGAGAAATGTATTTTTAATTTAAAATATGTATAAACACAATCTGTGTTTTAGAACCCTAAAGGAGCTGAAAAAGCATGTAACAATTTTTGTCAAACTGACTGCTTTTTCTTGTTGATTAACCCCTCTAAGCCTATATTAGCCTTTCTTCCCCACTTCCCAGGGGTACTTTCTCCTACTTAAGAGTTTTCTCAAGGCTGATAACACCTGGCAGAGAGCACACAGCTCTTATTGTTTAAGTGATATATGTACACACTTTCACCAATTTGGTCAACATCTAATGTGTTTATCAAACCCATCCAAGAGAAAATTAAATTTAGTTTTAGAGATGAGAAAGATGACACTCTGCAATCAATACATCTTAACTGTTTTCCACTCTGAGGCACGTAACTTGCTCTGCTTTTACAATGGTTCATTACTATCCTTGAACACCAACAACTTGCCTGTACTGTAGTGGGTTGAGTCACTTTTCATTACTATTTGGCACTTATTATATAGCGCTTTTCATCCAGGGTTCTCAAGCTATTTGCAAATATAAGCATTGTCCCAGTTTTACAGATGAGTAAACTGAGACACAGGAGCTAAATTGTCTAAAGATGCATAACATGCCAGTGGCACAGTCACAGACAGAAACCAGAATCTCCAAACTTCCAATCTTGCATTCTCTCCTCCTTTTTTTTGGAGTCCAAAGTTTTCAGTTTTGTATCGAGGATGTATGAGCTTGAAAGCACTTTTCCATTTTTTTTTTTATTATTATTATTTTTAATTCTTTCACAAATTGCTCTTTTCACTATGATTAGGTGTGTGGTAGGTTATTTTTAAAAAAAAGATTTTCTTTTATTGTGCGTTAGACATGGCTGAGTCCCCCTAATGGATGGTCACCAAGCTGTTGTAATTGGACTCAGTGTTTGGATTGCACACATGCTTCCAAGCAATTTGGGTGCAGGCAGCATCCAGTTATTGTTTCTAATTCTGTGTCTCTAAGGCACGCTCCTGGGTGAAGACCTCCTGTCTGGCCCTCTCTCTTCCTTTGGATGTGGAACCCTGCATTTGAACTGCTCTAGGCCCCTGTATCCACTGCTTTGACCTTCCCGAGTTGCTTTTGCAGGTTCCTGCCTTCTCCCCTTCCTCCCAAGAGTTCCACCTCCGTGGGTACTCTGGTTTATAGTATAACTCATCGGTGCCACGTGGCTGGTAAAGTAAGGAATGCCGTTTTTGCACAGGAGTTTCTAAAACCACATGAACTTTTACTCTCAAAGCATACAAATGTTACAGATCTTTAGGTAAACAACAAAAAAGTATACACTTTCTCCTGTGAATTTATGCTCACCCTTTATTGTGAGTCCGTAGGCCCAGGCTGAGTGTCAGGTGAGTAGGTACCTCTGCTTCTTGCAGTCCTTCTGTTGTCTGGTGGTGGTCAGCCAGAGAGAGACTTGACAGATCCTGTCCTTAAGTAAGGCTTCTGTCTTCTTGGGCATCTGACTGACTGACCAACTTCAGAACCCCAGGCAGATGGATGACGGGGAAATTCCTGCCCCCCTGAGCCCCAACTGAGAAAACTAATTTCCTTAAGCCTCAACACTTCTTATAACAAAACCATTATTTTAGGGTGGATCTCTTTGTTTTTGAAGCCCATCACCATTGATGACTCTTCTGTCCTAGATGCCTCTTGACAGGTACTTACACACTCAAAATGTGAGTTATATTCTTTAAAATGATGGATACAATGTTATGTGAAAGTCACAATTTAATGCAGACATAAATCAGTCCATCACAGCGTGTTCAAATTTGCCTGGGATTTCCCATTTCCAGACTCATTTTCTGTCTTCACTTCTAGCCATTCTTGGGAATGAGAGTGAAACATGCTGTCGAGTTGACCCTTCTGGCTGAGGACATGACGTGGTACATTCAAGAGCTCTTCAATGCCATGCTAGTATTGACCACTCACTCACTCACATGATACATGAGGCACTTTCCCTTTCCTGCTAGGGAATTTTTGCCCTGCAATGCTCCAGACCCTGCTGGATCATATTAAAACCTGCATTTGATTCCCACATACCAGTGCAATACGCTATTGGGTTCACAGCTCATTTTAAAAAAGATTATTTTTAGGCAAAATCTCTTTTTTGTATCTGATATCCAGATCAGCAAAGAGTGGCTATTTGAGAAGTGCGGATTATTGATTCCACCTCTTTAATTAGGGACGATAGCAGACAGCTATTGTGTAAAAATTGACTGACCTTCAATAAGAAAACAGTTAAGGGAAGTTCATTGTTTTCTAATGAAGTTGTGTGTTAGGAAATTAGTCAATGAAAATTTATTTCTTTTGTCAATAGACTAAGGCCTGGTCTACACTGAGGGGGGGGATCGATCTAAGTTACGCAACTTCAGCTATGTGAATAACGTAGCTGAAGTCAACGTACTTAGATCTACTTACCGCGGTGTCTTCACTGTGGTAAGTCAACAGCTGATGCTCCCCCGTCGATTCCACCTGCGCCTCTCACTCTGGTGGAGTACCAGAGTCGATGGGAGAGTGCTCGGCGGTCGATTTAGCGGGTAATGTAGACAAGTCCTAACAGACTTGCTTCCCTCCCTCCCTCTGCCTTGAGTGGAAAGTCATAATATCAAAATATTTCTTCTAGGCTTTGCTGGAGATAGTGTTTGGCGCAAAGGTGGTTATAACAGGTGATGGGTTCATCCCCGGAGAAAGAAGTGTCATCATAATGAACCACCGGACGCGAATGGACTGGATGTTCCTATGGAACTGCCTGCTGCGATACAGCTACCTCAGACTAGAAAAAATCTGTCTCAAATCCAGTCTCAAAAGTGTTCCAGGATTTGGTAGGTCATCTACAGTTTTAATGGATAAAAGAGAATTAGTAATAAAATACAATATTTCACTTCTCTAACACCACCCTAACCTCCTCTGCAACTTCTACTTCAGTGTTAAGATCAACATTTTCCCACTCTGTACAAATGCCCTTGTCAGGTTTCTTGTTTCATTAACTAGCATATGCTACCAAAAGGGGGTGGGTGTGTAAGTGTGTGTGTGTGTGGTTTTTTTTTTTTTTTTTTTTTTTTTTTTAAAGCTTCCTGTGGACAAGTCAGAAATCAGCGTTCTTTCTAATAGCCATAGTTTTAAATTCAGGTAACAGAAATACACTGTACAGTATATGAAATAGCTTAGTTTTGTCCTTTTGTTGGTCATTGTTACAGTGATGTAGGCCAGAAACTAGTTTGGGCTGAAGATACTGAACAGAGAAATTATTTCAAATGAGCCAAAAAATTTTCATGCAAGTAGTTTCAGAATAAATATGCAGATTTATCTGAAATAAATACGTCTTTTTACATTTTATTAATTTTTGTAGATTTGTTTGACGTCTCACACAAAATTGCTTTGTACAGGATATGTATCAGCTTTCTGAAGTCCAAAGGGTAACCTAATTTGTGATTCCCTTTTGTCAGTCCATTTACTTACACAGATAATTTTTGGCAGTGGTACATATAATTCTGGTAATAGTGAGTGACTTGCTGAGCAGTAGGGAGAACTCTCATATTGTGCCACACCAAAATTACTTCATCCTCACCTTGCACCATTGTTGTGATGGTCTTAAGACAGTGCATGATCTGACTTTAATATAACACTGTAGCAGGATAGAAGGTTCAAAGACTCTGCATAGGATTACAAGGCTCCCCTGCTGAGCCAGCCTAAATTCAGATGCTTGAACACTGCAAAAAAGATGCAGAATACTGTAACATACCCGTGGGGTACAACCTGGAACTGTGGGACCGCTGAGTCCCCTTAAACTGTTCATCCTGGCCTGTCTCTCACAATGTCGTGCTAATGATAAGCAGCAAACCCCTTCAGATGCTGTGATCAATCAGCCATCAACACGTGGAGGCACACATCCACCTAAATTGCATGAATGCTCTCTAAGCCACTCACGAATTATACACGGTGAGACTCCAGCCAATTTCCCCAGTCCCCGCCCACCTTGCACCCCAGTGATGTACCATCTTACACTGCTCAAGACCTCCTCTTGAACAGTGCAAGCTCATTAATTAGTTCATCACTTTGTCAAAGGAAAGTGGACGTGCACCAGCCATTGTAATCTGAGCAGGTTCCTCAAACACTCTAGACAAACTTACTGGTAAGGATAAAACATTAAAATGCGTTTATTAACTGCAGAAAGATAGATTTTTAAGTGATTATAAGTGTTAGGCATAAAGGTCAAAGTTGGTTACATAAGAAATAAAAATAGAAATGCAGGCTAGATTCTAAACTTTAACAGACCAAGCAAGATTTGAATCAAATGGCTTTTCTCACCCCACTGGATGTTCCGGGCAGTTTACAGTTCTTAAAACACAGGCTGAATTCCCTTCTCAGCCTGGGACCAATCTCCCCAGTTCAAGGTCTTTGTCTTCCAGGTGATCTTCCAGGTGTTGAGATGGGGGAGGAGAGAGACCAAGTTGTGATATAATTGACCCTCATTTACACTTTCTATGCAGGTGCTAGAAAGATTCTTGTTGTGATGTGGGGGTTAAGTAGCCCCCATTGTATATGTGCCTTCTCTGAGGAATCTCTGGGAGAGGAGATTCTTCTTGATGGGCCATCAACACATGGCTGGTTGTTCATGATGTAAATCTGTTTTGTCAGTGTTAGTTGCCCCTTTGTTGCCAATGAAAGGCTAGCTGTGGGCGTTTTCCACTTACCACATATTTCAGAAACAGACATATAGCAATATTTCATAACTTCACATACAATGATAGTGCATACAATTCAACAGGATATTAATGTTTAACAGGCTTCTTAAATGATACCTCACAAGGCATGCTGTCAAGGTTCCTTCCCCACTCTGAACTTTAGGGTACAGATGTGGGGGCCTGCATGAAAACTTCTAAGCTTAACTACCAGCTTAGATCTGGTCCGCTACCACCACTCCCAAGGGCTAGCTCCCTTCCCTGGGTAGCCTTGAGAGACTTTCCATCAATTCCCTGGTGAACACTGATCCAAAAACCCCTTGGATCTTAAAAGAAAGAGGAATTAATCAGGTTCTTAAAAAGAAGGCTTTTAATTAAAGAAAGAAAGGTAAAAATCATCTCTGTAAAATCAGGATGGAAAATAACTTTACAGGGTAATCAGATTCAAAGAGCCCAGAGGATCCCCCTCTAGCCTTAAGTTCAAAGCTACAGCAAACAGAGATAAACACTCTAGCAAAAGGTACATTTACAAGTTGAGAAAACAAAGATAAAACTAACACGCCTTGCCTGGCTGCACTTACAAGTTTGAAATATGAGAGACTTGTTCAGAAAGATTTGGAGAGCACGGATTGATGTCTGGTCCCTCTTAGTCCCAAGAGTGAACAACCACCAAAACAAAGAGCACAAACAAAAGCCTTCCCCCCCCCCCAGATTTTAAAGTATCCTGTTCCCTTATTGGTCCTTTGGGTCAGGTGTCAGCCAGATTACCTGAGCTTCTTAACCCTTTACAGGTAAAAGGATTTTGGTGTCTCTGGCCAGGAGGGATTATAGTATGGTACACAGGAGGGCTGTTACCCTCCCCTTTATAGTTATGACACATGCACTGTACAAAACCTATCATAATCGTATCACAGAGGTGAATATGGGGGTTCCGGGTGCTATTTTGAGATACAGAGTGTCACAAATACTTACTGCTGACACATGCAAGCAAGTGGATTTTGTTAGTTCCAATCCTGATGTAAGGGGGCAGAGAGAACTAATAGCTGACATAGAGGAGGTTTTGCAGGGAAACCCGAGGAACAGCCAAGTTTGGGAAGACCCTAATTTAAAGTGTGCAATTTAAGTTTAAAGCCAAACTCTTGGAAAAGGGAAGTTTGGACAATTCAGTGTGTGCCTGTGGGTAGAGCGGGTTGGTCTGTTCAAAGCAGGACAGGCACTGCACCTCTTTCAAAATAGTGGCCTCCTCTCCTTTGTTAGCATGTGAGAACTCTCCCTCATTCCTAGCCATTTTTCACATAACTACACCTCTACCCTGATAACGCTGACCTCGGGAGCCAAAAAAATCTTACCGCGTTATAGGTGAAATCGCGTTATATCGAACTTGCTTTGATCTGCCAGAGTGCGCAGCCCTGCCCTCCCGGAGCGATGCTTTACCACGTTATATCCGAATTTGTGTTATATCGGGTCACGTTCTATCGGGGTAGAGGTGTAGTTACTTTGGCATATTTTGTAAGATATAAGGAAAGGAAATTCATACAGCAAAAACTGTGTGTTTAATGAGTTCAGGTTACATCAGGATGCACTCCATGCAACCAAAACCTTAAAAGTAGGGAAATAAGTTGTCTCCAACACCCTTTGCCACCTTCACGTTGCCTACAGTGTGGAGGTCAGTAACACTCAGCACTCAATAAGGCATTCACTTTCATCTTAAACAGATAACAGAGCAATACATACCCCCAGCTTAATCAAGCTCTTGTTCTTATAGCAAAATCTTAACTCTTTCTTCTTAATCTGTTATACCAAGAAATTTCCGGACATGAGCTGGAGAAGAACTAATGTTCTTTGTGTACATTAATCTAGAGAAGAGCCACATGGAGTGTCTTCAAAGTAGGCTTGACGAATTATTAGAATATGAGCTAATGAATAGACCCCAAAATAGAAGAGTTATACTTCTGGCCCTGTGTTTAATGACGGACTAGTAAATTGAATGCATGGCTAAAAAGGCAGTGCTAATAGTAGGGTATTAGTTTTGTGGCACAATGGAGTTCATTTTACAACAGTTTGGCTGGCTGGAGCTGTATAGAAGGGACACCATTGTTACTTGTTGTGAGATGCTTTAAACTAGCAGGCAAGACAATGCTGTGCAGAATGGCAGAAAGGGAAGGAGTGAATGAAAAGTGAGATCCATGAATCCAGCAAAGAGATGCACATGGAGAATTTCTATATGAACTTGACTGAAACACAGTGCCGCAGCAGAAGCGGTCGGGGGCTAAATACAGAAGGCTAGAGATCATTAGACGTCAGTGGGAGCAGTTTATTCCTCATGTCAATCCTGTGCTTTGCTTTCCAGTGCAGATTTTTAAATCCATGTCAGGACTGCAAATGTATATTCAGTAGATCTTGTGATAAATATCCGTAGGAAATTGTGGCCAAGGAGTATAATTATGAATTCAGCCAGGCAGTGTAAAAAAATCTCATATTTTACCTCCATGGCCCTACCATGTGATGTGAAAGGCTTTTAATTGGTACTAATAGCTGAAGAAAAGTCTTCAGCAATTTTGCAGTTCTGTTTTAAAAAGCCTTTGCCCATTTTGTAATCTTTTAGCATTTAACCGAATCTTTTAAAGGTCACAAGGAAAGAGAATTTAGAAATCCATGTGACACCTCATCAGTGCCTTGCAGATGTCATTGCCACCATTTGTTAGTCGTCAAAGTATAATATTTCTAGCCAGAAATTATTTAGAATTCTGAAATTAAAATAATTTCTTCTCTCCTAGCACCTTTCAGTTTAATCTTTTCAGATGAATACCTTTACATGAACTAATTGTACTTGATTAAAAATAAACAAATACAGAGCTTTTGATACATTTGCTAAAGGCAATTGTTTTCATTCTTAGGCAGCTACATGGTGGTCAGTACTTTAAGTATTTCATTCAGAATTGTGTACAGCATGGGGTTATGTGTAACACTTTCATCTGAATATCTCTGAGTACTTTGCAAACATTAAGCCTCGCAACATCCTGGTGCTAAGTACCATCCCAATTTTAGAGTGGGAAAATAAATTTGAGAGGTTAAGAAAATTACCCAAATCAGATAAATTAGGGGCAGACCTAAGTCTTGAACCCAGGAGTACTGATTCCTAGTCCCCATCTTTAGCTAATGCACTCTTCGTACTTGGGATTTTATTTGTATTTGGAGACTTAATATGTAGAGGAATGTATGTTTGGAGGTGAGCAGAGTTAAAGCATCTGAAACATGATTTAACAACTGCATACTGCACATATAAGGACTTTCTATTTAAGAAATTTAGATACTTACTTCGCAGGTAGATGATGACTCATTAGGAGTTTTTGGGTCACTTTTTATAGATGTTTACAAATTATTAATTTATCATACTTTAATGTATAAAAAAAACCCTTTGACTTGACTATATACGAGTTGTTTCTTTTTTAATGGATGATCTTTTTGTTCCTGGAGACTATATCTCTGGTTTAATAATGCATGCAATAAAGTTTCCAAAATGCTATATTAAATTTCAATAATCTCAATTTCAGAAATATTACTGCAGTATTTCTTTACTACTTGCCAAAGGTATAGTCCCCAGGAATCACTATTTACTTTGTTGTTCTGCTGTTACTGCAGTTTCTTATATCAGTGGTCCTCAACCAGGGGTCTGGGGCCTCCTGTGGGGGCCGCGAGCAGGTTTCAGGGGGTCCGCCAAGCAGGGCCATTGTTAGACTCGCTGGGGCCCAGGACAGAAAGCTGAAGCCCCACCACATAAGGCTGAAGTCCGGGGCTCTGAGCACCAACACCTGAGGCTGAAGCCGAATTTAGCTTCACAGGGGCCCCTGTGGCATGGGGCCCCAGGCAATTGCCCTGCTTGCTACCCCCAATGCTGGTCCCAGCTTTTATATGCAGCAAACCAGTTGTTGTGACACAGGTGGCCCATGGAGTTTGGGGGGGGGGGGGCTCAGAAAGAAAAAGGTTGAGAACCTCTGTCTTAGATGACATCATCAAAAACTACTCTGGCACATTTTGCAATGGCAATTCTCTAGGAGGATTTCTAACAGCATTGACAATTTCTTGCATACTAAAATCAAATAGAATTTCCCTAATCCACTCTCCTCTGAATTTGCATATACAAACCTGTGTTCTCACCTTGCCTTTTATCAACGATTTAATAGCAGATGCAGTGATAAAGTGGGGGTTCTTGTATTAGTAAGTCTTGATTACTTTCTCAAAATATACTGCAGAATGCATACTAAAGTTCACTTACTACTTAATAAAGTGTTGTAAATAATTGGAAGTAAACTATAATGTCAAACAAATGGACAAAGAAAGATTTGAAATATTGTCTGTCTTTTTTTAATCACTTAACTTGCCAGTTCTCAAAACTCCTGATGTTCAGAATGCATCTCCCATTCACTAATATGAATAAGTGAGGTTCTGCTGGAAGCAGAATGTGTGGTTTAACCATCAGCACCTCATCTTGGTGTCAGTGATTTTCAAAGCGTTATAATAGTGGATGAAGGGACTGCAATGATGTCTGGATTTTAGGGGAGCATTAGGTACAGTATCTCAAGCCTTAATCAAAAAAATAAATTAAAATTGGCTTTAATCTGAGCACGGTTATATGAATTGAAAAGTGGCTGAAGGAGCATAATCCAAGTATATGTCAGTGAGTGAAATGAGGTATCCAATCGCAGCTGCCTGGATGAGTATTGGGCCTTGTTTCATTTAATGTCTTTGTTAATGAGGTAGAAAAGATTAAATGCACATTGATTAAATTCACAGATGATAGGAAAGAGGATGGTGCTGTAAACATCATTGATGATGGATTTATCTCATGTTAAGTCCTTTCATGTTAATGGAAAAACACAAGTTGACACATCTTGAGAAAATTTTTCTGAAATATGGATATTCCAGGGGAAGGCTATCGAAGAATTCATCATAACTGTTTTCACAGCACTGCAAGACTTGCCGTGTTCTAAAAGCCCGCCTGCTACACCCAAAGACAGGGAAGCATAACAAGAGGGCAAGAAGAGGAAAGGGAAAGGTGGGTGAGGTAGACAGTATGTTGGATGGGAGAATGGAGAACAAAGCTGCTGAATTTAAGAGAAATGAGGAGTAGGGTCCACTATGGACAGTTATTTGCAAATCCTAATTGCTATATTCAGCACTCAGGTTTTACTATGTTGACTTCTAAAATTGTCTTCCATACAAAGATCTCAAAGCATTTTACAAACATTAAGGGCTCCAGGTTTCCAAACACCCCAGTGAGATAGATAAGTGTGTGTGTGTGTGTGTGTGTGTGTGTGTGGATACACACACACACACACACACACTTATCTATCTCACTGGGGTGTTTGGAAACCTGGAGTCCTTAATGTTTGTAAAATGCTTTGAGATCTTTGTATAGACACACACACACCATTTTATAGATGCGTAAACTCATGTCTGGGGAGGTTAAATAATTTGCTCAAGGTAACACAGCAAATCTAGCAGAGCTAAGACTAGATTTTTTTTGTCCAGACTACCTTTTCTTTACCACTTGACTATGCTTCCACTTCATTGACCAAACCTTTGGCTCAGTTACATCATAAGAGTAAGGGACCTCTTAGCTCCCTGTTCCCAAGTATGGTGGTTCTGTAGTGGCCTGAACATCATGATGATTGGTCTTGCAGAATGGAAATGAAGGACTCAATGCCTGCTCTTTGGGGCCAAGGTGCAGAGTCACAGGGCATAGATTGCTTGTAAATTGTATCCTCATCTCCCACCCATTAGTCATCCCTTCTCCACAGGAACCCTTTCTCCCTCTTTCCTCCTAAAAGGGCTGTGGAAGTAAATATAGACCCAGGACTTCAGTTGCTCCTCAAATATTACTAAAGGGGGTGATTCAGGGTGCAGGGTCTCTGATGGGTTTTTTTTTACCCATTTTTGTGGATTCACTAAACAGACCAATCCTCACTCATTTTTAATTTCTCTATTGCAGAGGAATATGCCTGTAAGGAATAGAATTTTTATGTAGAGTGGGAAAAACACAGGAGTTACTTCCTATCTAGTTTAAAAAACCCAAAACTTACTCCATGTGTGTGCATGTGTGTAAAATGCAACTATCAAGATAATACTTTCAAGGTAATTTTAAAAATATATATTGGAAACAAGGGGTGAAAATGGCATTTTACATTCGACTTTAGTGAAAAGAGCCAGGCAATGGGTAGCAAGATTGTGCTGGTGTTCAGAAACACAACTGTTATGAGATTGAATATCTACTGTACCACTAGGCAATTGGAAGTGTTATGAACACTCCTGAGTCATGCATTTCCTCTCTCAACTAATTGCTGAGTGATAATTTATTAAAAGAATGGACCAAGTCAAATGACAACTGTTCAATTCATTATATACCTATTAACTATACATTAGAGATGAACATGGTAAAAACATTACCATGAGCAGATACTCTGTATTACAAAGATTGGTACAAGAAGAATTTCTTAATTAATGGTTTACATGCATCAAATTAGAAAAATAATTTAAGAATTGAAATGTTTTAAAATGTGATTTGATTATGGTACTTAGAGCTGACACTAACTAGAGGAAACCGTTAAATGTCTGAATTGAAGTGGCTTTCCAAATCTATTTTTAATGTTCTTGTACTAATCAGAACTTGTACTAATCAGAAGTAAATACAGTGCAACTCTGTCTTCCCATCTCAAAAACCACGTGATAACATTTTTTCACTATAACATTCTTCTGTTTGGCAGAGCTTGTAAATGGGAAGTATAAAAGCTGCTGAGTGTTGCTTTTAAATCAAGGAGATCCACAGTTGTGCCACATTTATAACTGTTGGTGCAATGAAATAAATTACATAAATAACTGTTAATGAACCACTGCTATGATCAATATTTTGTGTGCACAGAAATCGGGCACGTGCAAGTGATTCCCACCAATCTTTGTGCCTATGTGGTGGTGGTACATCAAAGGCATCGATTAGAATCAGGGCTCCATTGGGCTAGTCTTGAACAAACTTATCGTTACTGCCTTAAAGCGTTTCTGATTTGAAACAAGAATCAACAAGTGTGTGTGACAAACAATAGAAGGAAAACAAAGAGAGAGGATGGCTGACAGTGATAAGATCCCACAGTTACATACGTTAGTTCTCTGCACAACTTGGTATGTCAGAATCACTTATTTATGGGGGAAACATTTTTTAATTTAGTATCAGCTATCCCAGCTGCCCCACAACTGAGTGCATGTTGGTTTGCTGGGTTTCTTATCGACCTCATGGCTTTTGAGGGATTTGAAAGAAGAGTGTGTAGTGGCTGTATGGATTCATTCTGTGAAGACTTTCAATGTGTAAGGGACAGCATGGAAGAAAGTATGGAGACATGCGAGAACGAATTGGAGAGCCAGTTCAAGATTGGCATCATTGACAGAATGGAGGAGGAACGTGTGAAGTATGATTAGAAAAAAGCAAATCTTTTGGATGAGGCAGAGTTATGAAGAGCCTTAAATGTGAGGTTAACTTGTATTTGGTCTGGTGGAAAACCGATTCCGGAGAAAGATGTGCGGGGTGACAGACCAGGAAAATTATCTTAGCGGCTGTGTTTAGTGCAGACTGGAGGAGGGGGCAATCTGGGGGTTGGAGAGGCCAGAGACGTTAGCAGTAACCAAGATGTGACATTGAGGACTTGAACCAGAATTCTAGCTCTAGGGACAGGATTCAGTTTTGCTTTAGAAAAGTATAGAGAAGAGAGATGCCAGGATTTGAGCACAACTTGGATCTCTGGCTTGCTGGAGAGAGTCAAGTCAGATGATACCCTGGCTATGGGTTTGAGGATTAATGTTAACAGTGCCAGAGAATAGGCAGAATAGAGAGGATTTAGGATTATATGCTATTTTGTATAGCACATTTTAAAATGTAAGGTTGTGTATCATGTTATAGTAGTTGTTCCTATAGGAAAACCACAACTTTGAATTTCCTGCCATGTTTTCTGGTTAAATATCAACAATAAATGTTGCAATAGGGAAGGCTTTGGCATTTAAATTCTTTTTAAAAATCTGTTTTTGAGACACTCTTAAAAATGTTCAGTGAACTTTAAAAAATGACTGGCTGTTTTTTACCAAACTTCTCCCTCTCTGTGCTCCTCCCACCTCCACCCCAAATGAAATGTTTGGACTAAGAACAAACATAAGAAATTTCAACCTGAAGTGTGTTTTATCCCTGTCCCCCTTCACCCCTTGAAAATAATGTTTTGGGGAAAAGGGGGCTTTGAAATTAAAATGTTTCCTCAGCCGTAACTATAGAATTGTTAATGTAATAATGTGTGATTACTGGAGAGTTATGTATGCTATAAAGTTGTTTTATCTTCACCCCAGGTCCCCAGAGCAAAAGTACACTTCGTATATGTAATATATTTCTCCAATTCGATAGTAGCATTTCCTGTCCCTTGCATATATGATCATGTGATGGACTACAGTATGTAGTCAAGCCACAATAAAACCAAGATAGGTGTGAAAAATAGACTGAGTATATGCGTGCTACTTACTGTAGCAAAAAACAAAGGTTAAATGTCTTTAATCAGAATTACCCTGGAATTGAAACCAGTGTCTGTCTTTTGAGTCACAAAAAGCTGATTGAAAAGGTCATTGTGGCCAGCTGCTGCATGTTTCTACGATGCTAACCACATAGCAAGCTTGAGCGAGAGTTATATAATCTATGTTGGTGAATGCTTTTGAGTACATTTGTGAGTTAACATTAGTTATCAGAAATGTCAGGTATTACAGGCATAGTATTTGTTTTGGCAAAGAAATGGAATTGCATTGTTTGGTTTGGATTAACTTCCCTGTTTGTTTGTGTTCCATATTTTCCCAATTATCTTTCCCGTGAACTTACAAACCCAAGGGCAAGCTTTTGCTTTCCAGTAAAAATAAACATTGATTTCTTTCAGACTAGCAAAATTCCTGATGGCCAGAAGTCCCAGACAACCAAAAACATAGTCCAGACAAGAAAAATATAATTACTGCCTATTAGACAATATGTTGAGCTGAGCTTTACAAGTGACTGAACAGCATGTCTCACCTCACACTGCAGATGAGAAGGTGCTTCCTACTTGTTTATTTTTAAATACCACTTATAAGCAGCATTATCAGTTTGCACATTACTGAATTCCTCCCATAGGTCTGCCCATCCTCTTTCACCCCAAACTACATTATGTATGTGTTCTCCCAATGGTGTAATATGTGCACGCTTGCCTTCATGTGACAGAGACAAGAAAACCAAGATGGCACATTTTCACCTTGCTTTTTTTACTGTAACCTTACTGTTAGTTTCCTGTCTCCCCTGTAAACTGTACTTTTAAACTCCAGGCAGAGGTATAAAACCCTCCCAGATCTGCAGGATGTTTTGAGTTTCAGGCACAGTTAGTACCATGCACATAACTTTCAGGGCCTAAGCTGCCTGGGGGAAGCGGTGGGGAAGGTCTAATGGCAAGTTTTCTCCCTTCTCTTTCCAGCAGTAGGTGGGACCAGTCTCTCCTAGTGAGCTGTTGTCCGCACACTACCAGCAAGTCTCCAAGTGAGCACTTTCTTTGCCTCTCGTCAGGAGCGGTGCCAGGGTTTTCGGCGCCCTAGGCGGGGGTCCTTCTATGCTCCCGGTCATCGTTGGCAATTCTGTGGCGGGGGCGGGGGCACTTCGGCGGCGGGTCCCGGAGCGAGTGAAGGACCCGCCGCAGAATTGCCGCTGAAGACCCGGAGCACGGAAGGACCCCCCGCCGCCGAATTGCCACCGAGGGCGGCAAAATGCCACCACCTAGGTCACCTAAATGGAAGCGCCGGCCCTGCCTCTCGTTTCTCTCAGACTCTGTAGCTGTGAGAAATCTTGTTTTGAATAACTCCGACCAGACAAGCTAGTTTCAAGACTCTATATGGTACCAACCAATATAATAATTTCATAAATTGTAGTTTTGTATCAGTTAATTTAGTGGTGGCAGTCGCAGGACATTCAATGTATGAAGTGTATTGGCTGAAATAATTACGCGAGAGTGAAAACCACCAGAAGCAAAATAGCAACATTTTCCTTTCATTAAGGTGCCTCTTTCCACCATGTCCCACTTGCCTGTTACTTCCTCAAAGTTCTGCAAAGGGTATTCGTTTTACGTATCTTCCAAGTTTTACTTCTGTTGGGTTTGTTCGTGTGCTGTAGGTTTCTAGAATTTGGGAGAAATTTGAAACTCTCTCTTCCTTAGTAGGGTGGACCTGTAACAGGTAAGACACAACTTGCAACTTCTTACCGTGTAGTACTCCTCCTCCTCGTTTGTTGTCACGTTGGGTCAAAGTTGATGTTAGTCACTGTGTTGGCCAGTGACAAAAAAGTGTAATAATGCAAGTAATTTTGGACAGCATTTTGAGGCGCAATACCAGTTAGCTTTTCCCTCTGCTGCACACTGAAAGTCCAGTTTTGACATCAGTTTCTTTGATGTATAATATCATATACCAGAGGCTTTAAAAAGAAAGCGTTCATTATTTTCCCCGTTTGATGAAGTACGTCCTTGTAGCTGCAGTACGCTTTTGAATACAGATTATGGAGTTCAGATGAGATGAGAACAACAAAATGGGATAGCTTGTGGCCTGTTTGGGAGAGAAAATAGGTTTTTGAAACCAGCACAAGGACTATTTAAAAAATAAGCTCTGAATAGTTCATTTAAAATATTTATGGCACATTCTTACACTATAATAAAGGCCAGTGCTAAGAAGAAATTGTAAATAAAGCTACAGCTTAATTTGGTCATGGTCATGTGATGGAGCTTATTAAAAGAAAATTTTGTTTTAGTTTGTCCTTCTAATTATCACCCCAAAATGATCCTTCTAAACACTATATCCATATGACCAGGTCTCTGTTCTTAACTGCCATTGGTTTGACACAATTTGTATTGATTGTAATATGTTGTTCACATTGAATGTGGAAAGCTGACTGCTTCCTTTTGAAAGCAGTTTCTCCTCTATATCCTGAGCCATGTCACTGAAAGGATAGGATGGACATTTAGGCTCTGTCTACAGTTAAAATTTATACTGCGAGGTACAAAAAACCCATGCCCCTAACAGACATAGTTATGCCAACAAAAACCTCAGTGTAGAAGCAGATATGATGACATAGTGCTTCTGTCAGCGTAGCTAACGTCGTTCAGGGAGGTGGAGTTCCTACACTGGCTGGGAAGCTCCTCCTGTCAGTGTTTGTTGCATCTACGCAAGGAGGCTATGCCAACATAGCTGTGCCATCATAGACTGTCATGTAGACTAAGGCCTGGTCTACGTGGAAAAAATTAGGTCATCTTAACTAAGTTGCCCAGAGGCATGAAAAATCCACACACACCCCCTGGGTGGTGTAGTTAAGATTCTTCCATCAACCTATCTACTACCTCTTGGGGAGGTGGATTACCGATGACAATTGAAGAACCCCTCCCATCGGCATAGGCAGTATCTACACTGAAGCGCTACAGTGGCGCAGCAGCAGCACTGCTACTGTAGCTCTATTCTGCAGACATTTACTACAGCCACGGAAGAGGTTCTTCTGTCACTATAATAAATCCACCCCTCTGTGAGGCGGTGACTAATTCTTCTGTCAACCTAGTGGTGTCTACACAAGGCCTTAGGTCAGTGTGATTACATCTCCCAGGCATGTGAATTTTTCACACCTCTGAGCGACTTAGCTTGGTCAACCTAAGTTTTTAGGTGTAGACTAACCCATAGTCTGTGTGGGAGACAAATGGGGACTGTCAAATGTAGGAGCCCACTTCAAAACTCTATAAAAGAGGATGAGTGTATTTTTTGAATTTGTGCTTGGGAACATCCAAATATTTGCACATACCAGCAACTATTCCTGTTACACTTGTAAACATTTAAGTGACTTGCCTAAGGTCAGAGGGAGAATGGTGGAGCTGGGCATGTAATCCAGGAGACTGATTCCTGGTTCAGTTGTCTAAACCATTAGACAACAGTACATTCAATAGGAAGCACATATTGTTGTGTAGTAAATCATGCCAAAAAAAGACACAAGTGGTTTGAAAGAGAATTGCATGTGGCACCTAACTTGCAGATTATGTATGGTTATGTCAGTTCCATTTGTTTAATATATCTTCTTGATGTTAGGCATAAGTCCTCACAACTGTATTGGGACTTGCATGTGCATGAGGAAAGCTATACCTCAAATTATGCTATAAAGTAGTGCAAAGGGAGTACTGCTTTCTATTATGACCTATTAGTGATGGAATAATTTATTGGAAGTTGTATGTATCAGAAACCTTGTAGCACAAATTTCTTATAATGTCATAAATATTTTCAGTATGACATGTATTTACAAATATTTGAAATCCACTTGTACATACTTTTTATTTAATTGAAAAAATGTTTTAAACAAAATATTATGCACTTAAACTTTAAAACTTGCATTGTGCCATCATAACCACTTACATTTATATAGTGCCTATTATTCCAAAGCACTTTACAAACTGAAAGTGACATGCACTTTGCTGACCACTGAATAGCAATCACCTCTGGTTTAAGAATGTTATAGCAACTTTGCATAACAACTTCAGACAGAAAGTGAAGAATACAATATCCTATTGAATTTGCAGTGGAAATATAGGTTGGCAGAACTTGGTTACCAGAATTAGAAATTGTTTAGACACCAAGACTAGTGTCACTGTTGTGAATAGTGAATTGAGGTCTTTAATACCACGTCCGCAGCATAATGTCCCCTAACTCTGTTCTGGGGCTTGGGTTTAATAAAGGGAAGAGTTTTACCATATGGGTAATGAACACCACTTTCAGCAGCACCAAAGTGCTTCTTGACAGTCCACCCCGTCAAGTATGGCCCCTATTTAGCATGTGCAATATGATGCTGTTACAATACAAGATGGCTTTTCTTATGAAATTCCATATAGTTGCAGGCAAAATTTTTCTTCAGTAGTTGGGAAATAAAAGTTTAACCTCATGGATGCAAGCAAATGAAGATCATACAATGATATGTTACTAAATATATATATATATATATTGTTAAACTTATTCTAGGTTGGGCAATGCAGGTTGCTGCCTTTATTTTCATTCAGAGGAAATGGGAAGATGACAAGAACCACTTTGAAAATATGCTGGATTATTTCTGTGACATTCATGAACCATTGCAACTCCTCATCTTTCCTGAAGGAACTGATCTCACAGGTAAATTAATTGTTGGCTCCTCTTGGATGTAATTAGGTAGAAATTCATATGTATTAAGGAAATAGTTCCTTAGTTAATAGTAAAAAAGTAGCAAGTGACTATGGAGTCTCATGAACAGTAAGTGTTACACTGGTATACTAGATTATCTATTGACAGGTTGGGTCACAGAAATCCCCTTGGGACTGCCACCTGATGTGCTGAGACTACCTCTAAGCCAGTTTTCCATGGCAGCTCAGGACTTCAGTACGCTGCCTGGTTGTGCCAGACACGCTAGCCTGTTACAAACACACATCCAGGTCTAAACCATGTCCCCCAAAAGCTGCAGGCTTAACTGAAAACATCTTAAGAAGTGCTCCTGTCTCCAACACCCAGATACCCAGTTCCCAGTGGGATCCAAACCGTAAATAAATCCGTTTTACTCTGTATAAAGCTTATACGGGGTAAACTCAAATTGTTCACCCTCTAGAACACTGATAGATATGCACAGCTGTTTTCTCCCCCAGGTATTAATACTTGCTCTGGGTTAATTAATAAGTAAAAAGTGATTTTATTAAATATAAAAAGGAGGATTTTCATAGATTCAAGATTCATAGACTCTAGGACTGGAAGGGACCTCGAGAGGTCATTGAGTCCAGTCCCCTGCCTTCATGGCAGGACCAAATACTGTCTAGACCATCCCTGATGGACATTTATCTAACGTACTCTGAAATATCTCCAGAGATGGAGATTCCACAACCTCCCTAGGCAATTTATTCCAGTGTTTAACCACCCTGACAGTTAGGAACTGTGGATTTAAGTGGTTCCAAGTAATAACAGACAGAACCCCTGGACCAAGCCCAGAGCCTACACCCAAACTCCATCCCAGAGCCTGCACCCACGAACCCCTCCTGTACCCCCACCTCCTGCTGAAGCCCGGAGCCTGCACCCAGCACCCACACTCCATCCCAGGGCCTGCACCCCAGACCTCCTCCCCCCACCCAAACTCCCTCCCTATCTTACTGATGATAAATTGAGGCACATAGTGGATAAACTACTTTCCAAAAGTGGCAGAACCGGGAATAGGACTCTGGTCAGAATACCCAGGTCCTTATTCCGCTATTTATTATTTAACATTTATACTGTAGTACCGCCTAACGGCCTCAACCAGTCTGGGCCCCATCTTGCTAGGCATTGTACAAACATAGAGAAACTGATAATTCCTACCCCTATGATTTTATAATCTAAAATACAAGATATAACAGATGGATGAGATAAACAAGGGTATAAGAGTAAGGGCAGAGGAGATACTTTTTTTTAGTCTAATAGGATGTGTGAAATTTGTAGAAAAAGTAATCTCAACTCACCCCCTGGTTATTTACTGTAAGCATTAGAGATGAGGCATTCTAACCATTAGAGACACCTCCTCCCTTTATAGTTACCTATTTAGACAGCCTAGGTCAAATGTATTTCTGCCTATGTGAGTCACACTTTTAATACAATAAATGTTTTAAAATATACTCGGATAAAAATAACAGTGTACGCACTGAAAGACATCACAGAAGCAAACTAACTCTGACAGGAGACACCCGCAAGCCTCAGATAATGTCAGTGTATGTTTCTATCGGACAGTGAACGTACCCATGTAGAATTTGAGTACACATACTCAAATGCAATATGCATCTTTGTTTTTAGGGCATGTTTCTGTAGGATTTTCTTTATAGAGAAACTGAAACAATTATAAAGGCTTGGTCTACAATACCAACTTATGTAGGTATAACTATGTGGCTCAGGGGTGTGGAAAACCCACACCCCTGAGCGATGTAGTTATGCCGACCTAACCCGTGGTGTACACAGAGGTGTGTCGATGGAAGGGCTTCTCCTGTCGATGTAGCTCCCACTTCTCGGGGAGGTGGAGTATCTATGCCAGTGGCTCTGAACCTTTCCAGACTACTGTACCCCTTTCAGGAGTCTGATTTGTCTTGCGTTCTCCCTCACTTAAAAACTACTTGCTTACAAAATCAAACATAAAACTACAAAAGTGTCACAGCGCACTATTGCTTACTTTCTGATTTGACCATATAATTATAAGATAAATCAATTGGAATATAAATATTGTACTTACATTTCAGTGTATAGTATATTGAGCAGTATAAACAAGTCATTTTCTAGCTGAAATTTTAGTTTGTACTGACTTCGCCAGTGCTCTTTATGTAGCTGGTTGTAAAACTAGGCAAATATCTAAATGAGTTGATGTAACACCTGGAAGATTTCTTTGTACCCCTAGGGATACATAAACCCCGGGTTGAGAACCACTGATCTACGCCAGTAGGAGAAGCCGCCCGTCGCTGTAGGTAACATCTTCACTAAGCGCTACAGCAGGTCAGCGGCACTGGTGCTGCTGCAGTGCTTCAAGTGTAGACCAGCCCACCATCAGCTTTTGAGTCAAACTGCTGCACACTGTATGTTTAATTATGTTGTCAAACATTTACTAACTTCAGTGACAGTTGTAGGCAGGAGGCTCAGAAATACTCTGTTACTATGTGAACTTGAAGATTTTATAATTAATTCATGTAATCTATTTTGGTATAGCTCATAGCTTCCAGAACAGAATTTTCACTTAGAAACCAATACTGTGTATACTTTTTCAATGCTCTGTCATCTGAAGTTCTTATACCAACACTTTCAGACTGCGGTTCTTAATACCTATTACACTGAGTCTTATGGATACTCCCTATTACATTTTAGCTTGGAAAAGAGGTCATTAAAATTCCATGGAATGTTTAGTCTGTTTTACTTGTGAACGGTGAAAGGCTCAAAAGAATGGGAACCATTTTGGCTATCTGATAGGTGAAAGGTAGCAGACAACCTCAGTTACATTGTACATTTTAGTATTTGAAATGTTTACATACCAGACATTCATTAAGTTCCAGTTTTGCTTTACTTTTGAAACTGCAGCTCATTGATTTCCATAAAAATAGATCATTCTGCTTATTGCTTCTCTCCTTCCTCTTAAATATTTACTGTATAACTTGAGCTTCCCGTATTTAATTATCTAAACTACAATGCCTCAATAGAAAGGAAATATCATTAATAAGAACTACCAAGTTAATATCACTTGCACTCCCTTCATCTTGAGGGTTGCCTTGCGTGTCACTCTGGCTGCAGCAATGCTTGGGATGCACCTTCTTGTTCATGAAATTTTGACATTATTCTGAATGGAGGTAAGATTCCACACACTCTTTTTTTCCCCTTGTCTACCTCTAGGGCAGTTTGTTGGAAATGAACCAAGCAGAAGTCTGAGTCATATTCTCTTGATAAAACAAGCTTTATTATTAATAGAGGGGACAATCAAATTAATACAGAGAACTTTGCATAACATACCTCATCTGAATTCTTTGCAAAGCTCAGTGGGGTACGTGAACCTGCTTAGTTGCAGTGAAAAAAGAAAATGCCTTACATTTCTAGAGACTACTGTCCACTCTTTCCCCTTTCATCAGGCAGCCTGAGCCACTCACTCTTTCTGTGTCTTAGGCCTTGTCTAACTGTGCAAATTGACAGATTTGGGTTAAACTAATGCAGTTTGCATGTGTAGACAAGGCCTTATGCCCCTCTGCCAAGACCTATTTGTCAAATCTCTACTCAGTGTTTTTATTTGATCTTGGAGGTGTTCTTTCCTTAATAAGGCAAGATGATTGAATTTTGATTTGTGTGTCCATTTTTCCTTAGCTTAGGTGTTAGGTCATGTTAACTCAGTCTATCTGTACACATATTGAATGTGAGTCTCTCATCTAAGTAGAATGTATTTGCCTCATAAGTTTCTCTTACCAATATTTCCACTTGCTATGAAATACAAATTGACAGGTACGAAATTCTGTGTCCGGTGTGATAGATATGGCAATTTCCTGCAATATCCTGAACAAACCTTTTTGAAATAACTTTCATGTGTCTTAGGAGTTTGTTATATTAAAAATGCAAATGTTCATGTATTATTGTGGGATTGTATGTTACATCTCTGGGGGAGGCACGACTAATGTAAACCCTGAGAAGTATTATAAGCTTCAGGGACTCTTTTATTCAGGGTTCTTGTTTTGTTTTTAATATGTTTTCCCTGAAATGCTTTCATCTGAGGGGAAAATGTGCTTGCTTAGAAGGAGCAGTGTGGTAACTTAACAGTGGGCAATTATGCTGTTTATAGCTTCTGGAGAAAAGGCAAAGCAGGCCTGTTTATGCATCTGATTTGCTGGGGAACTCACAGCGTAGGCAGGAAACTTCTGCAACCTGGAAAATCCTCAGGAGGGAGAGAGACATGGGTCTCTGCCCAGCAGAGGGTGACAGCTGAGGAGCCAGGAGCCTAGAATGGGTGCCCTTGCTTGACAATAGTGGGGAAATACAGCTGCAGTTGCCCTGAACTATGGTGGCAGCGTATGTGGCTCTGGAACAGCGTGAATTATATAAGTGCCAACAGCTGTGAAAGCAAGTATCCTAGAAGGAAAGAACACAGAGAAAAGTCTTGATAGTCTTTTGGGGGAAGGAATAGCAGAAAAAGAGAGAGGGCAAATGAATTATGAACCGCTGAAGAAATATCAGCTGGTTGAGCTATGCAAAGAAAAGCAGCTCAAAACTGAGGAGCGGACAAAAACACAACTAGTCAACTTCCTGTATTCTAACAACCAGAGGAGGGATGATCGTCCAGGTTTAAGGGAGAATGTGAGCCCACTGGCAGAGGGTCCACAAGCAGGGAAGCTCTTGGAGCCAATTACCTGGAGGGAAGCAGGGAAGAGGCGGATAGAAGCAGACAAACTACATCACTGCAACAGGGAATTGTGGATCAACAGTTAGCGCAGAGAGGTTACAGCTGGAGAGAGACAGTGTGAGTCTGGAAACTCAGCTGCTTGCAGAGCTAGAGCGACAGTGTCAGTTCAAGTGAAAAGAGGAGAGCAGGAGAGCCAGTGCCAGCACAAGGAGAGGGAGAAGAAGGATCATCAGTATCAGCTTGAGATGGAAAAAACTGCACCAGCAGGACTATAGTCTGATAGATGATGCCAGATCCTAGGAACCTTTCCCATGGGTGGCATAGACTCCAAATTACTTCCTTGCTTTAGGAAGGGGGTTCACATGGATGTGTTTCTGAAGGCTTTTGAAATGCAGTGTGAATTGAATAAGATGGGGCAGGAGAAATGGTACGATATCTAACTCCACTACTGTTAGAGACAAAAAGCCTTGTCCATTTTCACACTTACGGACAAAGAAGACTATAAGGATTATGAGCTCAAATTAGGGGTTAGGTAAGGGGTTTCAGCTCAAATTAGGGGTTAGGTAAAGAAATGGGGAACTGGTTGGGGGGAAGGGGTGTCACCAAACTCAATGAGGCCTGCAAATTAACAGGTATTGAACAGTTCTATAAACTCTGCACCCCAGTGCTCCATTCTCCTCTCCCCGCTCCATGAAATCATGGTTAATAGACAAGAATCCTAGAGACATGACCGAACCTGAGAAATGAGCTAACCAATATGCAGAGGGCCTGAGAGGAAAATCAAGGGAGATGGGGACAAAGCTGACTTTCCCAGAAGGGAGAGGGAGAACTTGCCAGAAGGGAGAATGGGCTAAACCAGACCTGGGGAGGAGGCAAACCCTAATGTGCCCAAAAAAGGAACCTGGGGAGTTGATATATTTTTATTGCCGCAAGTCTGACTTGCTGGGTAACACACATTGTAGGCAGGGAGTTGGGCAGCCTGGAAAAACCCATCAGGAGGCAGACAGACATGGGTCTCCACCCAAGAGTGGTGATGGCTGAGGAGCCAGGAGCCTAGAGTGGGTGTCCTTGCTGGTCCCTGGAGGGGGAATACAGGTGACAGCAGGTAGTACCATATGTTCTATCATTGTGCTGTCAGAGGCAACCTTTTTTTTCCTTCAGTCTTTGACTTATAAATCAATTTGTGTGCACTTTATTTAGTAATTTAAGGCACAGTTTGGCAGTCTGTTCTCCCTATTCAGCCCTCCAGAATATGCTAAGTGTCCTCTCAGTACGGATGGGACATCAGGCCTGCTCCAAGCTCGCATCTTAATTATCAGGAGGGGTACCAAGATGAACAAAGGAGTAGGGGAGATGGGATGACAGCAACATCAGTAACATGACCTATTTATTCAGTGATGACTGTTACACAGATCCTGGGTGGGAGGGAGGAAATTGAATGTCACAACTTTAACGTTAGTACTTAATTTGTAGTTGAATGATCAAAAGTAACTCCTAAAAATAGCTTTGGGCTATTTTCTTTACCGTTTCATTTAAAATGGGTTCTTTGATTCTTTGATTATTTTTTTTTTATTTTAATTTTTTTTAATGTAATTCCGCAATAGAAGATTGTGGTGGTGATGGGGAGTCCTGAGAGGTGGCATGGTGAAACGAATACTGAAGTAACTGCAGTCCTTTCAGATTAACTTCTGATTGCTAAAGTTCCCAATTGATATTAAAAACATTTAAATAACATTAGTATAATTTCTAAAGTATACTCAGTCCTAATCAGTGCTTCTCTCCCAAAGACGCATGAAAGAGAAATTTATATTGAAAGCCATGGAAAAAATTGTGGTCTGCTCCCTTTAAGCCCATCGGGTTCAGTTTTCAAAAACATCTTAAGTGACTTAAATCATTTAAGGTATACTTGAAAACTATACCCATCACCAGTATGTGTCTGTACCTCCTATTTTTTTTACACATCAGCAGGTATTGTAAACACACTAGTAGGTCTTGTCCCATAAATGTCAATATATAGAAACACTTTGCAAAAACTCTACTGGCAAGGTTGATATTGCATGTGGAGAGGTGGATCAGGTTGCCCGGCATTGCTATAGTAAGCAGCAGTAGGGTATCAAGTGTATATTTCTTCCTTTACATGTGCTATTATGCGTCAGTAAAAACAATTATCCAAAATTAAATGTTCACAGTTTACATTGTTAGTACTTAGAATTGTTTTGACGCCAAATGAAATAAAATGCTGAATGGCCACCAACAAAAAGATGGATTGCAAAGCCTTTTGAATTTCTTTCCAGAGAAAATATGGCAAACAGTAGGAGAGACTCTCATACAAATCTTATTTTTGTAAAACAGATTTTTTTACTTTAAAATATTCCTGATTTTTTAATCATGAGAATTGTTTCTTTTAGAAATGTTAAAATTATTTTTGTCATCCTCATTACCATATTCTCATGAGCAGTGCGAAATCCAAGTCTGAAATATTTCCATGCGCTTCAGACTTGATGTTTGTGTAGTTTCACGAGATTGATATTACCTTCGGCCAACTTTTTCCTTTTTTAACTCTTGACATTTTTCAGTATTGTTTTGGGTAAAATTCCTGTAGGACCCTATCTTGCTCCAAAGTTTTCAGAACAAAATAGTCAGTTAATTTTTTTTAATAGCATTATTTTCTTATGGCTGACTGAATGACATCTAACTCTCAATAAGCAAAATTCAATTTTTTTCCTCAGCAATTTATCAGATCACTGCATTTTTCTATCTTTCAATTCAGAATATTCAAATTAAAGGATGTCTGACAGTAAATCAGCTCCAGTTCCAACTTCTGTGATGGTGTAAGCATATACAATTTGAAATTGACTTATTGAAAAACACAATGCTTAATTTCAAAAGAAATCCATTGGATGGAATGGCAAATAGCGCGCTGTCCTTTTCTTTCTTTCTTTCTTTCACTTGTTGAGTCCTGGTATTCCAAGTGTCAGAGTCAGAGAATAACAGAGGTGTGATGCTTACAGTCTCCAGGATAACTTTTATGGTATATTAAGAGCATCACCTAGCCACCCTTCAAGATTGGCATGGAAACTCCCTCAATCTTTGTCACTTGCTAGTATAAATCCTGTTCCCCAACAAACGTATGGAGGGTGCTCACTGAATGGCTGTTGAATTTTATTACTTATTAATTATTTGTGTTACCATAGCACCTAGTCACCCTCCTTGTGGACCAGGGCATCCTTGTGCTAGGCACTGTACAAACAGAACAAAAAATGGTCACTGCCCCAAAGAGTTTATAATCTAATAAGACAAGAGACAAACCTGGATACAGACAGATGAAGGAGAACAAGGAAACAGACGATACTGGTCAGCCTGAAAGGCAATGGTATCAGTGCACCAATCGTTAATTAAGTTTTTTGTAGGCTTTTATAGCAAAGGAGAGTTTTAAAGGAGGGTTTTGAAGGAGGATAATGAGCTGGCGTTGTGGATGTTCACAGGGAGCTCTTCCCAAGCGAGAGGGACTGCCAGGGAGAAAGTACAGAGGTGCTTGGTTGAAAATGTAACGAGTGGGTGATGGAGGCCCCAGGTCTTATTTACTGCACACTATTCAAACCCTGCTCTGAAGATAGAATTAAGTTCCTTATGGGCTTTTCTGTGACATCTCACTAAAATATGAGTGCTTCGTGAACAGTAATGAATTTATTTTCACAACCCACTGTGAGGTGAGATGGTATTTATCCCCATTTTACAGCTAGGGAATTGAGACATAAGGAGACTATGGTCAGAAGTGGCCACTAATACTGAGTGCCTAATCTGAGATGCATAGGCCTGATTTTTCAGATTACGTAGCAGTATGTGATACTTAATAAATTCAAAGCTCAGCTCCCGTTGACTTCAGTTGTGCTCAGCCCCTGTGTCTTAAGTTGGGGACCCAGAAAAGAAAGAACATACAATTAATGACTACCAGTGAAAAGTTTGGTTTAAGTGACTTGCCAGGTGTTACATAAGGACTCTGTGGCAGAGATAGAATCCAGTTCCCCAGGACAGCATTCAGCTGTCTTAACCATGAGACCCCCTTTCTCTTCCTGCATTTCCCTGCCTCATTTCTTACACACTTCCCAACTTCTGCAACAAATAAAGCAGGGATCCTAGAGACAGCAGTCTCCTTTAATACGCAAACATGACTCATTCCCAGAGCAAAGAGAATGAGGCAGAGGTCCAGTGGGAAAAGCAGTATGTGACCATGTAATTTAAGACTGTATCATAAGGCATTTGCACCAGGGGGCAAATTAAGTTTGCACAGGCAACCGTAATTCTGGCATTTCCTAACTTTTGAGTGCTTGATTTGCAACCTTAATAATGTTCTTTTAACGTAGCTGTTTTGGGATGTTATATATAGATATTGTCTGCTTATCATCCTTTTCATTGCCTGATCTTTTTCTAGTCTTCTAGTTTTCAAAATGCCAGGAACACAAATAATCAAACACCAGCTAGAACCCTCAGCAACAAGTTCTGTGTCTGCTTGCAGCTCTCTGCTGTTATAATCACTCTGAATGCACTAAGCCAGGACCACTCTTGGGCATCTCCTCACATCTGTCTGCAGTTCCCCCTCTTATTTAGCAACATGGGAAGGATAGGATGGCTGCAACTTCTCCAACACCCATTCATGATTTCCCTCCCACTTGGTGCAGAGACCCTCCCTAGACGAAAATTGTTTTTCTAGACCTCTGTCAAAAGTAGGGTATTAATGAAGTTAGCAGAACTGTTTTAAAACTCTTTAAGCATGGACCAGTTAGCCATTGTGGATGAGGGTCCTCGGTGGAAGATTTTTTCAGCTATTTTAATGTTCCTCAGATTTCCTAGGTTTGGAAGCTTTTCTTTTAACTGTAATGTTTTTTAATGTATCTTTATGCATTGGCAAATTGGAAAAAAATATGTTTGGACTCTTTTGGTTGCATTAATTACTTGTTCCCTGGAAGTACTCCGTAGTATGCCATAGTGGTTGCTGGGTAGTAGCTATTATTGTCTCCAAATTAGGTGGTCAGTAAGCCTCTGCTCCACTGTTAATTTTTTAAGGGCAACATCCATGAAAGATTGTATTCTGTATAGTATGTAGTGCATTTTTGCTTGTTAAGTTGAAAAATTATTTAGCACATTGCTATTGCATAGTATGTTCATTAACCAACGGGAGGTTCTCTATGTAAAGTAACACAGCTACCAGTGAGCAATAGAGAGAGCATGTGGTTTAGAATAAAAAGAGGCAGACTTGGCACAAATGAGCGGAGTGCCTTATTAACACAATGATTAGGACTAATCTCTACACTCATGCCTTTTGACAAATGAGTTAGGTGACAAAGCTTGACAAAATTAAAATGAAAAGGAATGATCTGTATTTGATCAATTTTGCTAGCTTATTAAGCAACAACGGGCTTTCCATTAGCATTCTCAACTTTATTCTCTGTTAGCCATGGTTGATTCTAATAAGAACTCAGTTTTCTACGTGCATTGGGTTTTGTATTGATCAGACACAGATCTTGTTCCACACCTCTGGTATCAGAGGGGTAGCCGTGTTAGTCTGGATTTATAAAAAGCGACAGAGTCCTGTGGCACCTTATAGACTAACAGACGTATTGGAGCAAACCCATGAATACCCATGCGTCTGACAAAGTGGGTATTCACCCACGAAAGCTTATGCTCCAATACGTCTGTTAGTCTATAAGGTGCCACAGGACTCTTTGTCGCGTTCCACGCCTCTGTTACTGGACTGTCCCCTTTTGAACACCAAAGGTGTTGTTTAATAAATACATTTAAATAAATTGTTTTCCCTCATGTTGGCATGGGGCAATCATAGGTGTCTTTTGGCTTAGTGACCCTGAAGATGCAGTGACACCAACGGAATGCAGCAATCAAGGCCACTTTGGATGCATTCATTTGAGCAGACAGTTTGAAGAATTGTCCCACACATGCTATAAAACAAATGGATTCATGTCCACTCGTCTACAGAGGTTTTCTTTTTTTGTCTGTTTTTGGTTTGCTGAGTGGGATGTGTAGTAATTATTCCTGAAGACTTGTGCAGTTACCTTGCATGCAGGAGGATTCTTTCTGCCAGACAGTGAAAATCTTTACTTCACCAGGTTTTCGCCAGAGCTGCTTTCAAGTGGCTTGTGAATACTGTGCTTACAATAGCAAGCCCATATTGCTGCAGAGGGGAATTGGTTGAAAATCTAATGTACTGTATATAAGTGCAACTCAAATTTATGATTAGACTAGTGACTAAAGCCTGTCAAGTTAAAAATGAATAAGCTGGCTGACAAAAGTATTGATCTAGTGCAGTTGACTAATTGCTGCTTGTCTACATTTAGAAAACATAGCTTTTTTTTTTCCCAGCTGGGAATAAGGTACTTAAAACAATTCTGTTTGACACAAAACATTGATCTTAAAGGTTTTCAATTCATAATATCAAAGCTTATGCTATTACAAACTGCTGTACCTTTTGAGTTAAAATGTCATTCCAGTTTCCGGCACTTTTGTAACTTGTACTTTGCAATAATCATTTTATGATGTCTTTTAATATATAGCTTTGGTAAATGTGAAAGACAGGTTAATTAAGAGTACACCAAAGAGTAAAAAGATTTTTAAAAATAATCATATAAGGAAAAAACCCTCACAAGTTGCTGTATCTCATGGTATTATGAATCTAACCAAAAGCACCGTTAAGGTCTGCTGCCTTCAGAACAGTGCTACAGTGATATACTCTGTGTACTGCTGTTGTATTGGGGGCTGTTATAATATTATGAAACTTTATAACCCCTACTAATATTCATGTTGTTAATGTTCTTTTTTTTTTAATCTTTAGCCAATACCAAAGCCCGCAGTAATGAATTTGCTGAAAAGAATGGACTTCGAAAATACAAATATGTCTTGCATCCACGAACTACTGGTTTCACTTTTGTAGTAGAACGTCTAAGGGAAGGTAACATTTCTTTTAGATATGTATTTTCTTTTCTCCTCTGCAACTTCAAATAACTAATCTCAAGAAAGCCAGATAATTGACTTTAATAAACTAACTACTCCAAAACAGTATTAGAAATGCAATAGATACCCCATATGAGAAGACAACTTTCTTCTTTTCTGCCATGATTACGGTGTTTGCAGTATAGTGAGATTAAGGCAGTCTTGTGTTTATAAGATGTTAATATAATTTAGAACATCTACAATGAGACAAGAAACCACTCCCTTGCTCCGAAGTTTTTTTAATACTATAGGTTGGTTAATGATTCAGTGCAGGAAAATAACTTTGGAAATCCCTAGGGCTAGCCTTAATGTCTATACCTATACTTAATCTTGGGGGAAGATTATTATTAATATTTATTTGCATTACAGTAGCACCTTGGGGCCCCAGTCAGTGATCATGGCTCCATTGAGCTAGACACTGTACAAACATATAGCAAGACTATCTCTTCTCCAAAGAGCTTATTATCAAACTATAAAATGGGACACCAAGTGATTACAATAAATAATCAAGGGGAGTATAAAACAACTGACTACTATGAACATCATAAGCAGTGGGACACAACACACCATTGTTGAAATTTTAGTAGGCATCTTAGGTTTTCTCATACAGTGCATGTGCTTTGTCAACTTGTGGTAGTATGTAGTTCACTGTTACGTACACAGTTCAAAGGTTTGATTTGCTTAAAACTTCCCACAATTAAGTCTTTCTTTGCTGTATTAATGCTACTATCTTTGGATTCTTTTTCAATTAAAGCAAGATTTTCAACTCGAAATCTAGTCAATTAAAAAAAGGTTCTATACTTGTTCTGGAGTCACCTCCCTAATCCTTGTGGTTTTAAGTAATTTTTCTTGTATTAAAAAATTGTTTTTCTCTCATGTTGCTGTGTGAAAAACATGCACAAACAGGGCAACTGATTATAAAGGGAAAACACTAAAAGTGATTTTATACGAAGTTCTGTCAGATGTGCAAAGTTGGAGAAAAAAATCTGAAAAAAACTAGTTTTTCTTCTGATGTTTCAAATGCTGTAATTTTAAGTGTTACTTGTTTCTATAGGAGGCATATTTTCAGACAAATGAAATGTTAAATTGAAATGTCCCTCTAAGCTCGCTATTAACATTAAAGTATCTATGTATCTGTAGGTACGTCTACACAGCAGCTATACACATGCTAGCTCTGAGCTAAAATAAGCAGTGTGGCTGTGGCAGCACTGGTGATGGCTATGGGTAGCCAACCAGGTGCAATACCATCTGAGAAGACTAGGTGTGTACTCAGATGGCTGGCCCAAGCTGCTGCCCTTCCTGCTGTGGCAAACTGCTATTTTTAGCACACTGGCTAGATCAGAGCTAGTGTATGTATGTCTATCCAAACTGAGAATTATACCTCTGAGCTGCAGTGTAGATGGACCGTGGGAGAGTAAAAGGGGGTAGAGCCGCTCAACCATTAGGTAGTCTAGCCCAATACGTCCCATTATGAAACCTTTATTTTCAGTTGCATAGAGTTGTGAAGAAAATTAAGACCCCTAACATTAAGGTGCTATCCCTCTCTTCCCTGTTTCCACACG
The DNA here is from genome assembly GCF_028017835.1 of Emys orbicularis. NCBI lineage: Eukaryota > Metazoa > Chordata > Testudines > Emydidae > Emys > Emys orbicularis. The sequence goes on along the minus strand of NC_088685.1, from coordinate 162,312,623 downwards.
ATTGTAATGGATAGCAGTTACAATAACCCCAGAAATAGACTTGCATCTTCATTATTGCTTGTGATTGCAGACTGAAGAATGGCATGTGATTTTAAGTTGGGGAGGTGGTGATGGAAACTTAAGCATCATGTTTGTCTTTGAAAATATTCTTGCGCCTGTATGACAACCTTAATGCCCCATGGTTTCCCTGTGAATAAATTTTGGCTCATGGCAGTTTTCCATTCCTCAGGCTGAAATGCCTTCACTTCAAGCCTAAGTACATTATTTAGTTCCAAAATAGGTCAGTGAAGAGGGGGAGAAATGCCATGAGGTTTAATTGCCTTTTTAACTTTGAAAAAATAGATTTAATTTGGCAAGAACCCTGATTAATATGCATTGCAAGCTGTATTATGAATGAATTACCTGTTATGTTATAAAAATAGCTGTTTGTGACCCATAAAAGTACTTGGAGAAGAAGCTGAAATAATAACCTTCAGGAAAAAGTTACTCACATCTCTTTGCATGAGTTTTGGTCTTAATGTGAGGTTTTCCTGAGTTTTATAATAGGAGGCAGCTTACTGACGCTAATTATTAGCACTTTCTGTGCACCCCCCAAATCATATGAATGCACTTCTTCTTCCAGCATGGACTTAACTTTCAAACTCTCCTAGTTTCCCCATCTCTCTTTTATGTGGCCACGACTTACATCTGCTTTGCCTTATGTGCTCCCTATGTGAAACTGCTGCTAATGTGGTTTCTGACTCCTTGCTGGGATTATGGGAACTAGGCAAATCCAACCTAACCTTCCCTAGCTGCACCAAAAATAGGCTGGCAAGTAGGATTATTCTGGCAGGGCAGCTTCTCCTCTGAGCCTGAATGCATCACCTTTGTTGCATATCCCAGCTCTTTTATAGCTACTGGAAGTGTCCCCGAGCTCACTCTCAGACCCAGGCCCTCATACAACCTGAGGATTGCAGCTAATTTTTGTCCTGATCAAATTCCAATAGGAGGGAGACATCTTGTCATCCCAGTTCTAACAGGTTACATTACTCTTTTTCTCAAGCAGCATTAATTCCATTCCTGTAAGCTTAAGTGTACCCTAGAGTAAATATAGACAATTAGAGTGCATTAGATGCATAATTAGTGATATATCCGATAAAGTGGTGACTGCAATTCCTGCTGCTTTTGAAGCATGAGGAGGACTTAAATTGAATTCTGAATTGATTCTTGGAGAAGTGTTTTCAGTTTTCTGCTTCTACTCTACAGTAATTGTAAGCAGAATGATATAGTACAACTTTAGTCATTATTTTTCTCTGCATCTTAAAAGAAAATGCAGTTGCAAAATTAGGAAACTGAAGGAATGCTGAGAATATATGTTCTGTACATAGGTGCTGGAACTAGGGGTGCTGCTGCACCCCCTAGCTTGAAGTGGTTTCCATCATACACAGGGTTCACAGTTTGGTTCAATGGCTCTCAGCACCCCCACTATACAAATTGTTCCAGCACCACTGGTTCTGTATGCTGTTAGTTTTAATTTTACATAGTATAGTGACTGTCAGATGAAGGCATGGGGGTTGAGTGAAGTGGCAACAGAAAGCTGTATGAGAAATAAATAGTTGGAAAAGAGAAGCGTGGAGTACAACTAGACTATATGTACTTCTCATATTCAAATAAAGATACTTCTCACCTTCAAATAAAGAAAAATCATCTGTATCCTGATAGTAATAACTGTGTTCTTGGTGATGTCTGAGTCTCAGCAATAGCTAATGCAGCTTTGTTGCAGCCTGCACTAATCTTTGTTGATGAATAGCACTCAAGCTATCATATTAACTTTTCTTCCCAACCGGCCATATCTGGGAATTGATTTTGCAAGATACAGAGAGCTCTGGACCCCATCTAGCAAAGCACTTAAGCATATAGTTAAACTTAAGCATGTAAATAGTCCCATTGACTGTTCATGTGGTTAAAGCACATGCTTGAGCATTTCACTAGATGGGGGCCAGAGTGCTTAGTACTGTGAAGGATCCTTGTTGAACGGACTAACCTCTGAAATACGGTCTGATATACTCAAAACACATTGGCTTTCATTTGGTTTGCCATAGGCAGAAAGCTGTATCAAAAAGAAAAGGAACATGTGATTTTATTGTTTCTAAGTTAACACATTCAATAAGCTGGACCAATGGGCTTTCCTCTGCTGTTTTGAATTTTTCTAGACAAAATGACTAATCATTGCTTCCAAGATTTTTTTTCATAGTAAATGGGTCAAGTATGTTGATGCAGCAGCCTTTTTATTATTTTACTTCAAGGGACACTGCCAGGTTTGATATTTCTAAGAAGTCTGCCTCATGAGTTCTGAATTGTGTTAAATATGGGATTTTAAAATTACAAATTTCCATTTTAGTAATCCAAGTTGGTCCTAACAGAGGAAAACGATTTTTTTAAACACAAACGATACTATTTTTCATCTTATATATACTGTTCGCTTTTTGTAATTCATTTGACTTGCATAGTGAAAAAGAGTCAGGTTTACTTTTCACTTTAGGATTCTTGCACAAACAATGCTGGAGTATTTGTCTTATTTAAATCCAGCTAAAACTCTTTACACTGTATTATTTTTAATAAAATAATAAAATGAAGATATTTCTATTTGTTTTTGTAAAATCTTTTTAACCAAAACTAAATTTTGAGCCTAAAATACATCACAGACAAAATGTTGAGGTGGGAATTTCAAAATTGCTCAGCGTTGGTCTTTATCTGCTCCTGTTGAAAGCAATGGGAGTTTTACCATTGATTGCAATAAGAGCAGAATTAGGCCAATGCAAAGTGTTTTTGAAAATCCCACTTCAAGGGCACATTTTGTGCTTGTGAGTGAGAGTCAGAAAAGAAGCTCCTAATAGGAATCATAATTAAGTCTCAGAGTGGTAGCCATGTTAGTCTGTATCAGCAAAAAGAATGAGGAGTACTTGTGGCACCTTAGAGACTAACAAATATATTTGAGCATAAGCTTTCGTGGGCTAAAACCCACTTCATCAGATGCATGCAGTGGAAAATACAGTAGGAAGATATATATACACCTCTACCCCGATATAACGCTGTCCTCGGGAGCCAAAAAATCTTACTGCGTTATAGGTGAAACCACATTATATCAAACTTGCTTTGATCCGCCGGAGCGCGCAGCCCCGCTCCCCCCTGGAGCACTGCTTTACCGCGTTATATCCAAATTTGTGTTATATTGGGGTAGAGATGTATACACACAGAGAACATGAAAAAATGGGTGTTGCCATACCAACTATAACGAGAGTAATCAGTTAAGGTGGGCTATTGTCAGCAGGAGAAAAAAACCCTTTTGTAGTGATAATCAAAATGGCCCATTTCCAGCAATTGACAAGAAGGTGTAACTGATTTTTCATTGTAAGTCACAGTTTTGGGTACCTTCTAAATTGCTCCCAAAATTCCTTCCTGCTAAGAAGTTTTGAATGGGTGGTCTATCTGAAGAATATTTTGGCAGAACTTGGATTGAGTCAGACAAATTTATCTCCCAAAATATGGGATTTTGAAAATGAGATGTGCAGGAATTCATTCTTTTTTTTTTTTTTTTTTTTTTAAGTCCTTTATTGAGCTCTCTCTCTCTCAGAAACAGCTTGAAATTTGGTTTTGTTTTATTATTGTGCTTTCTAAAATCTAGTATGTGGGATCACTTCTGAAAAGGTCAAAGTTTACTTTTGATTACAGGTTATTGTGTACTACTGGGTTTTTTTTATAAAGCTTGTCTAAAGCCAAATCACATTGAAATCTCACCTAGTTAAAATGCTCAATTTCAAGGAGATTGAAAGTCCATAATAGTTGATTTTGACTTGTGTTGTCTAGTTTCATTGAATTACATGTATTATCTTGACGTAACATCTATAATTATTGTAAAATAGTCTGTCAATAAAATGGCTGTTCACAAATGTTTTCTTAAAACCGCCAAATGGTTTTTAAATACTTTCTGAAAACTCAGGAAATTCACAGATACAGTTTAAGATATAGTTAAGGTTGTAAATAAATATTATGTGAAAATATCATTAAAACATAATTATTAAAAATTTGAATAGATAGTTTATAATTGTTTTTACAAACAACTTTAACTGACAGTGCTCATCTTCTATTTGCCCCTCACACCCAACACTTGTTCCTCAACCACATTTCAACACCACAGAGCCTCAGTTATCATACATTAAATACAGTAAAGTATAAAGATTCATAGCTGATGGGATTACCTCAGGATTTCCTCTTCAAATTTTAACTCTGGTTCATACTAAAACTAACATGAACATGCTGCAGATAAGATCTTTCAACTGCCAAAAAAACAAGAGATCTAACTTAACATGTGCCTTCCTCCACTTCACTTGCTTGTTGACAACAAGAAACATCAACATCTCACCTATCTCTCTACAATCAGTCCAAAAACAAAAGTATTTTTAGTCTGAAAATGAGTAGATCTTGTATACATACACACTCATCTGTTCAGAAATGAAAGTCAGTATCTTCTGGTATCTTTGCCTGAGCAGTAATTGAATTGCCTTTCAGTGATAGCACTGAATACCTACATATAAAGAAAAGTGTTCTTTTCTTGGCAATATATTTGGATATTTATATGCAGACGGTGATACCTGTCTGCATACAGTGTTAGACTCCAGTGGAGCAGTTTGTTGGCAATTTTGTAGATTCCTCTAGTACTTCAGAGATGCTTTCTAGAAACTATTTCACAAACTCCACCAGTGTATGTAAAGCACATTTATACACGTAATGTTGGCACCAAATATTAGTGCACAATATTCTGTACTTGTGTAATATCTTTCGGTATGTTCACAAAGCAATTAAAAACCCACGGCTGGCCCATGCCAGCTGCCTTGAGCTCGCATGGCTCAGGCTAAGGGGCTGATTAATTGCAGTGTAGACATTTAGGCTCAGGCTGCAGCCCAAGCTCCGACACCCTCCCACCTCACAGGTTCCTATAGCCTGGGCTGCAGCCTGAGACCAAATGTCTACACCGCAATTAAACAGCCCCTTAGCTTGAGACCGAGTCAGCTGGCACAGGCCAGCCATGGGTTTTTAGTTGCATTGTAGACATACCCTTTGAGCCAAGACCTAAAAACACTTCATATAAATTTATTCATAAATAAATCTTACAACATTATCCAGGACAGGTAATTGTTGTTAATACTCCTAGTTCATACAACTCTGTTACTGTTTACCTCCTCTGGTGAGATCTGAAGTGCTCAACCAACTTGACAGCACATGCATTGAAGTGGAACCTGATTGGCTATCATTATATTCACTTCCCAGGATGTGAATGTAAGATGTTTATTTTAACCTGTAAAGTCCTAAATAGTTTAAGATCTAACTGTTGGAGGCACCGCCTTCATATTTTTATGCCGTGCCACAGTTATGGTCAGCAAAGTCACTCAAGCAGGAACCCCTTTGTAAAAGAAGGAACTACAGAAGGGTGTTCTGAATCTCAGCTTTGGAATTCACTAACAGGACCTTCATGTCCTGTAACAACCAAAATATTCCGATCTTTAGAATATGGTGCAGAGCCTATTTTCTTATTCAGGCTATTGACGAGAGCTGAGCATAAGGGATGTTATTGTGGGTGTAATGGTGTATTAATGGGGAATATTAACTGGATAGCTCTAGATGGCCATTTTCTGATTATGAAAAAGCTTCTTGTCTTTGTTTCAATATTATGTCAAAGGCACCTAGAGCCTAGGATGCATGCTATTTAAGACAAAATCTGAGTGCATTTTTCTCTTAGTATGTTAGTTTTAAAAGGAAAACTGTTACACTTTTGGATTTCATAGCCATAATAGAGAGATTTCTGTATATATAGCAGATGAAAATGCTGAGAATGTATACAACATTAAATATCTTCCTGTTTTTGGTAAATATCCAAGATTTATTTCCTCTCCAAGTAAATATTGGATGAAGCACAGAAAACTTCATGCCAAAGGAGAAGTCAGTATTTGCTTATTGAACATCTTGTGAGGTGCTGAAATCCAATAATTACAGCAGGCAGTTTGCAGGATTATGCTCATTTTTACTTCTGGGGAAATTAAGGCACAGAAGGTGTTACCAGATCAACGCTCCTATCAAGTCAAAGTTGGGAATTATGGAGAGAAAGTGGCATTGTTTAGTGAAAGCTAGGTCATTTTTTATAATAGAGTACTGACTCCTGAGGCGATATCCTGACCCCATTGAAGTCAATAGCAAAACTCCCATTTATTTCAGTGAGGCTAGGATTTTAGGACATTCAGTGTCCTGTGCTAACCATTAGATATGTGTATGTACAGCAGACTTGCTCAGTATTGGCTCTGTCCCACTGGTGGGAACCAGTCAGTTTTTGTGGGAACTGAAATGAGTCTGTTTTGAAAATAAGAACATGCAAATGGATGCATGGGAATTTTTTAGGTCCCCTGTCTGGTCGATCCAGCTTCAAGTAGAATTTCTCATGCATCCAGCAGGGTTGCAGGACTGAGCAAAGTTTCCCCTGCAGTGACTCCCAACGACTGGCCCTGAAGTCAGTGAAACTCTGCTCTTCTATATACAACACTCCCTGTGATGGTACCCATCCAGTGTTGTACCACTAAGGACGACAAAGGGGGCAGTTGTTCAAAAGTTTGAGAACTATTAGTGTACAGCATACAAATATTGCTCTTAACAAATACTCTTCTATAATTTTCAAGTAGAAAGATGGTGTTAGAGCTGTAGCGTATGTCATCATAATTGGATTGATGCATATTTAAGTGCTGGAACTGGGGCTGTAAACAGTATTGCCTTAGATCAGGTTTGTTTACCTGCTGTGTCTGCAGGTTCGGCCGATGGCGGCTCCCACTGGCCGCGGTTTGCCGCTCCAGGCCAATGGGGGCTGCGGGAAGCGGCGCGGGCCGAGGGATGTGCTGGCTGCCATCCCCATTGGCCTGGAGCGGCGAACCGCGGCCAGTGGGAGCCGCCATCAGCCGAGCCTGCGGACGCAGCAGGTAAACAAACCGGCCCAGCCCGCCAGAGTGCTTACCCTGCGTGCCACGTGCCAAAGGTTGCCAGTCCCTGCCTTAGATATATAAATAATCTGCATGCAAATTGGAACGTGCATGCCTTGTTATGTCTTCTGTTTTTAGTAGAAGACTAGTAACAGATTAGTTAATAAAAAAAAAAACAAGGACCTTGTTTTAAAAAATCGTTTTATCACTAAGCATGTCCATGAAATTCAATAAAGTGGAAAATACAAAGCAGACTGTTGTGCTTTATTACAAACACTGAAAATTGTCTGAATAATCTCAAGTACGGGAGGATTTAGCTTTCCAGATTTGTCTGTTAACTGTGGATGATTGTTTTCATGTCTTTCTAACAACTATGTTGAATGTTATTGACTGCATATTTTGCATTTGGTGCTGCTAGTTGTAAATTAGATTGCTTTGGCCTTTAACACAAGAAGTACATGACAGTACAGAAATGAAGTCATGAAGCTGTACTGTCGGTGGTCCAGCGTCTAAAGATAAGAATAGCCACGTGGAGTTGGAATAGTGATCCATCTAGCCCAGTTTTTTGTCCTGACAGTAGTCAGTATCTACTGTTTCAGAGGAAACTATCACAGGGTGACACTGCCCTTTAAGAGGGAGCAGGGCCAGTGCACCTGTGCTGCATCCTTGGACGAGATTAGATTTTAAAAGATGGCCCCTGGGCCTGGTGGAGGGAGGAGACCCAGTGAGAGAGGTCCAGGGAGTCAAAGCTAGGAAGCTGCAGGAGGCAAGAGCAGCAGTAATGCCAAGGTCTCCTGGGAGAGGTGGCAGTGAGAACGGGAGAGGTACTGTTCTGAAGAAAAGCCCTGACTGCCGGTGCTCAGGGTGCAGGAGCAGGACTGCCAGACTCCTGGGGAGGGGAGACAGTGAGAGCCTGATAGGTAAAGGAGAAACATCCCAGGAGCCATTTGTTTGTTTGGATGATAAAACTGCCTAAAAGAGAGTGTGGGTGTGACAGTAGATCCTTTACAAGATGAGAAGCCCTGCTTTGTTACTCTGCTGTAGGCAGTTAAGGGATAACCTATGCACTGGAAAATCTCTCTCCAACCCCCAATCATTAGAAGTTGATGTATGCCCTGAAGCATGAGGTTATTTATATCTTTCAAAATTCTTGGTTTGTTTTTGTTTAGTTTTACTGTTATAACTCTGGGTATACTTGTAATCCATATAGATGTCTAAACCTTTTAGGAATCCAGAAAATCTCTTAGTCTCAATTATATATTGTGTGGGAAAAGTGTTTCCTTTTAGCAGGTTTGAATTTGACACCTCTTTAAATTTCCTGGAATATGCCCTTGTTGTATTATGAGAGAGTAATTAGAAGTTTCTAAACTTCCTCTTCTTTACTGTCCATTAATTTGTATAGTTTTATCCTGTTCACTCCTGTCTGCTTCCTTTCTAAGGCAAACAGTCCCAGTCTTTTCACACATGCTTCATAAAAGAGTTTCCCCATCTCCCTGATCATTCTCTTCACTGGTCTCTGAACTGCTTTTATTTCTACTGAATTATTTTTGTGAGCTGAACACAGTACTCCATTTGAGGGTGTAATATTGATTGATACGACTTGATGTTGTCAGTTATATTTGCAGAGTATGACAGAAGCCCTTTTCACATTTCTCCTTGTTGCACACACATTTTAGGTGCTCATTAGAAACTTTTTGTAGAATCAATCAAAACAAGTCTCCTGAAGCAATGCTCTTCGACTTCCTTTATATATGAATCCTGGCTTGTGAGTAGCTGAAACGCCATGTGGCAAATCAGTTTCTGTTTACCACTTCTCAGGTTATTAATAATGACTGTGGTCTCCATTTAAAAATAAAATCAGCATTTGCCAGCAGTTACCACATTGTGGTATTTGAGACTATGCATTCAGAACAAACACTATATATGATAACTGTGTTGTAATGTAATGGTTTCAATTGCTTCATCTGAAGGTCTGGAACAACATTACTAGTCAAGTCACATGTAAAAGTGGGCTGCTTGGTTGGCTGCAGCTGAGGTCAGGAAAATTGATTAATCTCTTACAAAGTGAAAAGATTTTTCCTCTGTATCCAACTTCATCGCCTCTTCAAAACATTAACAAAAGACGATATTTTGGCAGTACATGCTGTTAGGAGAGTTGGCCTGATCAATTGAATGGGAATGAATGTAACAACTTATACATTCTTGTTTAACTTTGGTCACCGCTTATCTCTTTTGTTAATTCAACTTGATATTCACCTCAGTATAGGTCATCTGATTCAAAGATTGATTCTGTCTGTAAGTTTTTCTACAGTAGCCATCACAACAGGATAGCAAGAAGAAGTGCAGTAGTATCTTTAAAATAAACAAATACATACCTTGGCTTTCAGCACTCCATTTGGAAGTGGACCCTTTAATAAGTTGCAGAACGTCAATCTTTTTTGTGAGTTTATTCACGGCAACACCTTGTTGGCTGGCTCTATCCTAATGAAGTTTGCTAGCATTTACTCAAATTAGTCTTAAGGAGACTTTTTGACAAACAGAGTAGCTACTTGCTGCCAGGAAAGACAATAGCTGAATCTTTTGCAGAGTTCAGTTTTATTCATTATTCTCCTTAGCAGGCAGCTGCTGCTCTACCATGTTGCAGATAGGTGGTGCTGGGTGCAATGACTGATTGAATTATTGCTGGAGTTGAGATTATTTCAGCTAAATGGAATAATGATGCTGTGGTAGAGAGGATATATTTCCCCTGGCATTGCCAGAAGATCTGCCAAGACTGCCCTTGTTTTGAGCTTTGCTCGTTATTAAGGCAGAACAATTGTTTCAACAGCAGCTCTCAAGGTGAGAGGTAAGTAAATGCACTTTCCCAATACTAAAGACCATTGTAATTTTCAGCTGGAATAAGGTGCTTACAGATGTCTTCATTAGATCAATAGTGGCTTGTAGAAGCTAATCATGCTCATTCTAAATGATGAGAACCGCTATGTTCTCAAACTGGTCCATAGACCATTGATGCTCTGGAGACCAGGCTATTCCTAGATGCTGTCTGTTGTCATTTTCAGCTGCTAAATTGCATTCAGACGGCTACAAGTATATTGCATACTTCTTCCGATATCACTTTTTCATATAAATAATTGTTGTGGTTGTTGCAAAGATGTTATGTAACTGTGAATGGGAAGGAAGATGGGATAATGTTTCATTTAAAATGAGGCCCACTCTATGAAAAAGTTTGAGCCCTTGGACTATGAATATTTTCCCCAAAATCTATATCCAAGTGAGTGTACTAAAATGAATTTCTTAAGACTCCTCTACAGCAACATTTGTCTTAAATATCATTGTGTTAGTGGTTTGTTTTTTTCTATCTTTTCTTTATTCCCAATGCACACAGAAATTAGCCTAGTGCTATACTTTTCGGAGCTGACTCACATCCTTGAGTTGGACAATCCATTTGCAGAGCTTTACTGCAGAGATGTTGAGAGCAATGGCTCATTCATGTTGCCTGGATGTTGCTATGGGTACTGGAATTGAAAAGCCAAAAACATAGAGGGCAGGAGAGCTTGGGAAAAGGTTACAGCAAAGTATAAACTTTTTAAAAATAGATTTTTATCAAAACACAAACTTCAACATAAATTCAACTCTTTACCTAGTTCACCACCTCAGATTGTATCTGAAATATTGTCATCATTCTGACTTAATTTTACCAGCCTTTTTCTGAACTGTTGATAACTTCTTAGGGTGCTGGAGCGCAATAAGAAAAATAAGGTCTTTGCTCAGAGTATTCTCAACAAACACTAATAAGCATGAGAGCAGTTTTCCATACTATGTATTGCATCAGCAGGCATACGATGGTGCTTATGTGAAGCACTGTGCAAAAGGAATAGCTTATATTTATACATCACCTTTACTTCTGAAGACAAGTATTTTATGGACTGTGATGGCATATAGTTTGAGTATGATTCTTCAGAAAACATTCATCTTAATTTCTATTTTCTAAACAATAGTTTCCAATTATGAATCAGAGGACTGGATTTTGTATATATTTTACAAGCAAAGGGGCCACACAACATTCTTTGTCTCCCCGAGTCTACATTGTTAAAAGCAAATGGTTACAATTTAAAATACAAATTTCTGTTTCCAATTAATATGTTTAGATCTGTACAGAAATGTTAGTATTTTTGTTTGTTGACCTTGTAGCATAATATGTAAAGTGGTTTCTCTGAGTTATTAAAGCATTTTAGGACTTTTGGTCCAAGGAACATTTTCTTTGATTCATCCCAATAGTCAATTAGTAATTATACCACCCGTAATGCAAACAGCTCGTTTTTGTGTGTTGTTTTGTTTTTGTTTTTGTTTTTATTTGTTGGCATGTTTGTTTTTTGTTATTGGGTTGGGGTTTTTTGTAGTAGCTTATAGTGTAAAAATAACAGCCAAATAGATTAACTCTTTATTTAAAGGGAGGTCGTATGAACATAGTTATAATGGTAACTAAAAATATAGGAAATCCTACTAAAACGTGTGATCATATTGTCACCAACTCCTGTCTCAGATGCCTTGATATTTTGTTTGGTTAGTGCTAGCCCATATGAGGCACCCTGATACTTCCAGGAATACATAGGACTGTACCTCTTAAATATGATGCTGTCAGAGTACAGGTATTTAACATGCACAATAATAGCACTCTGTACAGCTGTGTAGAGGGCAGTGATTTATGTTCCTTAAATCAGACCTTTAGAGAAATTTATAGATTATATTAATATGTTACATATAGGACCTAGTTACATATAGGAAAGCTATAAAAAGAGTATGCTTGTTTCGCCTAATAACAGGTTTGACCTTGTCTGCATTTAGTCTTTTTCTTCATTTTCCAAAGCAAAGTTAGACAACAAAATGGTTAAAATGCTAAGTACCAGTTTACAATAATGCTCTTATCATTGTTTGTACTGGGAGAGCTGTAATGGTGGGAAATTTGAAAGAAAAATCTAGCATAGGCACAGCCTTTTAAGACTTCCTTTTAGGAAGCTTACAGGGAATTTTAGTTTTTCTTTCGGTTTCCCTTTGTTCCTTCATCATCCCAGTCACCCCTTTTTTGGAAAAGCTGAGCAAATTAGGCTGATCTGCTAGGATCCACCCTGTGAGGTTATTTTAAATGTGAACATTTGGCTCCATCCCAGTGAGAGAACAAAATGATGGGTCGATTTCTTTCCCCTGTCCTTTGAGACATTACCCTCTGACTCACTGCTGTCCGAGAAGAGTGGAACATTCAGAATAATGGCTGTTCTGCCAAAAGACTATTAACCTGGGCCATTATAAGATAGCCAGAACCATTCTCTTTGGTTATGTGGCAGTTTTTTCTGTGGGGGTGTATTGATGCCTCTTGAGTCAATGACACTGCATTTTTCACTAATGAGTTTATTTTTCTCCCCCTCCGTGAGTTGGTCAAAAGGCCACACAGTATTATTCTGGGATAGTCCATGAATGACTGGAGCCTGGCAGTCCTAGAAGCTAAAATTAGGGTGCTGTGGGAAGGAATTTAAAATTCTAATCAAACCTATCCATAGGGGCAACAGAGATGGCTAGGAGGAGTGGAGCATAAATGCAAAAGACTAGGGGGAGATTTTCAAATGCACCTAATGGATTTTGGAGCACACGTACCATTAAAAGTCATTCCAAAGAAATTAAAGTCAATGGGACGTGCTCCTGAAAAATTTTCCCAAAAGGAGTCTACATTCACATGTTCTCCAGGTTCATGCATGTTGTCCCTTTCTCTTGGGAGCTCCACCATGACCCAGCCCCCATCATAGTTCAACCGTCACCTTTCTGAAAATGCATCTCTTCCAAAAGTCCTATAAACTCCAGTGCTTCCTTAATGGGAGTGTTAATGAATTAGGAGACTGAAAATTAAAATGCAAGCACCAATCAGGGAACTAAGCAAGATGCAGGCTCCACTGCCGTTTGGATGCAGTTTGGATGCAGGGGATAGCTCAGTGGTTTGAGCATTGGCCTGCTAAACCATGGGTTGTGAGTTCAATCCTTGAGGGGGCCATTTAGGGATTGGGGGGCGGGGGACTGTCAGGGACAGTACTTGGTCCTGCTAGTGAAGGCAGGGGACTGGACTCAATGACCTTTCAAGGTTCCTTCCAGTTCTATATATCTCCATATATATATATTTTTTTTTATTCTCATTACTTCCTATACCTCATTTAGATAGCAAACTATCCAAGGCGCACATCTTGTTTTCATATGTCTGTAATGCACCTAGCATACTGTTGGCATGAATAAAATAATATTATCTGTATTGTGTAGTGGCAGGAGGTAGCCAATAGTCCAGATCAGACTGCCGGTCTCAACGAAAGAGGTGGAATTCACAGGTCATTAATATGATTTAGTGGTAGAATCTGCAGCACTGCAAATATTTAATAAACTTTTTAATAATAAATTCCAAGTCATACTGAGAAGCAGTGGAGATCCATCAGGATTTATGATACCTGTGGTGCTAATGAATGCAGCTGGTTTCCCCCACACTCTTTAAAAATATATAAATATTTCCATTTCATAATAGCAATAGGGGAATGCACTTCCAGGGGGTTATTCTACTTGTGTGGCTAAATTCACTTTGCATTCAGCCTGAACCTCTCAATACCACCTGACGTGTACAGTAATCACCCAGCAATGCATTCCTGTTCTGTCTTTTCATTTAGATAGTAATGGACAGAACAAAATTCATTAAAATCTAACCGTTAAATGCTAAAAGAATGTAATAAACTTATGGCTCATTTGCCAGTTTTCTCTTTAGGGGTAGAATATGCTGTAAAGAAAGCTGTGCATTTATGGAAGAATCTTTGAGACTGACTTCAGTTGCATAATGTTTCCTTTAGAAAGTCTGCATTGGAAAGCTCAGTAAGAGGGACCTCAAACGAAAAAACATACTATTACAATTATAGGAAACAAATATTGAACCAGTGCAGGTAGATGAAGTAAGTCAAGGCATCAGTACCAGTACAGGAAACTAGCATGGTCTCTTGCTAGAAGCCCATGGTTACTTGTAGTTGGTATAAAATGGACCAGATCACAGTGCCTAAAGAAGTTCCAGGCTCCAGTATGTGATGCTCCATCTTCATCCAAAAGGCCGGTAGTCTCCAGGGGCTTCACTTCTTTCAAAGGTAAAATGAAAAAAATGGGGGGGGGGGGAGTGAACATTTAGATTGCATAGTTAAGCACTCCGAAGTCAGAAATTAAGTTAAGATGGAACTCAGCCCCCTTGTGCTGCATGCATTTCAATAATCTTTAATGAAATTATCATAATATTCTTTTTTTAAAAATATGGTGCCTGACACACAGAACAGCACACAATACACACATCATATTTTGTAGTACTGAGTTGGTGGGGAAAGGTTGTGTGTTTGTTGTATTTGATCATGTAGTGAAGATTGGTATGGGGGGCAGAGTTAAGGTTTTACTTTCCAGTTTAACTCTGGTATTTCTTTTCTTTGGAGTGATTAACTATACATCCTTAATATTCCCTTAAAATAAGTTTTTGTGTTTAATTTCCGGAAGTGTTAAAAAGAAAGTGAAAAGTAAACTTAGCTGGAGGTGCTTTTATCTTCAAGGCTTTGGAGCACTGCTACCTTCCAAAAAAAACAAGTAGACCAAGCAGATTCCATCAGCTGGAACTATCTCCATGGAGTTATATTGAAATATTTAGATAAGGTTGAATTTGAAAAACAAACTGATTTCCCACCTATGATCACATGTGATTAAGAGGTTTTAAGTAGAGCTGGTTGGGAATTCAGTTTATTCTGAAAATGTCAGTTCATGAAACCTGAACTGTTTCATGATAACATATCAGGTTTGAACCTTTAATGAGCCACAGGCAGCATTCCAACAGAATCCTGCCTGGTTTCCCACTAGCCCTACTGCTTGGGGAACCAGGGCTTCCAGGGATCATGGCAACCCCACCATGCAGGCTATCCTAGGGTCAGAGACCTTGGAGCTTCCCTACCATTTGGAGCCGGGAACCAGAAAGTTCTGGGATGTGGTTCCAGGGCAGCCCTGCCATGTGGAGTGCCCCTGGCCACAGACCCCCCAGGGCTTCCAGACTGCGAAGTTAGCTGGCTTCCTGGGCTGCACCAACCCTTATTAGTATGGCAGCACAGGAGGCCAACCTGGGGGCTCCACTGCAAACAGGGCTACCGCAGAGCCACAGATGCAGGAAGCCCTGACAATTTAATTGAAATTTGCATGAGTCTTGTCAGTTTCATGCTGGCCACCACTGATAATAGGTGTGAAACTGACATGGATCATGTCAATTTCACTCAGCAGCTGCTGGAGTTGATTCAGAAAAACTGTGTCCATATTTCTGAAACAAAAATATTTCAAAATTTCTGGTTCATGGGAAATTTTGAAAAAATCGATTGTGGTCTGAATTGGAACCAGATTTTGAAACGATGACATTTCTTATGAATTGGAATTCCAAGTTTTGGCCAGCTCTAGTTTCAGGTACATCTGATTTTCACTGCAGAAATGCTGCTTCATCTGATTGCTTTCTGTAGTCCTGCTTCTGGACATATGCTACCCCAAGATACTCTGCTACTCAAAGACTGTACTAATATTTCTTCAGTATTGTAGTGTGAGAGTAGTACTAGGTACCACGAGATTGCAGTACTGGAGATGAAGTAGTGTGTCTGACGTACAAAAACACAGACACCTAAATCTTTGTTGCTGTCAAATCCAGATGTTATACCACAGTATTCTAACACAAAAACCTGGTTTAAAATATGTGGGTAAACAGATAATATACTGTAGGAAATAATCCTATGCTAGTCTGAATGTCTGGACAAGGTAAGGTAATTAATAGAACTTGAAATGGAAGAGATTTATCTGTTAAAACACTTTACCTTTGAAGTGACTTTGCTTCCTCACTGACTTGCTTCACTATGTTGTGCTGCTACTTTATGGGGTAAAAAGTCTCATCCTGCCTCCTTCTGCATGGAATTTGCTATGCAAGTAACCAAATGCCACTGTCAGCATTGAGAACCATCATGTTAAATGGAATACCAGTTTACTTTAAGCCTGAAATAGGATGCTTTTGCTAGGATTTTCATTTGAAAAAATCCTAAGTAGCCAATTATAAACAAATAAAACACGAACAATATGTTGGTCAGACTTTTTTTGACAAGATCAACAAAAGCTGTTGAAAAGCACATGTATATTTTATTCTGTCTGTCATTCATTGTAGTTAAAATGGAAAATTCTGTAGAGCCGAATGATAGCACTAAGTGGATTGGCATTTGCGCTTAGTTTTCCAGTGGTTTGGCTGTATTAATAATGCAACAGAAGGACAGGATATCCTCCAACTAAGTCAGTTTGAAATAAAGGTTTTCATTAGCATTACAATGAGCTATGCTGAGTACTAAACTCGCTCATTAGAAAAAAAAATTTTTTTGGTGTTTATAACTTCTGGATGATTTGAGAGGGTATCTAAATGTGACTGTTATTACAGGAAATGTTTTTATATATAGTGGAAGGATAAAAAAAAATCTCTCTTGTTGTTGTAATTCATAAGATGTTATTTTTAGCTCTGTTTATTTCAAAAATATGTTCAAACCCAGATAAATACACTAGGGAGGCTAGTTAAATAGAAATAAAGCATACTTTAAATAATTCCTATCTCTAATTCTTAAGATCTGATTATATTTTTTAAATTACAAGCCTTAAAGGGCTGACACTAATGTGAGATGAATTATTCTCTACTTTCCATACTACTATGCCTTGGTCAAAAAGACATAGCAACAACTGTTTGGTGTCTTATAGTTGTGTGTGCAAACCTGAACAAAGATAGCAGATGTTCTGATGTATCCGCCAAGGTAAAATAAGATTGCAGCCGTGTGGTCTGGAAGCACTAATGTTTATCAGCAGAACTTGAGAGCTACAGCAGATTCTCTGGACAGATCATGCTCAAGATGAAAGAATTAATGGGTAAAATGAGGAACTGGATGCCTTTTTTAAAACAAAAAAATTGTCCCAGACATCAGAACATTTGAGATGAGAAAAATCCATATTTATTGATAGCAGTCAAGCCAAACCAAACTTCAGAACAGAATGCTCTGCTCTGCTAAAACAGAGATGGCCATCTGGCAGCCTGTAGCAATTTTGAGATTTTTCACCTCCTGCAGTGTACCCCATCTCGAGCCATAAGTTTAAAGGTTAGCTTGATGTCCAGCTGCCTTTGTGCTAGGCAACAGTGCCTCCCAATTGAATTGCTGTGCATTCTGATGTACAAGAACTTGGGAGAGTCCAGATTTTCCCTTGGGGGACCAGTGGGAACTTTTGAGGGTGCCTCTAGACTCAATTACTATTCCCTACCTGCCTACTGGGCCAAAAGTCCTAATGTGGTGGTCCTCACCAAATCACTTCTCACTGCCCACCACACACTCCCAGACTTCTGCCTATGGAATGGATTTGATTTTAACTACAATGTGTGTGCATATGACCTCTCCACACCCCAAGACGATGGAGCTGGTTATGTTTTTCTCATTCCTTATCCTCCACTTCCTACACCATTCTTGGTTTGTTTGTTTTTTTTGTTTTGTTTTGTTTTTTGTTTGTTTTTTGTAACTTAGGGCCAAGAAAAAGCATTTAAGACAGCCAAAAATCCAAGGAAAATAGCAAAGTAAACAAAATTCCAGAACTCTTGCCTATTGGGGATTTCCTCCTCCTCCTCCTCCTCCTTGATCATCTTTGGAATAAGTCTGACAGTGGTGTTGCTTTTTGACTCTGAAGATCCAGAGAGCCTAATAAAAAAAGGTGCAGTATACCTGGGATGACAGCAAATCAGCCAGTAATCCCCCCAAAAGTTCCTGTAAATGAAGAAATAGAAGTGTACTTGGATGGTTATAGCTGTCGAGATAGATCCTGGAAGGAGAAAAGCTATTTGAAAGAGTTTGGTCCTATCTCAGTGAGGGATTTGAAGATAGGCTGCAAGAGATGGTCTTAATGCAGGTATTATGGGGTGAAATTCTATGGGCTGTTATGCAGGAGATCAGATGATCATAACTTCCTTCTGACCTTAAAATCTATGAATGAAATCCTACCCCATTGAAGTCAGTGGGAGTGATGGCATTGACTTCAGTTGCACTAGGATTTTATCCTATGAATATAGGGAAACCCTGATGGAGTGAGGGGGTTGGTAGGTGAATGTGGAACAAGATATGTGACTTTATTATGCCATTTATAGCTATCTTTTAAAATACTTGTGTATAACAAAACGGACATTGGTGTGGGTTATTTTTAATGTGGTATGGTTTTCACTTACCTGAACCCTATGTCTAAGTAGCTGTCATGTTAGTGAGGTATGCTGGGACATTGGACAATGTGGGAGCCAGGTAGCATGACTTTGATGATAATTAAATTGAAGGAGATAGGAGGAAATCAACATTAAATTGTTTGTAGTGAATCCTCACGTTAGCTTTGATAGAGTAATCATTCTGTAGATATTTCTGTAGTGAATAAAATGTACCCACTTCATTTGCTCATCTTCTATAGATATGTGACTTAAGAAAAAGAGTATCAAAATAGAGAAGGGGAAAAACTGCAACTCATCTATTGAATGGAAACTTGATGTTAAGATCATCTTATGTTTCACTGTTTGAAACCCAGTAAGAGTTCCAGGAGCTAATTACCTAGCAATGGTCGGTGACATGGAAATATATTAAATATACATAGATGGCTAACCGTGAATACTTGATGCATGCAAAAGAACAGTCTAGTTAATTTTTATGCAAGTTAGGTAAGTTTTATGGTGGCAGTATAATAAACAGACAAAGCAATAAAATCGCTTTGCATTGAAATAATAGCACAAAGCAGCAAAAGCAAAGAAATCCAAGTTGAAGTAGACCCTTTCTTCGTAACTTCCTCTGTTGTATGTAGGTATTTTAACATGTGGTGCATGCACTAAAATTGCACTCTTCCCAGAAGCATCTCTTATCTAGAAGCAACTAAACAAGTTACTCTTTGGAAGCTTGGTCTAATTCCGTGGTTGATGATCTATTCAGATTATTGCAGTGATCCAACAAATAGATTGAGATATTAATTACTTAATGGAAGCCTTGTAAACGGTACCCAGATACCACTGATTGGCACCATTATAAATGCTTGCATTGTAATTAAAATATATATGTGGTAACTACTTAATTTCTAAGGGTTTGTGGGAGCAGCTGGGGGACCAGGGAGCAGAGAGGATTTCCAACTTTTAGGAATAGAGTGGGTTGAGAATTAGTTTTGCCTTGACATCATGAATATCTGGCTGTGAAATGGCAGGGGAGGTTGTTTAAACTCCAGGTCAAGCTGAGGATATGGAGGCACCACAGTGGATCACTGAGCAGATCCAGAACAATTTAAACAAGGAGGCGGCGGCAGGCTGCCATCTTGGGTACTGGAGATGCATTCTGGTGCTTGGTAGTGGGGAAGAAAGGGAAGGATGAGGAGAGGTGGTCTGAGGGAGTTGAGGCTCCATTGGAAATGGAGAAAGTTCTGAAAGAAAGTTTCATTCCTCTTTAACCCCTCTCTACAGAACACTGAGTGGATGAGGATACATAGGAATGTTGATTCTTATAATTTTATTCAAATTCAAGTATAATTTGTGTTTTTAGTGTGTTTGTTTGCAAGGATGAGGCTTTCTTCCGGCAACTAACAGAAGTTACTAGATCGCAGGCCCTGGTTCTCATGGGAGACTTTAATCACCCTGATATCTGCTGGGAGAGCAATACAGCGGTACACAGACAATCCAGGAAGTTTTTGGAAAGTGTAGAGGACAATTTCCTGGTGCAAGTGCTGGAGGAACCAACTAGGGGCAGAGCTCTTATTGACCTGCTGCTCACAAACTGGGAAGAATTAGTAGGGGACGCAAAAGTGGATGGGAACCTGGGAGGCAGTGACCATGAGATGGTTGAGTTCAAGATCCTGACACAAGGAAGAAAGGAGAGCAGCAGAATACGGACCCTGGACTTCAGAAAAGCAGACTTTGACTCCCTCAGGGAACTGATGGGCGGGATCCCCTGGGAGAATAACATGAGGGGCAAAGGAGTCCAGGAGAGCTGGCTGTATTTTAAAGAATCCTTATTGAGGTTGCAGGAGCAAACCACCCCGATGTGTAGAAAGAATAATAAATATGGCAGGCGACCAGCTTGGCTTAACAGCGAAATCCTTGCTGATCTTAAACGCAAAAAAGAAGCTTACAAGAAGTGGAAGATTGGACAAATGACCAGGGAGGAGTATAAAAATATTGCTCAGGCATGCAGGAGTGAAATCAGGAAGGCCAAATCGCACTTGGAGTTGCAGCTAGCAAGAGATGTTAAGAGTAACAAGAAGGATTTCTTCAGGTATGTTAGCAACAAGAAGAAAGTCAAGGAAAGTGTGGGCCCCTTACTGAATGAGGGAGGCAACCTAGTGACAGAGGATGTGGAAAAAGCTAATGTACTCAATGCTTTTTTTGCCCCTGTCTTCACGAACAAGGTCAGCTCCCAGACTACTGCACTGGGCAGCACAGCATGGGGAGGAGGTGACCAGCCCTCTGTGGAGAAAAGTGGTTTGGAACTATTTAGAAAAGCTGGATGAGCACAAATCCATGGGGCCGGATGCGCTGCATCCCAGGGTGCTAAAGGAGTTGGCGGATGTGATTGCAGAGCCATTGGCCATTATCTTTGAAAACTCATGGTGATCGGGGGAGGTCCCGGATGACTGGAAAAAGGCTAATGTAGTGCCCATCTTTAAAAAAGGGAAGGAGGAGCATCCGGGGAACTACAGGCCAGTCAGCCTCACCTCAGTTCCTGGAAAAATCATGGAGCAGGTCCTCAAGGAATCAATTCTGAAGCACTTAGAGGAGAGGAAAGTGATCAGGAACAGTCAGCATGGATTCACCAAGGGCAAGTCATGCCTGACTAACCTAATTGCCTTCTATGAGGAGATAACTGGGTATGTGGATGAGGGGAAAGCAGTGGATGTGTTATTCCTTGACTTTAGCAAAGCTTTTGATATGGGCTCCCACAGTATTCTTGCCGGCAAGTTAAAGAAGTATGGGCTGGATGAATGGACTATAAGGTGGATAGAAAGCTGGCTAGATCGTCCGGCTCAACGGGTAGTGATCAATGGCTCCATGTCTAGTTGGCAGCCGGTATCAAGTGGCGTGCCCCAAGGGTCGGTCCTGGGGCCGGTTTTGTTCAATATCTTAATGATCTGGAGGATGGCATGGACTGCACTCTCAGCAAGTTTGCAGATGACAATAAACTGGGAGGAGTGGTAGATACGCTGGAGAGTAGGGATAGGATACAATGGGACCTAGACAAATTAGAGGATTGGGCCAAAAGAAACCTGATGAGGTTGAACAAGGACAAGTGCAGAGTCCTGCACTTAGGACGGAAGAATCCCATGCACTGCTACAGACTAGGGACTGAATGGCTAGGCAGCAGTTCTGCAGAAAGGGACCTGGGGTTACAGTGGATGAGAAGCTGGGTATGAGTTGACAGTGTGCCCTTGTTGCCAAGAAGGCTAACGGCATTTTGGGCTGTATAAGTAGGAGCATTACCAGCAGATCGAGGGACATGATCATTCCCCTCTATTCGACATTGGTAAGGCCTCATCTGGAGTACTGTGTCCAGTTTTGGGCCCCACACTACAAGAAGGATGTGGAAAAATTGGAAAGAGTCCAGCGGAGGGCAACAAAAATGATTAGGGGTCTGGAGCACATGACTTATGAGGAGAGGCTGAGGGAACTGGGATTATTTAGTCTGCAGAAGAAAAGAATGAGGGAGGATTTGATAGCTGCTTTCAACTACCTGAAAGGGGGTTCCAAAGAGGATGGATCTAGGCTGTTCAGTGGTAGCAGATGACAGAACAAGGAGTAATGGTCTCAAGTTGCAGTGGGGGAGGTTTAGGTTGGATATTAGGAAAAACTTTTTCACTAGGAGGGTGGTGAAGCACTGGAATGGGTTACCTAGGGAGATGGTGGAATCTCCTTCCTTAGAGGTTTTTAAGGTCAGGCTTGACAAAGCCCTGGCTGGGATGATTTAGTTGGGAAATTGGTCCTGCTTTGAGCAGGGGGTTGGACTAGATGACCTCCTGAGGTCCCTTCCAACCCTGATATTCTATGATTCTAAGTCAGGGTAACTCTACAGGAGAGTTGCAAATCTAGATTGTAGATTGAGAATTTTTAAATTCCTTTTGGAGCTGTTAGTCCCTCGTGTGCATACTGAGGTAGTTTCTAAAATGTGTATTAATGTGTATTATAAAAAACCTCTTGAAAAAGTTACAGAACTGATACCTGTGTGTCTTGGCCTTCTGTTGTGTCTTGGCCTTTTCAATTTTGAATACAAATACCAAAAGCATGTAAACAATGGCTGTCAACTTGTGGCTTGTGACAAAGTGCTCAGCATGGAACTGCAAATCTGCTCCAATTCTTTCTCTTGCCAGTCTGCTGCTGAATTAGATTTGTTTAGCCACCACTCAGATGCCAGAAGTGTCCTATAAAGCAGCGGTTGTCCAACTGTGGTACATGTACCACTGGAGACGCATGGGCTACAGTCAGGTGCCTGTGAAGTACTATAGGAACTGAAGTAAGGACTCCGGGCACATTTGAGAATGACCAAGTGAGAGAGTCTATACTATGACTCATTAAGATGAGGAGTATTGATTGAGACCATCTTAGGCTATGTCTACACTAGCACTTTTGTCGGTAAAACATTTGTCGGTCAGGGATGTGAAAAAACACCGACAGAAGCACCAGTGTGGACAGCATTATGTCGACAGGAGACGCTTCCCCACCAACACTGCTACCGCCGCTCATTGGAGATGGTTTAATTATGCCGACAGGAGAGCTCTCTCCTGCCAACGTAGAGCAACTACACGGGAGACTTTACAGCAGCTCAGCTGCAGTTTTACAGCTGGGCCGCTGCAAGCTCTCTAGTGTAGAAATACCATTATAGACTAATTGCTTCTTACCTTTAATAACGTGTCCTGCTTTTGAATTACATATGCTATTGTTGAGCACATTTTTCTTGCGCTACATAAGGTGCAAAGGAAGAATGCCCCTTCCATAATGAACTCGCATGTGCAAAGGTCTTAGGGCTTGTCTACACTTACAACACTGCAGTGGCGCAGCTGTAGCACTTCGTGAAGATGCTACCTACACAAATGGGAGAGTTTATTCTGTTGTCATAGAGACTCCGCCTCCCCAAGAGGCGGTAGCTATGTCAACGGGAGAAGCCCTCCCATTGACATAGCGCTGTCTACACCAGGGGTTAGATCGGTATAACTGCGTTGCTCAGGGGTGTGGCAACATAGTTACACTGACCTAAGTTTATAGTGTAGACCAGAGCTTAGACTAATAAAAGCTTTAACACTCATAACTATGGCAAAATACAATGTCGTCTTCTTAATTTGTCCAGATCTTGTATGTGAAGTTTAAGCCCAGAATGAATTGATGACCTAGTTATATAAACACCTGAATACAGTTTGACATGACAATAATACCCTGAATTTAACTATATGGTTGCTATTGAGTGCTGCTCTAATAAATAACAAGAAAGGTACGAGCTGGTCAGTGACTCCACCAAGCTGGAGTCATACCACAAGGAGTTGATTTGGGCTTCTAGGCTAAAAGCTAGTGAAGGATGACTATGGTGAAAACTTGAGATGCTCCCTCTTAAAAGATAGGGAACCCTGCCGCACCTTGCATCTTCCTTCAGCAGCCATTACCAGCAAGTCCAAGAAGCTGTTTTCGTCACACTCCTCCCTTGGTGGCATGTAGCATTGCAGAGAGGCCAGCAATGAAGAGGATGGCTGCTGCCATTTGCAAATTGTAGCACACAGGCACAAAAATGCTCTTCAAGCTTTATTTTTAGATCAGATCACCAAATCTAGACAATTTTACTCCTGGATCACCATACTGTATGTTGGCATTACACTGCACAAACGGAATCTAACCATCTAAGGCCAGTTTGTCTTGCAATATGAAATGTCTTTTCATAAAAAGAATGTGAGGAATTTTATTGCTAATAATGTGTTATCCCTTTATGGGTAAAGCTATTTTGTTCTCTTCCAAGACGAATGCAGCTTTCACTGGTTCCAGGAAGGGATTGCTGCCGTGCTACTTGCATAGACTTTCAGGGCAGGGACAGATTGGTGTAGCTCAGCTAAAGTCCATGGAGCTTTGCTTATTTATACCAGTCAAAGTGGCCCTCGGATTTGCATTCCCTTGCTTTTAACAAGAACATTAGGAAACAAAAACAAGCATTCTAATTTTACTTTCCAGCTCAGCTTTAGGAAAACAAATATAAATCAAGAAGCAACGTTTAAGAGATTCATTGTCTGCTTCTGAACAAGTCCCATGATTTGGAAGGGAGGATTACTTTTTCATTGAAAAACTTTGTGTGGCTGAATCACATAGCCAGACAAAGGCATAGGTACACAGTGGGATTTTCAAAGGTGCCTAAATTGGTTAGGCACCTAACTCCCATTTAGGTTTCCCTTTTAATAATCCCACTATCTGCGTCTTTAGGTGCCTAAATATCTTTGTAAATCTGGCCCATGGAAAGTGAAACTATTTTTTATGCTTCCTATTTTTTTCATCTATCTTCACTACATCCCTGAAATTGTTGGCATTCACTGATGGCTCCAGTCTGTTGGAAGAGGTTGCTGAGACTCTAAAGTTTTGTGTATTAGTCAGAGGAAAACATTAGTGCCTTGCAAATCAGAATTAAATATTACGTTCCAACCTTTGCTATTTCTAAATTGCTAGTCCCATTGTAAATATACGACCTGGGGACAGTTGAATATATTCACCATTCCTTTCTTTGTCAGGGCAGATTTTTTTTCTGACACTTACTGAAGTTAACAAAAACAATATGTAAATCTTACTCCTGAAGTATATAAATAAAGTAAAATGTGGTAATTTGTGGCAATGTTTAATTTTTATTTTTAGTCTCTGCTTGAGATTGTCCAGTACTAATAATGTATAAAAAGGCATATTCTTGCTTGTATGTAGTTTTTAAAAAAAAACTTGATTTGCAAGTAATACTATCCATTCTTTTGGGAGGTTTATTTGATTTCTTTTTGTATGGTAAGCTATGGAAGCTGCCAGGAGTAATCAAATGTTCTGTTCTCTGGAACTGTTAATCCAGGCATCAAAACCACTTAAACTGAAATTAATAAGCAGGTAACAAACCATAAATTATACTGTTCAATAGGCACTGTTCTGATCACAACACAGGAACACTTTTGATAAAATCATCTACTTGGTTTGTGTACACCTCACAAACCTCACATGGTCATTCTCAAGAAAAAGGGAATACAGTCAAAACTGAGGAAATAACCGTTTTTCTTGCTCTAACTGAACCATTCAGTATATTCAGTAATTACAGTTGAAATTCTTGCAAAGATCATCAACCAATGAGATTATATAATATTTCAGCCCATGAACATTTGAACAGATCTGTACAAATAACATTGCTGTGCTTGTAACAAACTTTATAAACTTTAAATATCTCTCTGGAGATATTTAAGAGTAGGTTAGATAAATGTCCATCAGGGATGGTCTAGACAGTATTTGGTCCTGCCATGCGGGCAGGGGACTGGACTCGATGACCTCTCGAGGTCCCTTCCATTCCTAGAATCTATGAATCTATAAACACTGTGGAAGCAATGGACATTTTTTTATTTTACCTATCTGGCTGCATGGCCCAAGCAAGCAGGTGCCTCTTCCAGTCAAAAATTGAATGATTCATGTATCTAACCACTCCAAAATCATCCTCAGAGGATCTTTGCAATCTTCTAACAGTAAACTTTTATTTTTACCTACCTACTGTTTTTTTTAAATAATTCTTATTCTGCTAGAGATTCAAGAAATCGTATTGTGTTATGCTCAGTACTTGGTCCTGCTAGTGAAGGCAGGGGGCTGGACTCGATGATCTTTCGGGGTCCCTTCTAGCTCTATGAGATAGGTATATCTCTATATATTAATATGTGATGAGTTTGGACTCTTGAACAAATACGATACATTCTGTTATAGTGGAATATAAAAGGGAACAAATGGGTTTTTGAGAGTGTGTGTGAGAGAGAAAGAACTTGTAAAAAGGCAATAAACTTTCTCCTCCTTTTCCAGTTTCGAAAAGCTAGCCACAATTTTCTGTTCTCCACTGAAACTTTTCATTCAAAGCCTCAGCCAGTGAGCTGTTTCCTAAGTTTCTGTTTCCTAAACCAGTTTCTTAAGTCAATTCAGCCATTTAAGTCATTGATACAAGTATAAGAAATATGTCTAATACAGTTTCCCATATATAGAAATGTATGGAGAGAAGAATGAAAAACTGCTTCCTCTACTTAAACTCCTTCCTTTCTCTGGTCAGGAAGGCACTTAAATACCTGCTAACTTTAAACATGTGCTTAGCTGCCTTCTTGAATCAGGGCCTCTCTCTCTGTCTCTTCACCTTCCTTTCCAACTTGCTCACTTCTCTGAAGACAAAGTTGACAGAATCCAACAGCTTCTCTTCAGCCTGTACTACTTTTCCTTTTCTATTGACTTCCCCTCCACTTTTGAGTTTAAATTGTCTCTCTAGACTATCTGTGCAAGTTGTGGTAACTTCTCTCTTCCCCCTCCCACCCTCATCCCATTTAAATGTCCTTAATGCTTTGGGGTTGCACAGGCTTTGATTCCCAGTGCTGCCCAATTTACAGATTCAGATGTAGTTTCAGCATCTGGTTTTTCTTTTGAATCTGATTTTTTGTGTTCAGCTCTTCCAGCTGTCTCACACTGGGTTCTTCAGGGAAGACTGTAGCTTTGAGGCTCTGGAACAAAGACCGTGAAAAGTTTACCTGCTTTATGTAACTCACTTTGGCTCATCACCATTGTATTAGGAAGACTCCTGTTTCCTATAAAGCTGTTTGTGTATTCTTGGTGTCTTTCTTTTGTCCAACAGAGGTTTTCACATATTAAACTGCCCCAGCAACCTCTCCTGTTATATTAAAGAGTCTTGTGGGTGAGCAATATAGTTGAGACCAAAAAGACATTACCTTTCCCAGCTTGCCCACTTAAACATTCTGATATGAGGGGAAAACGTTGTTTTAAAGCAGTTAATGGCATAGTACAACCCCCCCATGTCCTTACCCTTTCCCAAACATCTTATAGTCCTCTTAAAATTAACCAACTTAAATACAAATCTGCCCACATAGATGACAAGTAATGTTTTATTCATTTCAAATTAAACTATATAAAAGGCCTAGCTCAAGGTCTAGGCACCGTGCTATCAGTTTAAAATACAGACCAGACTCACAAAAACAAAATAGCAGCACACTGCCATTGCCACCCTCGTAAAGCAAGTCCGGAAGAAAAACATTGCAAAATAAAATTCCCCACTGTTCATATCCCCTCTTCCCCAAATGTCTGTTCAAAAAGATGGATTTTGCAGCCTGCTCAGGAGGTCAACAGACTGGGACTCTTTCAGACCAGGGGTTGGGGAACTGAATTTTGAAGCTGAGGCCCCTTCATAGAGAATATCCTGCCAGCAGCTCTCTTAGGGTATGTCTACATTGCAATTAAAAACCCACAGCTGGCCCATGCAGCTGGCTCGGGCTGCCGGGCTGTTTAACTGCAGTGTAGACTTCTGGGGTCAGGCTGCAGCCCGAGCTCTGGCACCCTCCCATCTCGCAGGGTCTTAGAGCCCAGGCTCCTGCCTGAGCCCAGAAGTCTACCTTGCAGTTAAACAGCCCTGCAGCCCGAGTCCCGCAAGCCCAAGTCAGTTGGCACAGGCCAGCTGCGGGTGTCTAATCGCATTGTAGACATACCCTCACGTAACAAAGGAGATCTTTGCTCAGATGCTTCCACTGATCTTAACTGTGGCAGTATGCATCACAGAGACTGTGTCAAGCCACTTCTGGTTTTATAGGTCCCCGCTGACACCTTAAAATCCACCCAAAAGCAAAAAAAAAAACCAACAGCCAGTACAGATCCTGGAGCACTGGTGCCACAGATACATTATGAGGTACTTAGGAATATGGTGCGTTTCGTGTTCACTAACTTCAGTTTCCATGGTAGAGCCTATTGCGGCAGTCTAATCTAGAGATAACGAGGTATTGATCACAGTAGCAGAGTCTGCATCTGTGAGCAAAGATTCCAATGTCTTGGCTGAACACTGATGAAAGAGGCACATTCTGGTCACTACTACTATTTGATCATCCAGAAGTATGGAGGAATAAAAGCATTTATTAATTGACAATCCCATATAACAGCTGCTAAATACCCAGCAGATGCTACCAAATATACGAAGAGCCTGAACTCTTGCTGGAAAGATCATGAGAACTGAAGGTGTTTGAGAGAATGGCTAAGATCTGAATTGGTTCTTAATTTCTCCAAACTGGTTCACCCGTCACCAATTACAGCCCCACAACTGAGAGTTCTGGTTTTTTGTCTCAAAAGATTTTGTTTCTTGTCTTCCTCTTTTTTTTTTTTTTTTTTTTTTTGCTGCCTTAAAATTCATGTATTGTCTGTTTTTATTCAATCTTACTTCTTCTGAGTTTAGCAGTAGAGGGCTCCCACTATAGATATATTGAAGGATATCGCTCCAAGACAGAGGTTACCAAAGAGGGTGTGACTTTGCGGTGGTAAATTTAGCACATGCACATCTTATTAAATTTATGACTCATAAAATATTCAACTTAATATTTCACAGAGTGGCCAGCTGACCCTCATTTTGCTTGTGCTGATGGATGCCCTGAGCCTTTGCCAAATACTTTTGGAATTACGTCCTCTGGAAAATGTGTTATAGTCTATTAAAAACTGGAAAATGGCCCTTTCTCCTCTCTTCTCTCTTGCCCCTATCCCCAGCCATGTCCTTACTGACTTTTGTCTCCTGATCATTAGGCAAAAGTGTTCCACTTCCTACACTCCCCAATGGTACTTGGTATTTACATTTAGTAAAATGTTGGGTTTTTTTAAAAGCTTGTCATTGAGTGTCATTTTAATAGTGGCTTAGCATAAAATTATTTAGGACTGTAAACAGCTTAATAGCCTATTATTAAAAACACACGGACTATAAATTTGCCAGGATGTGTATGTTTGCAACATATGATCCTGCAGGATTCTTAACTATTTGTTTCCTGTTTATGGACTGAAGTATGCCTTCAGTGGGAGGAGACCAGTTGGAGGCTGAGTAATGTCACCATTCTCTGCTGGAATTTGAATCATATCATATATTAAACTTTGCTTCTTCAGCTTCTGTGTATCAACATAGTCTGGTTTGACAATTTAATATAGATCCATTTAGTGAGGGTTAAAGATCTGATTAGGAAACGGGGTTGAATGGGGGCAGGGGTCCTGGGGGGGGGCAGTCAGGCAGGAGTGGGGGTTGGATGGGGCAGCAGGAGTCAGGGGTTCCGGGAGCAGTCAGGGGACAGGGAGAAGGGGTGGTTGGATGGGTCAGGGGTCCCGGGGGAGCCGTCAGGAATGAGAGGAGGGATTGGATGGGGTGGCGGAGGTCCGGGGGCAGTCAGGGGACAGGGAGCGGGGGTGTGTGGATGGGGCAGGAGTCCCAGAGGGGCCGTCAGGGAACAGGGGGGGTTGGATGGGGCAGGAGTCCCAGGGGCAGATAGGAGGTGGGGGCCGGACCACGACCCCCTCCCCTAACAGGCCCTCCATCCAATTTATGAAACCCGTTGCTGCCCTCAGGCTAAAAAGTTTGCCCGCCCCGGTCTAAAGGAGCTGAAATTTATATCCTTGGGTGTAGTGTAGATGCAGTCTAAGTGGAGATAATATGTTGATCAAGACAGCGGTGATTGTCCATGTAAATTCATGACAGAGTTTCAAATTGCTCTTTTTCAAAAGTGGATATTTGGCACATGCTATTGCTTTTTCCCTTAGGTGCGAGTTGAGAGCGCAGTTTTCCATTTTCAGGTATTCAGGTCGTTTAATTTGATTTTATGTAAATAAAAGTTTACAGGTACAATTATGAGGGTTTTCAAAGTATTCCTCGAGCATTGAGACCCCAGTCTAGCAACCAGGTCTATGATTGGGGCTCTGCATAGATGTAGAGGGCCATCTATGTGCTTACTGACTCCAGGATCAGGGCATGGACAAGAGGAATCAGGTTTGGGTTTTATATAATAAACTTACTTTTAGTTTCATAGACATAGAATCATAGAAATGTAGGGCTGGAAGGGACCTCAAGAAGTCATCAAGTCCAGCTCCCTGTGCTGAGACATGACCTAGTAAACCTAGACCATCCTTGACAGGTGTTTGTCCATCCTGTTCTTAAAAACCTCCAATGATGGGGATCCCAACCTCCCATGGAAGCCTATTCCAGAGCTTAACTACCCTTATAGTTAGAAAGTTTCTCCTAGTATCTAACCTAAATCTCCCTTGCTGCAGATTTCTTGTCCTACTTGCAGTGGACATGGAGAACAATTGATTACAGTCCTTTTTATAACACCCCTTAATAGCCAGTCTCCCTTCCGTCGTCTTTTCGCAAGACTAAACATGGCCAGTTTTTTAAACCTTTCCTCACAGGTCAGCTTTTCTAAACCTTTTATCATTTTTATTCTCCTCTGGACACTCTCCAGTTCGTCCACCTCTTTCCCAAAGTGCGGCACCAAGAAATAGACACAGTACTCCAGCTGAGGCCTCACCAATGCCCAGTAGTGCGTGATACTTACCTCCTCTGTCTGACAATGCGCCTCTTAACCCACCCCAGAATATTAGCCTTTTTTGCAACTGCATCACATTGTTTACTCCTTATGTGGTGCACTAAGTCACAGATCATTTTTAGAGATTAATGATTGTAGTGAAACACTAGGATGACTGATAGCATATAGTCTACATTTCAGAAATGATGGTAAGCGGTCCTGTAACATAACATCACAATTCGCAAGACTGCCTTTGAAAAAATAATCAGACCATAAACAGAAGCGAGTTTAACATTCCTAGCTTTCCCTGCCAACTGAAGGGCCAGGAATGAAAAGCCTGAAAAATTGCCCCACACCGATTTTTAAATAAAATAAAATGCAAAAAATCAAACTGTGTTTGAGGCCATTTCTTCTTGGAGGGGACAACATAGCTCTGCCTTGGTTCAACTCCTTCCATGAAGCCCTTGTCCATATTTCTTGTGCACCTAAAACTTCCTTTGACTTCAGGAGGAGTTTTGTTTTTATAAAGAGTTGAGTAATGCAGAACCGGGCTCTGAAAGATCACAGAAGGTGGTGTTTAGTCCATTTTACTTTCTCCCTAGGGGCTCTCAAATGCAGTATATTGCAGAATTTGAAATTGACACCTCTCTTGTTCAATGTACATGTAAGGATATTGGATTGCAAAGCATTATGGGCTGCAGTGTCACTACTAATTGGATATCTCCCAGCCCTGTTTCCTTTTCATCCAACTCACACTCTCATTTCTGTGCTTTCAGTGCTGAGATTTGGACGTGGATAGGAGCAAACTTGTGCAAATTCAATCACAACTAAGTTAATGTGATGTTGCGGGTGAGGGAGGGGGGATTCATCTGGAAGAATGGAATAGGATTGTGCCTACACTTTCCGTTGGAGTTGGGGAGGAATGCTGCTCTTTTCTCTTATGGTCTGCAGCCTGGGGGGCTTCTTGCATCTTTCACTGCCTCTGGAAATGTAGCAGCAGTTGCTCTCAATGCCTTCCCTTCCCCATGCATCTGTGGCTAGTCAGGAGTTTGTGACCTTCCTTCTCAGATGTGGATCTAGGCTGGAATAGTATCATATGTTCTCCTTGGAGCAGCTCTTCACAAGCCTCGAGAAGATTAACCTGGTGCAGGATGCAGTGACATGCTTTGTGTGTGAGTAACAACAGGCCTGATTTTTTAGAAGATTGAGCCCCTGTGACTCCTAATGAAGTCACTGGGAGCAGCAGATGTCCAGCACCTCTGAAAATCAGGCCTTGTGAGCCAGTGACACTAATGCCTCTGCTCCAGCTAGGTCGCTTGTTCCAGATGAGATTCTAGATGATAAAGTAGTAAAGAAAAAATGTTTCCCAACCCAAGATCCAGGTGCACTGTAGGAGAGAGAAAAGTTTTGCTCTGTGTGCTCATCTCTCTGCACTTTATGTCCACCAGCACAGAGGCTACAAGCTGGAGCCTGGGTGCCCTGCCATAAAAAGACCAGGCTGCTCCCACATCTGCTGAATGCTAAACCTCTTTGGTGGGCGAAAGGGATGGTGTGAGAGTGTACTGGAAATGCTGAATCTAGTGGCACTGGAGACAGGACCCAATCACGAGGAACTGCTGATGGAGGGAAGAGAGCTTAATGGGTGAGTGGGATCCTGCCCTATGATGGGGGGGGGGGGAGGAAAGAGTTGGGAAGGGGGCTGATAGGAGATGATTGGGAGTCCAAGTGGTGTGAGCTAGTGTTAAGCATGAGAAGGGGAGTCAGGAGTCCTCTTCTCTCTCCACTAGCCACATCCGCTGCCAGAGATCTGTAGTGAAGTACGTAAATCCATGATAAAGGGGACCATCTGTGGACAGCAGCATCGTACTCACCAATAGTGAGAGATGTTTTGGGCTTTGGGGCACTTCTGTGGGGTGAAAGTAACCACCAGCATTTTATTCTAAGAATGTAAAATTTTTAAAACTGTATTTTCTGAAGTGGACAAGACCGGTCTAAATAGTATATGGGTTTTTATTTACATCACACTTGAACAGATGTGAGATCCAGGACATAGTAAGTTCCCCAGTAGCCTCAGCCCTCTAATATGAGGATACTAGATATGAGGACTTAACATTCAAGCTAGTCCCATGGGCCAGATTGAAATCCAGAGCTCAGATGGACTTATTTGCATGTGAAAACAATCAGTAGTTTTACTAATATTGCAGCTGGCATCAGAAGGTCTAGCTCCCAGCTGTTCCTCCTGACAGCTTACTCCAGGTAGTCACTTTCCCTGCTCCCTTGAATTTCTATCTCAGGGCCCAATGTAATCATCACAGATTTCTTCCAAACTTTCTTTTTCAGCCTAGCTAGTGAGATCTCTAGCTAGAGTTGGAGAATCCCAGAAACCCAATTGACATGTAGGAAAATCTCCTTTTACGGCATGGTATCAGACGATGGAAGTTACTTCTGGCATTGTACTAATGTTGCTATGTTACCAAGCTTGACATCCTTTAAATCTAATTATTGAATCCTAAAGTCCAGCTATGTGCTCTTGCCTCTGTCTCTAAAGAAAGGGAATGCAGACGTAGGTGCTAGCATTTCTCCAGTCTCCAGAGGTGCAGGATACAGCAGTTGTTGGTAGCTCTTGCTTGGAAGGCTGGTGTCCATGGAAGACCTGCAAGCAATCTACTATAGGTGATAAACATCAGCAGCTCTAGCATACAGAGAAAGTCAGGGCTCACACAGGAAGCAATAGTTTTCTGTGAAATCCACTTTTTAAAGCAGCAAACAGCTGGTAAGAAGCTATCTCTGTATACCAGCTCTGTGAATGTACAACTCCCTATTCTGTAAAAGGGAAAATGGAAAAGACTCACCATGTAGAATAGACTTTGCTGGCAATATCACCATTGCCATTCATCTGCACTACAGAATGGAGACTAGAAAGGGGCTTGCAAGGATGGGTGAATCAACTAACTTCCTTTACTTCTCTTATCGTGTTCCATTCTATAGTGCTGATTGGTTGTGATAGCAGCAGCTGACTGCATGCCAGGACACCTCATGAAGTGAGAAATGATGACTGGGCGATGGAGACTGCATCATCATAGACCTACAAAAGTGGGGATGGAGTGGGAATTAAGTTTAAATTGAGAGGAGGGAGGAAATGGCCTGTAATGATTAAGCCTGTTTTGTGAGACTGAAGAATATGCTAGAGGGTGAAATCGTGTACAATTTCTTCCCTAGGTTTCACCCATATTCTTAAAGGTCTCCACCAGCATCATTACTTGGATGTTAAAGTTAGAGTCTAATGCTTTGGAACAAATGTATTTATTCATCTCTGTGAAGATTGAAAAGTAATAAAATGTTTAAAGACATTTAAGAACAACGTGCTATATATGGTATGCTGAGGTTCTGTTGAAGCTGAGCACTTCAGAGTATCTGGTGGTTGTGCATTTCCATCAGTCTGACCCTAGTGTCTGACACACTTTCCTTGCCAAAAAAGTCATGTATGGGTTATACAGAGACTATCTTGGATTTATGATTTCCCACTTCAGCTCTGTGACACAGGAGTGTTTCTGTGTATTGATACATGAGTGAGCACATCTTGCAGTTAAGCCCCATATTGAGACTGCTGGAAACCAGAAGAAGAGCTGCTGCTTTATCATTTTCCATAGCATACAATGACTGTTTACATGTTGAAAAGTGTGGTGGAGGAAATAAGAGTGAAGTCCCTTTTTTAACTTAAATATTTTAAAAAGGCTACTTACCAGCCTAGACATGTTTGCACACAGCAGTATCTTCTCATTTAAATTCAATCATAGTCACAAAACAAGCCTAGCTTAGACTAGCTGAGGATATAAACTTCATTTTCATCTCATTAGGCCACCTGGAAGCAGCAATCAGTGAGTAGTCCTGACGTCAATGGTCTCTCTACTTCATTAAAATGTTAATTTCATGGCTTTAATTCCCTTTGTAAAACGTGCCGCTGCAGGACACTATATGGAGATTTATTCTGAACCAGACAAATCTGCATGCCATATTCATTTTTATTGCCCTAGGTTTCCTTGATTGCTATATTGCTATTTTTAGCCATTCCTGTTTTTACAAACTGCTGTAAAAGGATGTTTGTCAGACCAACAAAAATGTAAATATTTTTTAAAAAGTGAGCCCTTTGAGAATTTATCAAGATTCATGAATTCGGAATGTCATACATCTAATGGTACTTGTCTCTCTCTCTCTCTCTCTCTCTCTCTCTCTCTCTCTCACACACACACACACACACACACACACACACACACACACACACACACACACACACACACACACTTTAAAAAAAAAAAAAAAAGTGCTCAAAGAATGAGATAAGTAGTGTTACTGGCTAACCAGTTCAGACAACAATGGACCATTAAGGAAAAACGTGCTATAAATCAAAGATCAACATAAGTAAACTTTTATGTCTGCATTCTTGGTATAGAACCGATTGATGTCTGGACAGAATGGTGTCTTCAGACTCTCCATCAATTTTCAAATCTCTCCTGACAACATGCATCTTTCTCTCTGGCCACACTTAATTTCTTCCTCTATTGCTTAACTCTGTAAAACATTTTTATTTTTATAGCATATTTCCAATGTATAACTCATTGAGCTAGCTCAGATGCTTCTGACAGAAGCAAGCTTCCAATGCTGGAGAGGAAAAGTAGCCACAATTCCTTCTGTCCTTCTCCCCATATCCCTCAGTAATACAGAACACTTTTATATATTTTCAAAGTGGTGTACAAACAAATTCCTTTCAGTATATCAGTGATGTATCTAGATAAATAGTATACTTTTATTAAAAATGGTAACATTGAGACCGAGAGATTATGTGCTTGTCCAAGACCACGCAGTGTCTGCATAGCAGGGTGGAGCACGGCCCCCTTTGCTCCTGCCTCTGCTGCATTCAAAACCCACTCAGAGACC
Organism: Emys orbicularis; assembly: GCF_028017835.1. Classification (NCBI taxonomy): domain Eukaryota; kingdom Metazoa; phylum Chordata; order Testudines; family Emydidae; genus Emys; species Emys orbicularis. The sequence goes on along the minus strand of NC_088685.1, from coordinate 162,277,035 downwards.
TTGGGGTTCAGCAATCACTGGTGCAGTTTATTTATAGCATGAGCTCCCACCACCTTCTCACCATATACAGCTTGGGTTATAGCCTTAAGGACTTCTCCGCTTCTGCACCAGGAGGGAAGAGCTACTGCTCTTCTTGCACTCTCTGGCTTCCCCTCTTCCTTCCTTCCTCTGGGCCTGTATGTAGCCCCAGGCTAATTAGGCTGGCAGCTGTTTCCCATTCTCCAATCAGGTGCAGGTTTCTCTAGCCAGTTCTAATTTACCTCCCTTAATTAGAGCTGGTGTGACAGAGGGCTGGCTCAGGAGTTCCTGCCCAGCACCCTGTCACAGTCCGAAACAGGATTATAGGGGGGTTCTTGTTCCTGGTCTCTCATTCAGTCACCAGATCATTCTAGTTCTCTTCTAGTTCTCTTTTAAGTAGCTGGCACAGGGGTATCTCCGTTGGGGAGTGCCATATGTTCACTGCTTTAAGAAGCTGCCAAAATAGCCTTTAAGAGACAATACAGTGGAGAGTACAGGAACTACAGTAAAATGGTTGGACAGACCATTGCATGATCCCCTCCAAACTTTTGTTAGTAATTAGACAAGTGCGTCTCAAGTCATCATCTAAACCAATCAGATGGTTCAATGTAAAGTGATTGCAAGATGAAGCTAATGAGCACAACTCTGTAATAACATTACAGCAACTTAGTCTGATCTTGCTGGCTTGACTACTAGTGCTAATGTAAATAGTGAGTGGGCGACTTTTCGCGACATGGTATGTCAAGTTGTTCTCACCACTTTGGGTACAGCAAAACGACGTCATTGAGATTGGTTTGACTAGAATGATCCAGAAATTCAACAGCTACTCACTAAAAAACATGAGATGCATTATCCAATCCTTGTATCCCATGCCCCTGTGGGCACAGTTATGACATATGACATCCAATCTAAGCTTAAAGACATGCAGGATCAATGGTGAAATGCCAAGGCAGATGAAATGTAGCGCTATGCGACCATCATGAGACCAAAGATTTCTATGCCGCTTTAAAAGGCGGATATGGTATTACACATACCACTACTGTGCCTTTGAAGAGTGCGGATGACCTAACACTGATCGCTGACAAAGGAGAAATCCTTCAGAGGTGGTGACAGCATTTCAGTGATCTTTCGAATGCACCGTCCAACATCACAGACAAGGCACAAATAAGGTGATCAGTCAATGTGTAATGAGACCATAGACACAGCCCCATCCCTTGACAAAGTCAGCACTGCAGTGAGGGTCATGAAGAATTGCAGGGCCCCTGGATCTGATGGCATTCATGCAGAAATATTCAAGTATTATCAAATGATGTTACTACAGATAAGGAGCTGACAAGTCAGATCAATAAAGCCAGTTAATCATTTGGCAGATTATCTGGCAAAGTCTGGTAGCAACATGGTATTAAGATTCAAACTAAGCTAAATATCTATAAAGTGGTTGTGCTGTCCAACTTGTATATATGCAACAGGCATCACATTAAGCTTCTAGATAAGTTCCATTTACAACTTATTTTGTATCAAGTGGCAGGATAAAGTTAACAGTAATGAGGTTCTGGAACATAGTCATGCCACGGGGATTGAAGCCATGCTTAGCCTGGCTAGTCATGTACTGAGGATGGACGACACCAGAATTCCCAAGCAGTTGCTATATGGGGAACTGAAAGTGGGACACCACATACGAGGCAGCCAGAAAAAACTCTTGAAGAACACACTGAAGCCTAACTTGAAACAGTGCAACGTTGACAGCTGAGAGTCATCAGCAACTGACTGCTCATGCTGGCGAGCAGTAGTCAACAATGGGGTGACATAGTTCAAGATTACCCACCATATGGATCTTCAGTCACAGAGTTGAGTTGTAAACAGAGGTAGACTCAGCAGGCACAGATTATAATCCCTTCCTCAGCATCAAGTACCTAGGCATTTCATACAGAAAGAAGTGCCATTCGCACATCGGTCTTTTAGCCACAACCGTACTCACAGGACATAAAACCACCATCAGCATCATCTTAGGTCACGAAGGATAACAACAACAAAAACTAGACAACTTTGCAATTGTTATCAAAGCACTAGCTGATTTCCAGGTCAAAGAAGGAGATGAAATAATTGAGCAAAAAAAGTCTGTCTAGAGTGTCACTAAATAAAAGATAAGACTTTTTATTTTGAAAGTCAGTGCAAACCCATGGACTCTTGCCAGCCTTATTCCATTTTGGGGTTACTGCCCACAAGGTCATTTCATCATGAACACTGTCATAATTCAATGTACTAGTCACTTTAAAATGCAAAAATGTGCCAGGGTTTTAGTCTTCTGATGGAATTATTCATTCATTACCACACTCGGTAAAAGTAATGCTGTGAAGACCTCTCAAGTTCATAGCGCTGGTATGCTAGAAAAATATTCCATTATCTAGTCTCTTTATATGAGACGTCTGCTATAGCAGCAGCGCATATTCACCCCACTAAAGCTAGGTGCTGATTAGATGGAATTTGACATATAATATATTTTAGAAACTGATCAAGAATTTCTGTCATTTTGGTATGGAGTCCACTCAAACACACAGTACTACAATATCTGAACAGAAGTTATTAGTGTGCTAAATGGATTTTGCTGTCAGCCTTGACATTTGAAAGGCCATTTTTAAGATCATATACCGTAGCTAAAGTTGCTGTAACCACTTATCTGTTTTTAACTCTAGAGTGATACTGTTATGGGAGAAGGAAAATATTAGAAAGTCCCTCTTATATCTATTGCCTTTGCCCCACTTGCAGGTTTCAGATCACTCCAATATTGCTTCGGTAAAAAAATAAAATCAAAACAATTACAGGTAATGTCAATGACTTGAATGGGAGAGCAGATAAAAGTATTCTCTCAAGCCTATGTCTCTTATCTTAGTGCCCCCCAAAACAGAGGGGACACATGTTGACGGGATTGTGGAGTTACTTTGCATTGCCATTGCTCATGCAGAAAGTATGCTGAGGACTTTCCTTTCCAGCACTGTTAATTGGACATTTCCTCCCCCAAGAACTAGATTTATTTTTTCACTTAGAAAAGTAGATCAAAGCAACCAAAGTTTCCACTGTTGCAATGTATCTGTCACTAACCTGCAAAGGAACAGCAAAGCCTGCCTAGGCTAAGAGGGGAGGACTTGCGTTGTCCATGGCTGGTGGAGTCAGAGAGCTGATCCTTGGCAGGCAACAGACAGGGCTTCCTCACACTAAGGGCTAGTGGTACCATGGTGCCTCACAATCCTCATTACCCCAGGGGAAGCATCACATCCACCCACTGGACATGCTTTGTTTTGTAAAGTTAAAAATATCTAGACAGTGGAAAACAATCCTACATCGACAGGATAGACTAGATAAACTAAACAGAACATTTCCTTTTCGAATGTCTATGAACTAAATCAACTCAAAGCCCAAATTGATTTCACCTGTAGTTAAGGCCCTACTTTAATCGCAGGATGATTGTCAAATAATTGCGGCTGAGTTGAGGACAAGACGTGGAAAATAACGGAAATCTAATAATGGACTTTTATTGACTGCGGTAATTTGGAAAAGCCGAGAAGACCTGTTTTTTAAGAAAAATTTGCTGGAATAATATAAACACTCAAGTATTATGTTATGCCTGCTAATTTTTTTTGATAATCAGACATTTTGTTGTAACTATATTATAGTCATTAATGTGTGGGGCTGACAGCAGGATCCCCACCACTGTCAGCTCAGATAAATGGGGTTCTACTGTACTCATGGGGAAAAAGTGTGTCTTGCAAACCTCAAAATGTACGCAAAATTGTGGACTGTGCAAAGTAAGCTAATTAAAATCAAAGTTGTGATGGAAGCCTAATATTGCGGGATCCGCAATATTGCAAATTAAGTAGGGCCTTACTCTTATAGTAATTTAGGGGTTTTATATATGTGTATACTATATATATTTGCTATTGTGTGAAAAATCTATGATACATGTGTTGCTATTAACTACCTTTAGAGCTGTGGGGTCCCAAGCCAGGTAGGCTACAATGCCCCATCTGGACTCAGAGAGGTGGGAGTTTATAGCTGGAGTTTTCATTAAACACAGTGACGTTTTTTTTAATTCTGTTCAAAGATGACTCTAGAACAGTAGTACCCAAAATTTGCCCAAGTGAATCTAGCTTGCCTAGAGCCTGAGGTCGTCATTTAATTTTCATTAAAATGGAGCAGATAGCACCACTCACATCTTTAACATGGAGGGGACAGTCCAAAGATTGTAAGACCCAACATGGAATGATTTTATTTGATCTGAGCAACCCGGCCCACTTGATTCAAGAGGGAGCACTGCGTACTGGGACAAATAGTCTCTCTAAGCCTTGCCACTTCTCTTTTGAAAATGAGGTGTGGTAGTAGAAACAGTAGAAACTTAAGGTGGACTGGGGATTTTTATTTGATTTCCCAGTGCTGGTGCTTTTCGGAGTTTATGGAACTAAAACCAGGACACGCTACAATAAACTCCTTAATCTGAACTCATGACCCTGAGTAGCATATTCCCATGTTGTGAGGGACTGGTAAGGACTATTGTGTTGATAGTTAAAGACTGTGGCCAGGAACTGAATTTTGCATTCAGTTAAAAATAGAAACAGCAGAAGTTAAAAACATAAAATAAAATAAAACAAAAAAAAACCTACCAACCACCCCCACCAATAAATCATTGTCAGATTTGGATTTATATTTAAAGTAGCTCTAGCCCCAAAATTAAGACTTGATTTTGAAAATTGGTTTATAAAATTTAATCTGAATAGCAATGTCTTCATTTACTTCTTAAAGTGCAATTCTCTGAAAAGTGATTCTGTAAAATAGCATTGTGGTGCTCTAGGTCAATGACTCTTTATCAAATATGCTCTGTATACATGTAAAACTCTCTCTCCCCACCCCCCTTTTACCCTCCAAACTACTAGTCCTGCAAACTCAGCCAGTGATCAGAGAGTTAAGCTGGGTTCTTTCCTTCTTGTGCATCATCACCAGTAATTAAAATTCTGCATTCCAAATTGTGCCCTCAATTACACCTTTGGAAACTCTTTGTCTTCAGTGAGTTTGCGGAAATGAAATTGAGTCCACCTTTGGCTCTTCAATTGCAACTTAGTTAACAACTGTGTGCATGAACCAGAATAGAAACCAGCTCATCCTGCATAGATATTTAGGTTCTGTTGTGCCAAGAGGAATGAAAAGTAAAAAGTATTTGTCACTGAGGACAACAGTTAAAATTTTGAATATACATAGGAGTCCAAATATGTATGTTGAATAAGTTTCATTTTTGCATAGCCCCTTTTCAGAATAGAAGCTCATTTTAGTGTTTTTGTCTGTAACATGTATGGCTCTAGTTCGTCTATGCCCAGTGCAGCTCAGAATTTATTTAGATTTATAGAAATGCTAAAAAGGATGTCCATTACACCCACCCCCACACACCTTTCTGATCCTGGGGTGTTGGGCAAGCCCTGAAATGTAACTTAGAGCACACTCAAGGCTGCTACATGTTGTCTGCTGCCCACAGCACCCAAGAGTCTGATAGAATAGCATTGAGGGGCTAATGCCACACCTGTATCTCTAGCTATCTCCTTCCACTGGAGGATAAGATTGCTAGGAGCTGCTGTGCCACATGTGGATTCCACCGTGCTGGGGGAATCCTAAGGCAGCCGTATCCTCTAGGTTTATAGTTGGTTTGCACCTGTGGACAAGCACAAAGCAGCTAGAGCGGCGGGGGGGGGGGGGGGGGGGCGCGGGGGCGCAGGGTACTTTTTAGTGAGGAAAATGAATGTAGCGCAATTGCCTCTTTTAAGGTTTAAAAAAATATACCTGTAGAATTAGCAGTGCCCTGTTTAACAGAAATGGTGTGTGTGTGGGGGGAAACCTTTAGTACCAGACGGTATTCATCTTAGAAGCTCCAATTTGTCAGACTATTTTTTTTTCTTTTTTACTGTTGCATTTTGTTTTACTTTCCCTAATGAGCCTAGTGAAAAGCAATTCTACTAAATAAATCATGTGCCTACAAAGCAATATATCACAATTAGGATTCCATTATAGTTTAATTAGCCATTCCATTATTAAATTGATGTCTTCGGCTTCCTCCAGGTCTCGGGCTAATCTTGAAACAAATTCTTCTTTGTGGACAAATATTAGTCAGTCATAATTAAAGAGTATTCATCGGAGCTGAGGCTTTTCATTAAATGCTTTTCTGATTAAGATGGCTCCCCAAGTATCAGGCTGATTGAATGAATTTAATAAGATTTGTGCATTCATGTATCGTGGTCCGGTAGAAATTGTTTTAGCACCAGAGGATTAAGGACAAGATCATCTCTCAGTCCATCCTGTCATGGACCTAAATGTCCTTTATCTGCAATGTTATATAAACTGTACTCTAATATGTCACTCTATATTGTCAGGCAAGTGTACCATATACCTAGTCAATCATCAGAAAGAAAGGTGTATATGGAGTAGTAATGATGGCTGCACTGGAAAACTGGGGGGGGGGGGAAGAGAAGGGTGTTTGTCATTAGCATATCTTTATAGAGTTTAGTGTTAAGTGATTTTAGAGGATCTGTTCTGTTGACTAGTTCAGCACCAGAAGTTTGCGAGTTAATTGAAGCTCAAGTGCTTCATCTGCCTAAAACTGATTTAATTCAGGGATATACATAGATAAGCCTGTTTGTGTGTAAATGCAGCTCAGCTGGGAACTCAAGCTAGTAAACAGACGTGCTTATTTCGAGGCACTTCTGGTGGAAGAGTATGGAATGTGTTCAGAACAAAATGCTTGTACTGCATTTAAAAGAAGGCAGGACAAAATAATAACCTGTTTTTAATATACATACATTCAGAGAGAAAGAGAGAGATGTTATAAGCCTATGATTGAACAGATACCAAAATTATGCTCTGTGTTTTCATAATTGTGGGTGCTGTTCTGCATTCTTCTCACTGCGTACGCTGCAATGAAAGCAAGGCCATTGTGGCCAAGAATGGGAATTAGAGAAAATTGGTGAGGCATGAAATACAACAGATTAGCTCAGGACATTGGTGGAGACAGTCAGTGTAAACATTTGAGGTAGCTGCTAGCATCTTTTCACATCTACTTCTTTTTCAGCAGTTCACATGTTTGGTATTTTGATTCAGTATTAGTCATATTTTTAACATTGGACCTCTCTGTATCTGAAAGTGTTTTTTGTCGCTGCTTATGTACGCCAAATGCAATGCCACGGTAGATATCCTCTAGCCAAGTGATACTCAGACTGAGGCTCGCAAGATGCAAGTGCCTCCCTAATGTGTCTCCTGAGGCTCTTTGCTGTACATGCTATCAAAACACTGTGATTTAATTATTAACCAATCAGGACACTTTTACTATGTTGTTAACCAATTGTTTAGGTAATGTTGATCACTAATTTGGCTCCTGAACCACTGATGTCTGAGTATCACTGCTTTTAGCCCATCTATAATAATTTGCAGTGCCTAAACTTCCTGCTGATTCAGGATTGTTTTCCCTAGGGCTCCTGAAGGCTAGACTGATCATGTGTGATGCTTGGGACAGTCAGTGAAAGAGGGCATGGTTTGAAACAGTATAAGGTCACTGGGTAGCTAAAGAGTACTCTCTAGTGGTTGACTTGGGGTAGTGAAAGAAGTTTAAAGCAAAGGATGAGGTGTTAAGAAGAGAGAGAGTTTGGCTGGAAATCTAGATAAAAGAAAAATCCAGAAAAAAAAAATCAAATCTGAAGTTCATATCTGGAGTCTTCTAGGGAATTAACTTAATCATACTAGAAGGTTATAAAATCTAATTCTACATAGGCTGGTTGTTTTGCTTATTGTTGCAGTGCAGTATTCAGAGTGACATCCTTCTGTTGATGTGTTAAATTAAAGTTCCTTCTGTGTGTCTGATGGAAGTTTAAAAATTCCTTGGCCCTTTCTGAATAGGGTTGCCAGGTATCTGGTTTTCGACCGGAACACCCGGTTGAAAAGGGATCCTGGTGGTGCTGACTGGGCCTTTAAAAGTCCGGTCGGCGGTGCAGCGGGGCTAAGGCAGGCTCCCTACCTGGGTCTGCCTGGCTCCCAGGAAGTGGCGACATGTCCCTTGGCTCCTAGGTGGTGGCGCGGCCATGGGGGCTCTGCACGCTGCCCCTGCCCCAAGCACCGGTTCCACAGCTCCCATTGGCCGGGAACCGCAGCCAATGGGAGCTGCAGGGGCAGTGCCTGCAGGCGGAGGCACCGCGCAGAGCCTCCTGGCTGCGCCTCTGCCTCGGAACCAAGAGACATTTCGCCACTTCTGGGAGCCGCCCAAGGTAAGCACCGCCCAGAACCCGCACCTCGAACTCCCTCCCCGCCCCAACCCCCTGCCCCTGCCCTGAGCTCCCTCCTGCACCTGAAACCCCTGTCCCAGTCCTGAGCCCCCTCCTGGACCCAAACTCCCTCTAGAGCCCACACCCCTACCCCAGCCCAGAGCCCCCTCCTGAACTCCAAGCCCCTCATCCCCATCCCAGAGCCTGCACCCCCAGACAGAGCCCTCACCCCCCTGCACCCCAATCCTGTCACAACCCGGAGCCCCCTCCCGCACCCTGAATCCCTCATTTCTGGCCCCCTCCCAGAACCTGCACCCCCAGCCGGAGCCCTCACCTTCTTCCACACCCCAACCCTCTGCCCCAGCCCATTGAAAATGAGCAGGTGAATGAAAGAGGGAGGGGGGATGGAGTGAGCAGGGGCGGGGCCTCGGGGAAGGGGTGGGGGATGGGCAGAGCCTCAGGGAAGGGGCAGGGCAAGGGTGTTTGGTTTTGTGTGATTAGAAAGTTGGCAACCCTATTTCTGAAAAGAATAGTGTGACGCTTGTGTCAATATTTGTTCCATTATTTTACTGAAACAGTATTTGCCAGGATCACTCTCTTCTGAAGATCTACCATGCTGCTTTTTTTCCTCTAATCCTCTGTGACCATACCCCCCTACTTTTCAATGACTTTGAAACAGACAAATGACAAAATAGGTTAAAGGGTCTATCCCTGAAAAAATATGTTTCTGTACATTAGATACACTCAGGTAATTCTTAACCAGGATGTGACTGAATCTCAGAACTATAAAAGGTAGCTGTATCTGAAGGGAGTGGTTTCAGAGGAACCTAGTAGAAAATTAATTCAATTTTATTGACTGAACAAGGAAATCAGAACAAAGTGTAATCCATTTTAGTGTGTATATTTTAATTGAGAACAGTAAAAGCGATCTTTCACTGTGTAGTACAGTGTGATCTGTCTTTCATGCAGTGGAAAAAAGGTATTGTTAACACAGTGGAAATGGTCTCTGATTTTAAACATGGTTAATATGGCAGTTATATAATTTTTTCAAAAAAGAAAACTTCATCGATTTTTGAGTATCCAGCCTTTTGCAAAGCGAAGAATTGAGTTTTACCATTAACAGTGTGAGGTGAGACAGAAATGAAAGTGGAACTTTTAGTTCTAACAAATGCATAACAATACCATTTAATTACCCTCCAATGACTTTTACTGTGTGTTTTAGTTCCAAAGAGTGGTACTATTAAAGTTCTGTGAGCTTACTTCAGGATACAGGATTATTGGTGTAAGGTCACTGGCAGAGGGGAAAGGATTCTGAATGGGTGGTGGACTTGATCAGCCAACTACCTTTGAAATCAGTACCATAAAACAAGAGAGGAATAAAGTAATGCCCTGGACATTATTACCAGAAATTCACAAAATTAAACTAAGAATAAGCTTGAGTTGTTTATACATGTCAGGATCTTAGTGATTAAATATCTATAGCCATCCTCTAACACTCTTTAAAAACAGTTTGGTTGGTTGGTTGGTTGGTTGGTTTTTTTACAGTACTTGCATTTTAAGAAAATACCCAGACTTCCCAATTTAACTTTTTTATTCAACTTTTTCATTTGTTATATTCTTCTACAAATATTTCTGTTCGGGTGCAGGAGTAAATCTGGGGACTCTTTGCAAGGATTTTATTGTAGTAAAGTGAATTAATCACAATTATTCTTAAAATAAAAATACTCTTATCTGAGTTTATGGGGTGTTTGCCAGGCAATTTATATTAAAACTTAGGAGAGTTGGGCAGATGCATACCAGTACTTCAGTATCTGACTAGTCCTCAGGTAAAACATCACCTTCTGTATTAATAAAGAACATTCCACAATTCGTTTGTGTGATAGTAATAGGGATATACTGTGTTGTTAGAGATGACAGTGTAACGGGGCTATGAAAGCTTTTATCTTACAAAACCTTAACACATATATGTATGTAAAATAGACATTCAGCAGGGGAGGCTGGGAAAGAGCAAGTAGACAACATGGGGGAGAATAAACCAGGTATTTTCATTATCTGGGGTTGACAAATGTAGCTTACAAGTGATGAAGTAAAGACTAGCGAGTTAGTTATGCCTGGTCATCCTTAGTGATTGAAAATAATGTGCTCCTTTTATCCTCCCCTCCCATACTTTCCCCGTGTGTTTTATTTATGCCTCAATCAGCTCTGGCTCTGTAATTCATACAGTAGCACTTCAGAGACAGGGAGGGAGGAGAGAGCATTGCTCTGAAGACTAAAGTGCAGCTGCCAGGTTGACATTCTCATAAATGCAACCACTGTGTCAACAGCAGAGCAGCCAGCTCACCACTCTCCATTGAACTCTTTCCTCCCACTTGCTCTTAAGTGTCTCTTTTTAACACAGCGCGAGGTACATTTCTAAAGGGAGCTTGGATTTGCAAAGCTGACAATTGTCAGTGTATGGTCTTGTGGGCAAGTTGACCCTGGTATGGGCTACAGTCTGGTCAGAAGACCCAGGTTCTGGGAGAAAAAAAAAAGGAGTAGGAATATTTCTAAGACATTAATAGAACAAGTGAGATGATGCTCAGCAAATTGAACTGAGTGCTGTAACCCAGTGTACTTGTTCTTTCTGTAAATGGCAGGTGAAAGCAGCTTCAGTTGGACAAGCAATCTCTGCAATTATTACAAGCTAAATCTTCCAGGATTCTGGATAGTGCTTTGGGTATCTATTCTTGTACAGTTTGACCCATTCTCAGAGTAAGCAAGTTTAGTATCAGTTTAACATTTGATATATCTTCTAGCTTGCACTAGCAGGGTGATGTACTTAACGATCCACACTTAGCTTTCTAGTTTCTTCTTTTTCCTATTGTCCTATGTTCCTGTAATGGAACTATATTATACTGTGTTCCTATTCTTGGTTTTGGGGGTGGGGGGTTGGGTGATGGGAGGAGAAAGCTGCCAGACATCACTAACAAGAACGCTGTCACTCACATTAAGATAGAAAGTAGCAATGACTGTTGAGGTCTAACCATGTTATTTGTAATCATTCTTAGATCTGGTCTACACTACAAAGTTAAGTTGACGTAAGCCACCTTGCATGGACCTAGTCATGCATTTGTCTACACTTAAATTTGTCTTCCACTAATGTATGTGCCCCATTACGGCGACCCAGTAACACCACCTCCCCAAATGGTGATGAGCCATGGTCGATGTACTGAGGTCAACGTGACATGAGTGTAGATGCTGCTTTACCTATGTCGACCTTAACAGTCCTCCACCAGACATCCCACAGTGCTTGACACTGACTGCTCTGGTCACAATTGTGAACTCCACTGCCAAGGGGTTATGGAGGCTGGAAGCCACCCCGCCTCCCTTTAAAACCCCCCATACTGTTTGCTTGTGCCAAGCTTATCAAGTGGCCCAGTTTGCTCTTTATCAATGTAAATGTAAATGGGAAATCAACACTGAATGGGTATGTTTCTAGTAGGATCCAACAGGGATCGATTCTTGCCCCTATGCTATTTAACACTTATCAATGACCTGGAAGAAAATATAAAAGCATCACTGACAATATTTACAGATGAGACAAAAATTTGGAGAGGGCTTAAATAATGAAGAGGACAGGTCAGCGATCTGGATTGCTTGGTAAGATGGTACAAGCAAACAATATGCATTTTAATGCAGCTAAATGTAAATGTATGCATCTAGGAACAAAGAATGCAGGCCATACTTACGGGATGGGGATGCTATCCTGGAAAGCAGTGACTCTGAAAAAGATTTGGGGGGTCATGGTGGATAATTAGCTGAATATGAGCTCCCTGTTTGATTCAGTGGCTAAAAGGGTTGATGCAATCCTGTAATGCATAAACAGGAATCTCAAGTAGGAGCATAGAGGTTATTTTACCTCTGTATTTGGCACTGGTGCAACCACTGCTGGAATCCCATGTCTAGTTCTGGTGACCACCATTCAAGAAGGATGTTGATAAATTGGAGAGGGTTCAGAGAAGAGCCACCAGAAAGTTTAAAGGACTGGAAAACGTGCCTTAGAGCGATAGACTCAAGGAGCTCAAGCTATCTAGCTTAACAAAGAGAAGGTTATAGGGTGACTTGATTACAGTCTGTAAGTACCTACATGGGGATCAAATATTTAATAATGGGCTCTTCAGTCTAGCAGAGAAAGGCCTGGTCTACACTACGACTTTAATTCGGATTTAGCTGCCTTAATTCGAATTAACGCTTGACCCGTCCACACAACGAAGCCAGTTAATTCGAATTAAAGGGCCCTTTAATTCGATTTCTGTACTCCTCCTCGACGAGAGGAGTAGCGTCAAAATCGGTATTATTAATCCGAATTAAGGTTAGTGTGGCCGCAATTCGATGTTATTGGCCTCCAGGAGCTATCCCACAGTGCACCATTGTGACCGCTCTGGCCAGCAATCTGAACTCGCATGCACTGGCCAGGTGGACAGGAAAAGCCCCGGGAACATTTGAATTTCATTTCCTGTTTGCACAGCGTGGAGAGCACAGGTGACCACAGAGAGCTCATCAGCACAGGTAACCATGCAGGCTGATAATCGAAAAAGAGCACCAGCATGGACCGTACAGGAGGTACTGGATTTGATCTCTATATGGGGAGAGGATTCAGTGCTAGCAGAACTGCGTTCGAAAAGACGAAATGCCAAAACTTATGAAAAAATTTCCAAGGGCATGATGGAGAGAGGCCACAATAGGGACACAGATCAGTGCCGCGTGAAAGTCAAGGAGCTCAGACAAGCCTATCAAAAAGCAAAGGAGGCAAACGGTCGCTCCGGGTCAGAGCCGCGGACATGCCGCTTCTACGCTGAGCTAAATGCATTTCTAGGGGGGGCCGCCACCACTACCCCACCTCTGACTGTGGATTCCGAGCTGGGGATAATCTCATCAGGTACACCTGATGATTCCGTGGAAGGGGAAGAGGAGGAGGAGGAGGACGAGCTGGCAGAGAGCACCCAGCTCTCCGTTCTCCCCAACAGCCAGGATCTGTTTCTCACCCTGACTGAAGTACCCTCCCAAGCCTCCCAAGCCAGCACCCAAGACCATGACCCCATGGAAGGGATCTCAGGTGAGTTTACCTTTTAAAATATAAAACATGGTTTAAAAGCAAGCATTTTTAATGATTAATTTGCCCTGAGCACTTGGGATGCATTCGCAGCCAGTACAGCTACTGGAAAAGTCTGTTAACATGTCTGGGGATGGAGCGGAAATCCTCCAGGGACATCTCCATGAAGCTCTCCTGGAGGTACTCCAAAAGCCTTGCCACAAGGTTTCTGGGCAGTGCAGCCTTATTCCGTCCTCCATGGTAGGACACTTGACCACGCCATGCTAGTAGCAAGTAATCTGGTATCATTGCCTGACAGAGCCTGGCAGCGTATGGTCCCGGTGTTTGCTGGCATTCAAGCAACATCCGTTCTTTATCTTGCTGTGTAATCCTCAGGAGAGTGATATCGCTTAGGGTAACCTGGTTGAAATAAGGGAATTTAATTAAGGGGACAGAGGTGGCCGTTCCTACTGGGCTGTTTGCCTGTGGCTGAAAAGAAATCCTTCCCTGCATTTAGCCAAGTGCAAAGGGGGGGGGGAGGATTGGCCCAGAGCTTTTCGCGTTTTGCTAGCAGGGATGTTCCCTGATACCAGCCACGCGGTGGGGGGAGGGAGAAAGCACTCATCCCTGAGAATTCATGGCGGGTGGGGGGGGGGTGTTAGTTTGGTTCCTGCAGGGATCTTCCCTGATACCAGCCACGCGGTGGGGGGAGGGAGAAAGCACTCATCCCTGAGAATTCATGGCGGGTGGGGGGGGGGGGTGTTAGTTTGGTTCCTGCAGGGATCTTCCCTGATACCAGCCACGCGGTGGGGGGAGGGAGAAAGCACTCATCCCAGAGAATTCATGGCGGGTGGGGGTGGGGGGGTTGTTAGTTTGGTTCCTGCAGGGATCTTCCCTGATACCAGCCACGCGGTGGGGGGAGGGAGAAAGCACTCATCCCAGAGAATTCATGGCGGGTGGTGGGGGGTGGGTGTTAGTTTGGTTCCTGCAGGGATCTTCCCTGATACCAGCCACGCGGTGGGGGGAGGGAGAAAGCACTCATCCCAGAGAATTCATGGCGGGTGGTGGTGGTGGGGGGGGGTGTTAGTTTGGTTCCTGCAGGGATCTTCCCTGATACCAGCCACGCGGTGGGGGGAGGGAGAAAGCACTCATCCCAGAGAATTCATGGCGGGGGGGGGGGGGGTGTTAGTTTGGTTCCTGCAGGGATGTTCCCTGATACCAGCCACGCGGTGGGGGGAGGGAGAAAGCACTCATCCCAGAGAATTGGATGGGTGGGGGGGGTGTTAACCTTCAGCAGCAGAAAACAAGCTAACAGGAAAACTGCAGCACAACGGGCTTTGCTTGGTATGTGGGAAAGCAGGGCGCAGAAGCCTAAAGACAGTGGCTTACCATGGCAGCATGCAAGGTGAATTCTGTTGCCCGGACCTGCGTCTGTGATCTCTAGCAGCAAAGCCACAGGCACTCAATATTAAGAGGCAAAATGCGACCTTGCACTGAAATCACATGTGCTATGTAATGTGAATAGTATACACCGTGAAAGAGTATAAGCATTGTTCTGAAAAATGTATCTTTTAAAAAAATTCTCTCCTTTTTTCACTCCCTCCAGCAGGTGCAAATGTTTCAAGCCTCCCTCTTCCTTCCCGAAGGCTATCCCAGATAAGGCGTCGTAAAA
Source organism: Emys orbicularis (assembly GCF_028017835.1). Classification (NCBI taxonomy): domain Eukaryota; kingdom Metazoa; phylum Chordata; order Testudines; family Emydidae; genus Emys; species Emys orbicularis. The sequence continues at coordinate 162,261,989 of NC_088685.1, read as the reverse complement.
AAAAGACGAGAGAAGAGATGTTTTCCGAAATCATGCAATCCACCAGGAATGAAAGAGCTCATCTGAATGAGTGGAAGGAGACGGTTTGCAAGTATAGGAAAGAAGCCAGTGACCGTGAGGACATGAGGGACCAACGTGAGGACATGAGGGACCAACGTGAGGACAGAAGGGACCAACGTGAGGAGAGGAGAGACGCTCGAGATGAGAGGTGGTGGCAGGAAGATCAGAGGAGTCGGGAAGCAACGCTGGGGCTGCTGCGTGAGCAAACAGACATGCTCCGGCGTCTGGTGGAGCTTCAGGAACGGCTGCTGGAGAACAGAGTGCCGCTACAGCCCCTGTATAACCCCCCTACCTCCTCACCATGTTCCATAGCCTCCACACCCAGACGTGTAAGAACACGGGGGGGGGGGGGAGGCTCCGTACACCCTCCCATTCCACCCCAGTGGACAGCCCAAGCAAAAGGCTGCCATTTTTTTAACCTTTTTTTACTGGGCTTTTCCTTCCCGCAGATCCTCCTCCCAAACCCCACTCAGGTTCTCTCCCTCTTTTTATAATCAATTAATAAAGAATAAATGATTTTTAAACAATGGTGACTTTATTTCCTTTGAAAGCAAGCTGGGGGAAGGGGGAGGGTGGGTTCCTTACAGAGAATGAGTCAATAAAGGGGGCGGGTTTTCAGGAAGGATAAACAAACATAAATTTCACACTGTAGCCTGGCCAGTCATGAAACTGGTTTTCAAAGCTTCCCTAATGCGCAGCGCTTCATCGTGTGCTCTTCTAATCGCCCTGGTGTCTGGCTGCGAGTAATCAGCAGCCAGGCGATTTGCCTCAGCCTCCCACCCTGCCATAAAGGTCTCCCCCTTGCTCTCACAGAGATTGTGAAGCACACCGCAAGCAGTAATAACAATGGGGATATTGGTTTGGCTGAGGTCTGAGCGAGTCAATAAGGATCGCCAGCGACCTTTTAAACGGCCAAATGCACATTCTACCACCATTCTGCACTTGCTCAGCCTGTAGTTGAACAACTCCTGACCCCTGTCCAGGCTGCCTGTGTATGGCTTCATGAGCCATGGCATTAAGGGGTAGGCTGGGTCCCCAAGAATAACAATTGGCATTTCAACATCCCCCACGGTTATTTTCTGGTCCGGAAAGTAAGTCCCTTGCTGCAGCCGTTTAAACAGATTGGTGTTCCTGAAGACGCGAGCGTCATGAACCCTTCCCGGCCAGCCCACATGGATGTTGGTGAAACGTCCCTTGTGATCCACAAGTGCTTGCAGCACCATTGAGAAGTACCCCTTGCGGTTTATGTACTGGGTACCCTGGTGCTCCGGTGCCAAGATAGGAATATGGGTTCCATCTATTGCCCCACCACAGTTAGGGAATCCCATTGCAGCAAAGCCATCCACTATGACCTGCACATTTCCCAGAGTCACTACCTTTCGTAGCAGCACCTCCGTGATTGCTTTGGCTACTTGCATCACAGCAGCCCCCACAGTAGATTTGCCCACTCCAAATTGATTCCCGACTGACCGGTAGCTGTCTGGCGTTGCAAGCTTCCACAGGGCTATCGCCACTCGCTTCTCAACTGTGAGGGCTGCTCTCATCTTGGTATTCTGGCGCTTCAGGGCAGGGGAAAGCAAGTCACAAAGTTCCATGAAAGTGCCCTTACGCATGCGAAAGTTTCTCAGCCACTGGGAATCGTCCCACACCTGCAACACTATGCGGTCCCACCAGTCTGTGCTTGTTTCCCGGGCCCAGAATCGGCGTTCCAAGCCTATAACCTGGCCCATTAACATCATAATCTCCAAAGCACCGGGGCCCGCGGTCTCAGAGAATTCTGTGTCCGTGTCCATGTCCTCATCACGCTGGTCGCTGCGCTGCAATCGCCGCCTCCTCCTCCTCGCCTCTTTTTTCTGGTCCTGTGTAAGCATAAACTCCACGAGAAAGCGCGAGGTGTTTATAATGTTCAAGACTGCGTTCTGGTGCACAACGGGATCCATGCTTGATGCAGAATGGAGTCTGCAGAGTTCACTCAGGAAAAAAGGCGCGAAATGGTTGTCTGCCGTTGCTTTCAGGGAGGGAGGGGGAGGCTGTACCCAGAACTACCTGCGACAATGTTTTTTGCCCCATCATGCACTGGGGTCTCAACCCAGAATTCCAAGGGGGGTGGAGACTGCGGGAACTATGGGATAGCTATGGAAAAGCTACCCACAATGCAACGCTCTGGAAATCGATGCTACTATGGTAGCTTGGACGCACACCACCGAATTAATGGTGCCTAGTGTGGCCGAATACATTCGAATTTATAAAATCGGTTTCCTAAATTCGAATTATATAAATTCGGATTAATCCTGTAGTGTAGACATACCCAAAGGTATGACATGATTCAATGGCTGGAAGTTGAAGCTAGACAAATTCAGAATGGAAATAAGGTATAAAGCTTTACAAGTGAGAGCAATTAACCCTTGGAACTTACCAAGGGTTGCGGTGGATTCTCCATCACTGACAGTTTTTAAATCAAGATTGGACGTTTTTCTAAAAGCGCTGCTCTAGGAATTATTTTGGGAAAGTTCTGTGGCCTGTGTTATACAAGAGATCAGACTCAATCACAGTGGTCCCTTCTGGTCTTGCAATCTATGAAAATCTACTAAATGAGGGGTTTTATAATGGACTTCAAAATCAGAGTATAATTTCCTTTTTTTTTTTTTTCCTGGCTGGCTTCAAGCCGAGGTAGTTCTGATTTATATACGGCTAAATCTGGTGTTAGACTGAAAGCCTGCATGCTGTTTATATTTGTTTAACATAGGATGCAGGCACAAATGTATGCTGATAGCCAAGGAGAATTTGGGATATAGCATATATCTTTTGTTCATTGAACATCTAGTCTGGAGACATACAGTTGCAGTTCATAATAGTCGCATCTGTAAGTGTACAGTTCCTCTTCTTCACCAGTAGTGAAAATAGTCAAAACTTTCCATGCTGCAAGAGAACAGGCCTCATTTCTTCAAACTCCTTCCTGTCAGCAGGTGGGAATATCTTCAGAGCCATCATGTTGCTGCGGATGTGGAAAATTGAAAAGGTTCACTTGATCGCTCTAGAGTCTGGGCTGGTACAGAGACTTCCTGTGCTCTGTTAATCAAGGCTAGCATTAGCATTGTGCCTTTCTTGTTTGCTTATTTGACTGCTAAATTTCTACAGAAAAGAATCCCAATAACTATTGAATTGAAAGTGGTTGACCCAGACTGCCATGGCTGTTTTAAAGAGGGATGCTTGAAGTTATAAATCCTCCCAAGGATTATACTACTCATCGGTGGTTGTAAATCCTTGAGGTTGCTCGCCCTCAGGTTCTCTGTTTATAAAGGAAAATAACCTAAAGTCTTTCAGCAGCCAAGGCAGTAACGTTTTCCAGTAAGCAGGTTTTGATAGCTTTTGTTTTAATACCCAACACCGTGTGTGGTTCAAAGTTAAGACATAACGATCTTAAATCAGATATTGTCAGATAGCAAGTAGCCTCACTCTGCTAGTTACCATCTATGTTTTGATTATGTAACTGATCAATTTGTTCAGAGGAATGCCTCAAAATGCATGGACCAGCTCCACTTTTTAAATCTAACAGTCATATGTATTTATTTTTTATTGTGGTACTGCCTAAAGAACCCTATCTGGGCACAGGGACCCATTGCATTAATGTAGCAAAAAAAAAAAAAAAATCCCATTCCCCGCAAAAAGGAAACTTCAGACACATTGACTTCACCATGTGAGCTATACAGTGTAGAGCCCTGCAGCCATACAAATTGGAATCAATGTGACCATGTATCAAGTACCATTTTGTGATGTAACAAAAGATTGGGATAAGTTCTGAAGTATCACGATCAGCTCTGACCTGAGGGTAATGATTAAGGCTACATTTTAGTCACGGGTATTTTTAGTAAAAGTCATGGACAGTAAACAAAAATTCATGGTCCTTGACCTGTCCATGACTTGTACTATATAGCTTTGACTAAACCTTGGGTGCTCTGGGGCAGGGGGCAGCCTGGGAGTGCCGTGGGTGCTCTGGGGGAGGCGGCGATGGCATGCGGCCCAGGACCCCTGCTGCTGCTGGGGGAGGGGCAGGTTGCGGCACGCAGCCAAGGACCCCCGCTGCTGCTAAGGGGCTGGAGCGGAACGGGGGCACGGCAGGGTCCGGTGCAGCTGGCCCAGAGGCTGCCCAAGCTACTTAGGTGTCCTCCGAGCCAGCCGCACCGGCCGTTGCAGAAGTCATGGAGGTCCCGGGAAGTCATGGAATCCGTGACCTCTGTGACAGACTCGCAGCCGTAGTAATGATATATGTGATTGAAACTGAACATAGTATCAGTGACAGGTAATATAGGGACAAATAGCCGCTGAGGTCCTCACCTGGGTTGAAGATGGAATAGCCACCAATGTGATTGTTTACACTAGAAATAGGAGTCTGCACAGCATTTGGACTCAGATTTTAAACCTCTAACATTTTGAGTAGTTCCATTCCAGTGTTTAGGCTTGGGTCCACCTCTAATTTATGGGCTCATTGAAGGACACTTTGGGAAGAGAACATCTATTCAGAATGCCCTCAAAATACCTGCTTATATAGCAAACCTTTTACTTTGCAATGACCAGCTCGGTGTTGTTCACTTACAAGTATTGCAAAAAATGCCCTTCATGGTAACCTGAGTCACATCTGAAGAACTCATGTCGGTGTTCCAGCTCCCAGTTGAATATCATACCACACATAATAGGTCCATGGAATCATTCTCCAATATGTCTGCATGGTTTCTGGATTGTGTTATCTTTTGAGGGTCCCTCCCTAAGATCTGAATGTTGCTTTAAGCAGTTCACAATACTTATACTGGCTCTGTGTAGTTCTCTGGATAAACACGTTTGAGAGAAGTTTAAAATATTTAAAATCCTGACTCGCTCTCCATGCTAAAAAAACCTCCCTAGAAGTCGGGCTGACATTATTTAACACAGAGATTTAAATGTAATATCATTCCACCTGAGAGAAGTTTGTTTTGAGTCTAGTAAGAGGCCCTTGGGTATAAGGATTGAGAAGAGAGAGATTTGAATAGAGCATCTGGAATAATGAAAGAAAAAAATGCCTTTTTCTCTCTCTCTCATTAAAACACTTTTTTAAAAAAATAGAGCAAGCGAAGTTTTACTGCTGATGCTATAACTTTGGCCACGAGCCCAGTCGGAATTACTTGTGCCACCTTTACCAACTTATGACTATAAAACCTAAAGCTACTGGCTTTGCATTGCAATTATTTTAAGAGAAATGTCACACGCTGGTCAATCCTGGCATATGAACAACTTTAAGTGGAGCACCAATATATCTCAAAGAAATATTTATAGAAAGAAATGAAGAACTAGGCTTTCAGGATGTTTTGCAGCTTAGTAACTGTTAAGTAGCTGGAGACTAAGATACATATTACTCAACTGTTTTGGCTTTATTAGCTGTGTAGGAATGATGACGAACAAGCTTTCATAATCAATTAGCATCTCTGTGCTGCAGTTTCTATCCCAGTGCACTGAGAACAGCATCACTCACTGGTAATAAGGAGTCTCATTCCCATTATTGTCTTAGAGCGGTATTTCTCAAACTGGGGATCCCGGCCCAAATGAAGGTCGCAAGGCTATTGTAGGGGAGTCGCAGTATTGCTACCCTTACTTCTGCACTGCTTTCAGAGCTGGGCGGACGGAGAGCGGTGGCTGCTGGCCGGGCACCCAACTCTGAAGGCAGCACTGCCACCAGCAGTTGCACAGAAGTAAGGGTGGCATGGGATAGGGGAGGGGGATCATCACAGCCTGAAATATTTTCAAAGGGGAGCCCAGCAAAAAAGAGTTTGAGAATCCTTGTCTTAGAGGGCTCTAAAAGCTGCCAAAATTGATGAGTGTCCTGATCAGCTGAAATACCCGTCCATCAACTTTTACTCTCACTTTCGTGGTTATCTTAATTTAGAGAGTTGTTAAAATTAGGTTTCAAATGTGAAACACCTATTTGGTTCCCTCTGGTTCCCCCCCACCACCCTCCATAATAGTATTCATAGCCACATAAAAGTAAAGAAGGATCTTCAGAAGTTAATAAATGCCAGTTTTCTCAAGCCTGCCTCATTAGGCACAGACAACTAGTCTGAGCTACAAACAAGTACTCATGCCTTATTCAATTATTGTCTCATTGGAAACAGTCTTAGTGGTAATTAGAGCAACATGACTCTTAAGCCGCATTATGGCTTGCACTTGAAATGTGCAAAAGCAGGTGCCGTAAGAAGGGATTTAAATTCAGTGGGGGAAAATACTACCTGCTGCCTGACTAACCTAGTTACGTGCCCCATAGTAACAGTAAGCTGCAGTTTGATGCAGTTCCCATCAATGACATTCTGCTAATGCCCCACTTACGAGGCCACTCTGCAATCCTCCCATACTAATAGAAATGTGGGCCATTCTCTAGAGTGATATGGTAAGATATTGGATGTAACATGCATGAAGTGAAACAAAGCCCAGTAATCTAAAACTTCTCCATGTTTCCTTTCCTGTACTCAGCCCTACTACCGTTCTCCGCCTGGGGCGTGTCCTGCCATCTTGAAAAATTAATTCTGATGAGCTAGAGCTTAGTTCTGTCCTTTGTACATAGTCTCCTCTCCCCTTTCTGGTTGCTCCCAGCGGTCATTCCTTATTTGCCCACTGTAGTCCCTTCTTAGCTGCTTCTAGCATACGACTTGTCCCCATCATATCTTGAGCCTTGTCCATTTCTGGTTGCCCTGCAGCTCTCCTGTACCCCACTCTGTCCACTGTCACCTTCCTTCTTTTGTTGGCTGACAGGTAATTTCCATTCATTCTGAGCCATATGCTGTTAGTAAGTTTCCACCCTGCACGTAGGATGAGCCTGCATTGGGGGGGAAGACAGAGGCAACAATAAGGAAATGGTTGCAGTGAAAGTGTGCTGAGCTGGGTGCCCTGCTCAAAAATTAGCTGCCCCAGACAGGGCCGGTGCAAGGAAGTTTCGCACCCTAGGCAAAACTTCCACCTTGCACCCCAGTCCTGCAGCAGTTCCCCACCCTCCACCCCCTGCCCTGAGGTGCCCCCCCCCCGGGGAGCCGTGCGGCAGCTCCTCACCCCAGCTCACCTCTGCTCCGCCTCCTCCCCGAGCACGCCGCCCTCGCTCTAATTCTCCTCCCCTCCCAGGCTTTTGGCGCCGCAAGCCTGGGAGGCGGGAGAAGTGGAGCAGCGATGACGTGCTTGGGGAGGGGGCGTAGCAGAGGTGAGCTGGGGTGGGGAGCCCTGTGGCAGGTCCCCCCCCCCCTCCCGCCCTGAGGCACCCCCGCGGCAGCTCCTCACCCCCCCCGGCCCGGGGAGCCGTGCAGCAGCTCCCCACCCCAGCTCACCTCTGCTCCGCCTCCTCCCCGAGCACGCCGCCCCCGCTCTAATTCTCCTCCCCTCCCAGGCTTGCGGCGCCAAACAGCTGATTGGCGCTGCAAGCCTGGGAGATGGGAGAAGTGGAGCGGCTACCATGCACTCGGGGAGGGGGCGTAGGAACTCTGTAAAAAAAAATTGGGGGCACCGCTTTTTGGCGCCCCCTAATCTTGGCGCCCTAGGCAACCGCCTAGTTTGCCTTAATGGTAGCACCGGCCCTGGCCCCAGATGCCGTCATTAAAGGAGTTTCACCCCTTCTGAAGGATGTTTCTAGTTTCTGGGATTTACTTTATCTGTTGCAGTAAAATTTGAAAGCAGGTTCATTCAGATAGCACTTGGCTGTGATAGTGTTGCCCTTTTCATGTTAATAGATGTCACTGATGAATCAGTGGAAAACATTCAGAACCTTTTTGTTAAAGTATGCAATGTAGATCCAGCAGCTTACTGCAAATAATAGTAGGAGAAGGCACGCTCCTTTCAATAGCTATTAAATAATTGGCTGGAAATTGTCATCGCCACATGCTTGCCCTGCCAGAGAATTAAAACCTCCCAGACAAGGGACACGTTTAGAAGGCTCTAATCCTTCTGCATATTAAATCATATATGTCTGTATTTCCTATATCTGATATGTTTCTATGCTTTTTGGTATGCTGAGCCTGTCTTTGAAGTGCCCGAGTCATTTCTTCTGAAGTAGTTCTGATGTGCTTATCACCGTGATATGTTGGGGAAACAGTGGTCTAGTAGTTCAAACATGTGGCTGGGAGTCAGGAAACCTGGGTTCTGGCCTGAGTCACTGGGTAAGTCTTTTAGCCATTCTTTGCCTCAGTTTCCCCTCTGCATCATAGGTAAACGTTACTGATCCCATCTGTATATAATACTTTGAGATCTGCACTATATAATTAATGTACAGAACCAAAAGCATGCTAGGCACTTTGAAGTATAGATAAGACCTGGTCTCTGCTCTGAAGGTTTCTGTCTAATGTCAGACATGATGCAACAAAGCAGGTGGGGAATTTAACAAAATAGTAGTGAAGAGTTTTGTAAGAACAACAGAATGGGCATCAGTAATATTACATGAATATTCAGCAAAGGCTAGTACACAGCATGATGCAATAAATAAAACTAGATGTCACAATGTGTGTGGAATATTATCTATTATTTGTGTAGTATCTTGATTGTTAAAAACATCTGCATCATGCCATCTAGAAAGGGTGATAATGGCAAACTGATTGCTCAGCAGACACATGGTGGAAGTGGAGGGTGGAGAGCTGTTGTGTCTTCAGTTAGATGGTATCTCTTCCTTGGTATAGTACAGGGGTCGGTAACCTGCGGCACGCATACCAAAGGTGGCACGTGAGCTGATTTTTAGTGACACTCTGCTGCCAGCCGGGGTCCTGGCCGTCAGCCCCTCTCAGCCCGCTGCCAGCCTGGATGGATGGAACCCTGGGCCTGCAGTGGGCTGAGCGGGACCGGCGGCCAGGACCCTGGCTGGCAGGGGCCAGCGGATGGAACCCTAGACCGGCAGCGGGCTGAGCGGCTCAGCCCGCTGCCGGTCTGGGGTGCCGTCTGCCACCCACGCTGCCGGACTGGGGTTCCGCCTGCTGGCCCCTGTAAATGTAAAATGTATTACTGGCACGTGAAACCTTAAATTACAGTAAATAAATGAAGACTTGGCACAGCACTTCTCAACTAGTATAGTATTTGCCTGTTAAGGGTTTTGCTGGGTCCATTCCTAAGTTGGATTCGCATTGAGCAGTGGTGTTCAAGCACTCTTGCCTTAAGGCCTTTCCTCTGATACAGATCTAGTCATAGTTATTGCACCCACGAACAGCCCTTCATCTTTTTAGTTTCTAACTCAACCTATTCTGCTCTGAGACAACCAACAAAATAAAAGCAGCAACACCCGATAAATTACAGTGCTGGCAGAACTTAACTTTAATGTCACGTCGAGTGCACTGGGCACCTATTTTTAGATCAGTTCTAGACTAGCCAAGTTTGCTTTATCAAATCTAAAAAGAATGTTGTCTGGTATGAAGCAGCAGGGTGAGAGGATATATGGAATAGTGCACTGTTCTAAAAATTAGCATTAATGCACAGGTACAGCAGTAAAACTCATCTTAATAACATTTGTCCAAGCAAGCGGATTGATTTGATTAGACATAGTAATCAAAGGGCTGGGTCCTTTTGTCAATGTCCCCCTTTAATTGCTAATCCACAATTGCTTTTAAAAGTGCATTCAAATGCTTAGCTATACCCAGTGTAACCAAAGCTTTGTTTATCTCCCAGGTTTGTACTTTGTTGTTGGGTCAGGGCCGGCCCACAACATTTTGGCACCTGAGGCGGGGAGCTCAAATGACGCCCCCATGCCCCCTCGCTTGGGCCAAAACTTTGAAAGGTCTCAATTCTGCCTTCTTCCTGTTCTACTCCTCTCATGGTACTGCTCTGCTACCTACCCCAATAAAGGAGAACTAACAACTTAATATACCTTGTTCAAAAATTTTAAGTAACACTTAACTTTCAAACGCCTGAACAGCAAATGTAACTTTTCTTGTCTGCATAGTAAACACTGGCATTTCTTGTCTGCATAGTAAACACTGGCATTTTTATCTGTTTGAATAATCTAAGTGGTGCTTTCCGTGCCTTCTTGGTTGCAAAGATTTGAACTGCTTCCTGAAGGTCCACAGTCTGGGCCAGCTCATGCTCTATTGAGATGGTTGCAAGGCCGACCAGCCTCTCCTGTGTCATTGTGGAGCATAGATGTGTTTTTATTAACTTCAGCTTGGAGAAGCTACGTTCTCCAATGGCAACTATTACAGGAGGTGTTAGAAGTATGTGCAGAGCAACAAAAGCATTTGGAAAGAGGGTGGTTATCTTATTTGTGCACATATATTCCAGAACAGCCTTTAGAGTTGATCCTGCTGAAATGTATCTTGAAAGGGCGCATGTCATCATGTGTCAACACTGTCTCTAGTGCCCTGCATTGCTGGTGTAGGTCTTCTTCAAGTATAGTGAGGAGTTTTGGAATATCATACAACATCCCAAATATACTGCTGTGTTCCTTGAGCTGCATGAAATGTTCTTCGACTGACTGTATTGCACAATCTAGCACTTGGTTAAAGAATTCAACTTTGAATTGTTGTTCCGGGTCCCTTATGGGATTATCCCGTGCCTCGTAATCAAAATGTCGTCTTCAGTGACTCTTGTATTCTTGAATGGGTGGGAAAATAGCTTCAGTGTGAAGTTCCTCTGCCAACTTCTGTGCAGAACGTTCTTCAGAACGTTTTGAAATCCCTCATCTGACCGGTAAGACTGTAGGTATGACTTTGCTTTGTCCAGTTGTTTCATTGCTCCAGATATATCAAGGTCAACATCTTGGAGTCTCTTGCTTACAACATTTATTTCAAACAGTATGTCATGCCACAACACTAAGCCACACAGAAATTTGAAGTTATGTATGTTTCTGGTGATTCCATTTCCCTCTGCCACTGTCCTCCCACGAACAGTTCCTGTCATAGCATTATCCTCCATAATGGCAACTATGGCATCATCTATCTTCCCAATTTGGTGTTTGATAGGCTTTATCGCCTCCACTCGACTTTCCCATCGTGTGGCACTTAGTGGTTTCAGTGCCAGAGAGGATGTTCCCAGATGTTGCTTCAAAATTTGCCATCGATGAGTTGATGCAGAAAAAAATACATAGATGCTTTGAATTACATTAAAAAATTCAGCAGCCTCACTAGAAGCTGATGCTGCATCACTGACCACCAAGTTCAATGAACGAGAACTGCATGGGACAAAAAAAGCTTGAGGGTTTAACTCTCGGATCCGTGTCTGCACTCCTCTGTTTTTTCCTCTCATGTTGGCACTATCGTAGCCCTGACCTCTCATGTCAGCTATCGCAATTCCCATATCTTCCAGCTTTTTAAGAAGCACATTTGTCATACCAGCTCCTGTAGTATCATCAATGTCAATAAAATTCTAGAAAATGCCCTCTGACAGGCACCATTGCAGGGACATTTTCACTAGGTTCTGTTGTTACAAAACACACCATTAAAGTCATTTGTTCCGTACGGCTGATGTCAGGTGTGCAGTCCAAAATAACAGAGTAATATCTTGCTGTCTCCAGATCTGCCACAATTTTCTGTTTGACTTTTGTTGCCAGTAACTGTATGATCTCATTTTGAATTGTTATTCCAAGGTAGTGGTGTGTGTACATTTCTTGGGTGGTGACTCTTCTTAGATGCTCCTGGAGTACAGCATCAAACTCAGCCATCAGCTCCACAATTTTAAGGAAGTTTCTATTGTTTGGCACATACAGCTGATCTGAAGTGCCACACAGTGCTAGGTTTTGGGTAGCAAGCATTCTCACAATGGCAATGAGCCTTTTCAGAACATTTTGCCAGTAAAGAGACTCTAATGCAATCTTCTCTTGATGCTGATCATCTATGGTGGCCTTTATTAACCTTATTCTCATCTCAAGCTCTTTCCACCTATGGAATGCTCTCAGGTGATTTGCTGCCTTCTCATGGCATGCCAGTTTTCTAGCCAGATTTTTCCAGTCCTTTGTTCCTGTAGAACCCAATGTGGCTGGAACATTAGACTAGAAGAGTTTGCAACAAAAACAGTATGCAGCATTCTGGGTTTTTGAGTACATAAGCCATGGCCTCTCCACTTTGTCACCATTGGGGATTTCCCGCCAGTAATGTGTTGGATGGAAACTTCTATTTTCATTGTCTTTGGGGAACATGAAGTTTTTCACTTGCTGTGGCCAATGCAGTACAAGGAAGTCCCTCAGGCTACTGCTCAAGTGGGTCCACAGTCCGGGATCATCTAGACTTAAGGAACTAAACTCAGCAACAGCTGTTTCTTGCGCCTCCACCACACTCTTCTCTGTTCTGCACTTTTCTTCAGGAATGTGCTGGTTACATCCATTTGAGATGGAGATATGGATGCTGCAGTAGCTGCCAGGTCACCTGCACTCTGACTAGCTGGAAGATCCGGCATCTCCTCACCACTCACATCCTCACTGGGGCCGGAAGGCTCACCGTGAACATTTGTGTCTATGTATCTCAGGAGAGTTCCTTCCTGCTTAGATAGAAAAGCTTCCTTCCTTTCTTTCTTTTTCTGAATGCTGCCCCAGAGGGGTGTTTTCTTCTTTCACTCATGACTGCTGTTCTGTGCCAGCTATAGTGGCTCTCAACACTCAATTGAAGGGGACAAATAAGCAGGCTGGTAGCAGGGCCTGAGTGAGGGAAGATATCAGCATCTTAAGGGCCTGACTGGCTCCTACTACTTCAGTTGGCTGCCTGTTCTCCTCAAGTGGGTTCAGAGAAGCAGCAGGAAACAGGAAGCTCCTTGAGAAGCTGGTGTTAATCAGTCCAGGCTCCTGGGGGTGCTAGAGAGGTATATAAGAGGCTCCCCCTCATCTCTCTCCCTGCAGCTTCTGCTGCTTTCTGTTATTCCCTCTCACCTTTTCTCCTGCCTGCTTGTTATGTCTCTTGTGCCCTCCTTCCTCCAGCACAGCACTCCATCATCTCTGTGCATCTAGAGCAGAGAGAATACATATGCACCAGCAGCAGACACAATTTTATATACTCTGGCTCCTAGCAGCGCCCTCCCCCCTCCCCATAGTCTGGCACCTGAGGCGGCCGCCTCAGCTCGCCTCATGGTAAGGCCAGCCCTTTGTTGGGTTCTCAAGATCTGGAATGCCATGAAGAGTCCTCAGTCTCTAGCAAAGGCCATTTCTAGCTGGCACTCAGAGCACTGACTATTTACGTTTAAAGGGGCTGTGTTAATTGCAGTACGGTACCTGCAAAGCTGTCCCCCATCCTCTAAAGTGCAGTAAAGGGACTCCTGATTTAATGAACTTCTGATCATTTTTCTGCTGTATATTTGTATGTGCTCCCCTCCCCCCAAGACTGGCAATAAATTAGGATTGTACTTGTACTGCTCTGAGTCAAACTTTAAACTGGATTCTTTTGCAATCATTATAGTTATTGTACAATGTGTTACAGTTGTTAGGTCAAAGATAATTTCAGTTTACAATGTAGTGATGAATGTTCTTCAAAAGTATGTGACCACAGAAAAAAACAGTAAATTGAACCCTATTTTGACTTGAAAAAGATCAGGCATGTGTATCCTAATCTCTCATTGAAATAAGACTTTATCCTTTTACCTATTCTGTTTTAGAATCCTGGATTAGTATTTCTTCTAGTGAATGTTATTTTGTCCCTACAGGTTTTTGCTGTAATCCAGAGACAGAAAAAATAGAACGGTGATTAGGAAATATTGACTTGCTACCCTTAAAATATTATATTTATATAAGTAGAATACTCTGTACTTGCTAATGAATCTTTGTGAATTCTACCATGATTTTGAGTTTTCAATTGTACTATGAAGCTCTAATCAGTGGTAATTGTCGTAGAAACTGTCCATTGCAGTGTCTATATTTATCTTGTTCTCAAAAATGTTTCTTGTAGGTAATAACCTTGATGCTATTCATGACATCACTGTGGCATACCCTCAAAACATTCCACAAACAGAGAAGCACCTTCTGAATGGAAACTTCCCAAAGGAGATACATTTTCATGTCCATAGGTATCCAGTACAGACTCTGCCAACTTCCAGGGAAGAGCTGCAGCTCTGGTGCCAGAAGCGTTGGGAAGAGAAAGAAGAGAGACTCCAGTTGTTCTACGAAGGTGAAAAGTACTTTGATGTAACAGGGCGAAGCATAATTCCACCTTGTAAATCTGAGCTCAGGGTCCTAGTGGTTAAATGCATCTCGCTTCTGTACTGGACATTGTTCACACTAGCTATGTTTGTGTTGCTGTACTTGTACAGCTTTGTGCGATGGTATTGTGTGACTGCGGTTGTCATTTTTGTTGTGCAACAAAAAATATTTGGTGGGTTGGAAATAATTGAACTTGCACGTCACCGATATTTTAATAAACGACAGAATGGATATGGCAGGAAAACAGAATAACAAGTCTAATGCTGTTATGGGAGAGGGAGGTAAAGGATGTTTTTGAGACTTACCACAGACTTTGTAAACAGGGAAGCGTTTTTGCATGAGAATTGTCTTTTTTTTAACTACCGCCATTATTTGTTAAAGACATTTTGCACTTATTCTGTGAAAAAGACATTCTAGTTACTGCTATGTGTGAAAATGATAGTTTTTATCTTTGAATGTAATTTCTATATTGCTCTTGCAAGCAGCTAGCAACTGCAGCGTACTGTAGCTATGAAACAACTTGCTGGATTATTTAACAATCATTAGGATGTTAATAAATGTGAGGTACACTGAACTTTTTAAAACTGCAGATCCAAACTGGTCAGCTAAGGGAGACAGATCTGTGATTCCCGTACAATCGTGTTGGCCTAAACTAAGCACCAGACTTGCTCATTTAATGACTAACACGTGTGCACACGTGCAGTCCTAACATGTTCACATTATTTTAAACCCTGTTCCCCCACACTTCCCCAAACATGACTGAGCATACTGCTACCCAACCTAGCTGAAGAAGTGAGAAACTAGATGGGGATTCTAACTTGGGCATCTCATGTTGTGGTGCAGGTAGGGCCATCCACTCTGCCCCACTCTGACTCTAAATTGATTTTTTGCAAGACCTACATTTCTAGGTTTTGCTCCCTCAATGTGCTGTACGGCTGTCACCTGTGTAATAGCCCTTACCTGTGGGAGACTTGCACATACTGTAGTACTTAGAGCTGGTCCTTCTGCTGAAGCAAAACCAGCTGGGGGCATGTTGTATTTGCTAAACAGCTGGCAGATGTTAACAATTTCTCCCTATAGAAGAAACCTGTCTGAAAACAATACATATTTTTTGGAGAAGGTGAGAGGTCTTTTATTTGAAGCTGCTACTCTGGCTTTTAAAATGTTTCCCTAGTCGTTTTAATCTTTAATGTTTACAGTCGGAAGACTGCTTTTTTCTGTATGCACATCAGTGTGACCCTCTAAAATTCAGCCAGGGCCACAGTTGGTTATCTATAGTTATATGACAAGAGAAGTGTCTCAGCCTATCACAGAACAGGACAATAAAGCTACACTATTTCTCTTCCCAAACACAATATCCTTCTTCACTACCCACTCACGTCATTCCTCTTCTACTCAGGCCACTCCTCTGCACAATCTTTCACTGGTTAGACTCTCCCATAGAAAATTTATCCAAGGTCCTCTCCTTTTATGCGGCATTGGTGGAAAGTCAGAGAAATCAAAGGTTTTAGGCCTTTCAAACCCTTACAAGGTAGCGGATGTTGGATTTTTCTGATGGGGCTGGTTCCTTGTCACATAATAGGAACAACATTCATGGCAGCGAAGTATATGGAATAAACAATTCCAGCACTTAAATTCCTCCGCTTGGCTTTGGCGGTCAACCTCAAAACAGTGCATTGCTTTGTATATTCCAGTGCCACAGAATACCCCTTTCTTAATAAACACTTTCTTCTCGCTGCACAAAAGACGTCTGAAAATGTTATCTATATCAAGGTAGTCTGGCTCACTATGTGGAGTTATTACTTTGAAATTTAGACATCTGCAATGAAGAGTTTGTCATGTACAAAACTGAACCACTCAAATACTGGTTCATCATTGCAGACAAATCATTTTTCTTTTAAATCTCAATACTAGGCATGTTCTTCAGTGCATTTGAATCTAGGGCCACTGTTGGATGAAATTGCCTACCTATATTTAACTGTCCCTTCCAAGGTGACAGCTGTTTTTAATCCCTGCTCATAGCGACTAATTAGTTATTATGCACAAGTACTTGAAACCATCTGTTTTACTCCATGAATTTTTTTAAAATCTTTTTTCTTTTCTAAAAATGGCTTCTAATTGAGGCTTAAGTCTCGTAACAAACTTCCTCTTGTTATATTTAGAAATGCATGAATAAATAGCTTGATGGCTGGCATTGCACTGTCATGAATGCAGCAGCAAAGGACAGTCTTTCTGCCCTGGGGGGGATGTTTTGAATGCAGTTCTACTCTAGCAAAAATATGGTGCTGTTTACATTTACATCCCATCGTTTTCTTTAAGATAACGCTCAATTTTGGTTCAACTCCCTGCACTTCCAGCTATCTCACATCCTGCACTGGGGAAAAAAAAGTCTTTTTTGTCTAATTTAAAGGCTTTTTACCTGTCCAAGACTTGGACTCTTCATTCACGCCTGTAATAACAATGATTGCCTGCTCCTAGAGCCGTAACGTAGATCCCAAGTGAGGATTGCAGAGCGCAGACTTCACATCACTAACACACAGACAGGCTGCATTCCTTTCTGCCCTTACATGACCTTTGGGATGCCATAAAGTGAATCCGAAACCTAAACTGGAGTCTTGTTCGCTCACATTTCTACTACATTTTTAAAGTCTATTTTGTTACAGAGTTAGAATTTTGAACAGTGGCCTTTAAAGGGACACTATACATCGCATTGAGGCCAAATTTGAAATATACCCTTACTGTGGGAACCATCCTCCAAATTGTAACTTGAATTACTCTCTCTTTCGTGTATTCACCATTGTCTTTTTTTTTTTTTTTTTAAATGAAGAGCCACAAGTTTAGTGGCCTGGTAAATACTACATGTTAGGATTGCCTGACCCAACAACACAGAGCTGCACAAGTTAAGTAAAAACCCCACTTCTCACAAGCAGAGTTGACCTCACTTCTGAGGCTGATGCACAAAGGTGGAGATTAACCAAAAAGCCACATCTATTTCCAGATCAATTAGAGACGTAAGAAGGAAAAATTGTTTGGAGCCCAGGTAATAAAAAAGGAGAAAGTTGGTGGGAGGCAGGAGACACCTTGCTCAATAGATCTAATCAGAAAATGGGGAAAACTCTTTGGGAAAATGTTCGTTTTCCCCTTCTTATTGAAAATTCACTTTTACCTGGCCATCTTCCAAGAGACGTTTTTTTATTCCACCTTGTTTGTTTAGTTGAAACTCCACACACACAAAGTGCTAGACCGCTCTCTTTTTCACATCTCTTTCCTTTGGAATGTTTTCATTACTGCTGGATTGGAAGGCTCTGGTGCTCTGGGAATCAAACACACTGATCTTTCAAGGGAAGCATATTGGCAGCAAGAGATCTCTCACTTCATTAGCACAATTTCTCAGAGCTACTGTTCTCTTTCCTCCCAATAGCTATGCCCTGGTGCATTTTATAGTCACTCTACTGGGTTAACATGTCCGTTAGATCACACATTTCTTGAGATAAATGATGTGCTTAACTTGCCTTTAAGGGTGCTGTTCATTTTCCTTATTCAAATGTTTCCTTATCAGAATTGTGGGTCTGTTTCTCTTTGCTCAGACAGAAGGTTGAACTGCTCAGTCTGTGTTTGTCACCCAGCTCGTTCATCAGACTGAGACTGATCTTTTTTGCATTGAATGTTAGTAACACAGGAACCATACGTGGGTCTGTAAGGTGTTGTGTTGATCATACTAAATGTAGTCTGTAGTTCTGTGCACTACACCAATCTCAGATGTTTCCAAAAAGGAATCTGTGTTTTTATAGCTTCATTTTATAAGTGCGTTGTATGAAAACAAACACTGGGATACAACAAATCTACAGAATAGCCTTAGTTTTCAAAGTCCACCGATATGTTAGAATGTTTTAGCCATGTATCTGTTACTTTCTGTACAGCAACAATAAAGACTTAGCACATTTACATGTTTCATTTAATTGTTTTCTGAGGTGTAATATCAGTTCTATCAGGTGAAAGTATTCCACATACATCTCTAAGGGACAAACCTTCTCTCCAGTCCTGCAGCCTTTTATTAACGGAGAGTGATTGCTATTAAGGGCCTCAGTCAATAGGGTATGGCTGTTGAGATATTTCAGGGGTCAGCAACGTTCGACACGCGGCTCGCCAGGGTAAGCACCCTAGCGGGCCGGGCCAGTTTATTTACCTGCTGACGCGGCAGGTTCGGCCGATCGCGGCCCCCACTCGCCGCGGTTCACCGTCCCGGGCCAATGGGGGCGGCAGGAAGCCACGGCCAGCACATCCCTCGGCCCGTGCCGCTTCCCGCCGCCCCCATTGGCCCAGGACGGCGAACCGCGGCAAGTGGGGGCCGGCCCGCTAGGGTGCTTACCCTGGCGAGCCACGTGCCGAACGTTGCCAACCCCTGCGATATTTCATTATATACCTTCTGCGGCGTGAGGGAGACCCTGGTGCACGTGTATCTGGAGTGCGCCAGGTTGCAGCCCCTATTCCGAAGAGACACGATCTCACCCAAGGTCTTCCTTTTAACTTGTTTGTGGAAACCCAACACAAAAGAATACACAGCATCCCACAAGCACAGATCCAATTTTTGAGTTTTGTTCCCAGGACTGAGACACTAACACTGCTAGGAAACAGCTGTGGCCTGGAAGAACATGCTGGGTATCGGCATACAGATCTTGTTTCAGACGTATCCTATGCATGAGACTTCAATATGTTTTCACTGTGGGATGTTAAAAAGGTCGGTCTGTCTTGTTACCAGTAGCATCAGGGACAAAAAATAAGTCTGACAAAGGGTTCTAAAATTATTAAAAATCCATTTTTAATTCATTTTAACTCATAATTAATTTACCTGTAAAGTCTCAGAAAACTAATTCAGTACCCAAAGAGTAAGTGCTTGAGGAGGATACACTGTGTTCTTTGTATGAAACAAAGGGGTTGAATCTCTGTGTCAAGAGCAAAACTCATTCTTAGCCACAGCCATGACTGGCAATTCCACACTAGAGGAGTCCTGCCCCCTCAAGTAGCCATATACCAGATTGAAAATGGAAAGAACGGGGACCCTCCTAGTTATTTTAAAAACAGGTATAAAATCGAATGACTTGGGACTTTTTGACAGGTTCAGAGCATTCAAATAACACAAAGCAATTGCTGCTACACCATTGACTGGGTAGTCACCTCTGAAAAGATATTGCTACCTCCCTTTCAGCCTAGATTCAGTTTCAAGTAGCATCTTGGATGCTGTAGGTCATCTGCTTCACATGACATTCAAGAAAACGGATGTAGCCCGGGGGTCCCGCTTTCCACAGCCCCAAACCCTTCTTATTGTTAAAATTCCTTGCTGCCATCCCAGTAGTAGATGAGCCCTTCAGTCCCCAGGAGCATCAGCTCTGACTGAAACTGGTTAGGTCAGACATGCTTCCCAGATGAATTTTTAGATTTTGGTCTCTGCACACAGGAGTTGGTTGCTTCCCGACGAGGGAGGAAAAAATTGGTTCCTATTAGTTGCCCAACCACAGGTATGTGCAAGAGTCTGCAGCCAGCTGGCAGCTAAACTCCTACAAAGGTGACAGCGGGCCTCCACATCCATCTCTAACTCGGTTGGAAAGATTGCCTAGATTGTCAGGACGAACAAGCCACTGAGACTGACAACTGCCCTGTATTCTAAGTATCGCCAATGGGGCTCCAGTAACATTTCTTTTAGTTAAACAAAAAACTTTGCCACAGCATTAAATATGAAAAAGGAAACTAACCTTTTCCTTGACTTATTGCAAGGGAATAGGGCATGAGCCAGACACTCTCTTACCTGTTCTTTTCATGCCTCACTGCTAGCTCAGAATTGTTCCCTATAGTTAATTCCCATGTGCTTTGCATTCTTGTTTTACATGGTCCACAACTTCCCTTGGGAGACTATTCCACAGCCTCATTGATTTCACCATTAGGAAACTTTTACTAATAATCAGCCTAAATTTTCCTTTTAAAAAAAGATGTAAGCCTTGGCCCTACTTTGTAATTCTTTATACTATGCCAAGAGAGTCTTCTCTCACCTTTGGTCAAGTAGCTGTCGACTGTTATGTTTCTGCTTAGTCAAACTATACATATAGAGGGCTCGGTGCTGCTGTTCTTGAAATCTCTGTCAAAACTCCCAGTGACTTCAGTAGGAGTTGGACCAGGTCCTTAATTTTTACATATATTTCCTCATAAGTCAATCTTTCCAGCCCCTACATGTTGCTTTTTTTCTCGGTATCCTCCACTGTGTGTCTCTCTGTCAGGTACTGAGGTTCCCAGAACTGTGTGCAATATTCTAAAAGCATCCTCACCAGAACCAGTGAGAGAGGGACAATCTGACGCCCCCAGGATGTGCTACCTCTGTATGGGAGTTGGGGACAGGTGCTAGCAGGCCTGGCACTCCTACAACAAGGATTGCTCACCAACACAGCATGAGTCGGTGAATGCATTTTCTTCCATTCCTGCCCCGAACCCTGCCCAAGTATGTATCAGGTTAGTGGGAGCAGATCCTGGGCTGGAGGGAAGTGAGAACATGTGGAGACCAGTGCTGAGTACAACATTTCTGGCGGCCAGAACCAGCGGGCCTGAGTTTCCATCTCACCTTGTCTGTTAGTGGGGAGGAGAAGAGGGCAAGAGAAAGCTTCCCCTGGTCTGCAAGAAGAACTAACCCCCTGGTCCTTTAGAGGGAAGGACCAGGCAGGACAAAAGCTCCCCACTGCCCTGGCTCCCGCTCCCCATCCCCTAGCCATCAAAGGGAGACAAAAGCTGCTTTGTTCCATTGTGTTTCCATGGACAAGGATCCAGGGGGAGGAGGAGGAGGAGAAGGTGGATGGAGCAGGGAGTGAGATGCATTGTGGGGTTAGAAGGAGAAAGCATGAGTGACGCTACCTGCCATGTTCCTCAGTGACTGGACTCTGGAATAACACCCCGAATGATTTTGTTGCCCTTACTTGCCTGCAGTGGTCCCTCCCCTTAAATCACTTTCCCTGCAGATCAGCCAGCAAGAGGAATGCTTGATGATGAGCAAAAAATACTCTGCTGGTTAGAAAAATTATTAATACGATGAAATAAACAGATTAATAGTTAGAGCTACTGAAAAAGCAAAGTATGGGGAGGAGGTGAATGAGGTTATCAGTTGCAGGGGAAGACGAAAGGATTCTAATTCTGCGTCTGGCATTCATCTTGTCTGCGGTTTTGCTGCTTCTTTTTCAGCCCCAAATTTCATTGGCCTCTTGAGAGGCAGAGGGGTCTAGTAGACTGGGCACACACCTGGAGGCCAAAAACCTCCCAAATTCTAATCCCAGTTCTGCAATCAACTGTGTGACCTTGGACAAGACCCTGCTTCAACAGCACACTTAAGCATGTGCATTAATGTTTTGCAGCAAAGGGCAGGACTTTAACATGTGCTTAAAGTTAAGCACCTGCTGATCTGCCATGCTTAATTGAGGCCTTAATTGCATCCTTAAAATGGGGACAAAACCAATTCTAGAAGTGTCATGAGAATTCATTAAAATGTTCAAATGCAGTGAAGATCTGGTAAGGATTCGAATTGTTTGTCTTGGCAGTTCAATTCTTCGAGTGATTGCTCATCTGTATTCCACAGTAGGTGTGCGTGCTTGCCACGTGCACCAGTGCCGGAAGTTTTTCCCCTAGCAGTACCCATAGAGGAGCACCCCAGCAATCCCTGGAGTGGCGCCTCCATGGCGCAGTATAAGGGGCGCTGCGTGCTCCCCCCACCCTCAGTTCCTTCTTGCCAGACAACTCTGACAACTTCTTTGAGTGATTGCTCATGTGTATTCCACAGTAGGTGATTCCAAGCTATATCTGTTGGAGGTGGGTAGGAGTTCCCAAATTCTCGGACGGAGCACAGCCCTGCCGAACCCTGCGTCCTCCCTGGTTTGGGAGACAATCGCATAGTGCGAGGTGAACATGTGAACTGAAGACCATGTAGCAGCCCTACAAATGTCCTGGATGGGGACATGGGCCAAAAAGGCAGCCGACGAGGCCTGCGCCCGAGTCGAGTGCACCTTCACAATTGGTGGCGGAGGGATTCCCGCCAGGCCATAACAGGTACAGATGCACGAGGTGATCCAGTTGGAGAGCCGCTGAGTGGAGATCGCCGATCCTTCATGCGCTCGGCCGAGGCGATGAACAGTTGCGAGGACTTTCTGAACGGCTTAGTTCACTCCAGGTAGAAAGCTGGAGCCCATCTCACATCCAGCGTGTAGAGGTGGCGCTCCTCACTGGACGAATGGGGCTTGGGGCAGAGGACCTGCAGAAAAATGTCCTGACCCATGTGATGCACACCTACTGTGGAATAGACATGAGCAACACATATTGAAGAACACCAGTTACAGAAAAGGTAACTGTCTTTTTTTACGCCTAACAATCTAGGCAATGTCCCTTTCTATTTGCTCCTTTTCCCCCTCTTTTGGTAGGCAAAAACATGTTCCTGCCTCTTGTATGCAATGATTTGCACAGGAAATTGGGGGCGAGAATAATAAACTTTAGCCCATTATATTGTTACTGTCTGACTTGGAAAAAAAAATCTGTAAGATGCAATATTATTAGCAAGATCTGGAAAGAAAATGTCAAGAGGAGAGGAGGCAGGGGGCCTTACTACCCAGCTCAGTGGAGACAAAGGCAAAGTGCTTCATCATTTGCTAGGTCTCCACAAAAACAATGTCCAAGCTGGGTGCCTGATTCGGAAAGGCAGATTACAATACTGTGTTGACAATTACTAGTGTAGATGACCGATAAAAGCAGCACCTTGGCAGGTCATCATTAATTATCCATGTACATTTATGTAGCAAGCTTAAAAAAAGGTTTGATGCTCTGGGCTGTGTGTTGTCCCCATAGAAATGTAGGCTGGCGTTTCCAAAGGAACCTAAGGGAATTAATCACTTACTCCCACTGACATGTCATTGAAAGACCAACTGTCCCTAACTTCCCTTTGAAACCTCAGCTGCGGTGTTCATCGCTCAATGACTTGGCAGAGTACAGCTGTTGTACATCGGGTCTGAGAGAGAAGCTCTGAGCCAGGCCCTTACCAAGTGTTGCTTTTCTTCTTCTCCCTTGTTGTTGTTGTGGCTAAACTCCTTGTACAATTTCAGAGACTAAGTTCCTGCCCCAGTCTTTAGGGAAGAATAATAGTGGGGGAAGGGTGCAGAGGGAAAGGAGAGTCTGTCCCTGAATTGAGGATTAATCACTGGGAACTAGATAATCTTTATTGGCCTCGGCAGCAAAGCTGTGTCATAGCTAACTGTGATCTCATAAGGATGCAAGGGAAAACCTGACCTCAGGACTGTTCTGACGTCAGAGTCAGTCAATATACTGTATGTGGGTAATAAAGAACAATGAACCAGCAAAGGGATAGTGTGCTATTTCTGCAGCCTTAGCCCTACACGTGGTGAGTTCAGCAGGTCTTACAAGCTAAGCAGGCTTGGTCACTGCTTGGATGGCAATCTCCAAGTGAAAATCCAGGATGCTGCAGAAAGTGGTGTCAATGCCCCCCAAAAGAGGCGATATTCCCTCTAAGTCAGTATTGAACAAGTGCCCAAGGGTCAAATTAGGGAGCAACTGTGGTGCTGCCTTTCAGGGAATGTCTACACTGCAGTCACGGGGTGTGGCTGCACCTTGTGTATACCTGAGCTAGCTGTACTCTAGCTAGATCATGTCCTAGAGCAGTGATGCTGTGGCAGCACGAGCTTCCGCACAGGCTAGTCCTGTGAGTAATTACCCAGAGTTCCCAGTGGGCTTGTACAGCTAGATTCTGAGCCACTGAGGTGGCACAGTTGTGCGGTAACACAGCTGCAAATGCCCTGGAGAGAATTCCCCTGGCGTAAGGGAAGTCTCTGAGTCATCTATGCTACTTCCAGGACCTGCGCCTCTGGCACCACCTCCCTCAGCACGGGGGCTAGAGAAGGGGGATGGCAGAGCTCCTCTCCACCAACCCTCCACTGGTGTAACTTAGAGCTGCCTGGCAGCAGCTCTACACAGGGGCAGGGCTGGGCCTTGGAACCTGGGGCACACCCTTTCCTTCCACCTCTCTGGTACAGAGAGAGCAAATGTGCCCCATAGACTAAATAGACAAGCCAGATGTCAAGTGTCTTCCGAATCGGCCAGACTATTGCACTCTAGGTGGCTGAGAGATTGTTTTCTTTGCAGGAGGCGTTAATAAGGTGTTAGGTTCCTGGCTCTGTCGCTCACTGTCTAAACTGGTACCTCAGCGTCACCATTGGCTCAATGGGGGGTAATGATACTTCCCTACTTCACAGGGCATTTGTGAGGCTTGCTGGCTTAATGTTAGTCAAGCATTCTGAGATCCTTAGACGAAAAGTGCTCTAGAGGCAGACACTACAGTGTCCTCCTGGTCCTAGCTGTGTATCTTATGCTTGTCCAAGCTGCCCAGCTTGCCTGTGTGTCTGGAAGTTATTGCCGGTCACTTTTCATTTCAGCTGCATTTAAAAGCAGGGAGTGAAATCAATCTTGGCCTAGTAGAAATAGACAAAGGGGGGTAGAGGAATTGTATTCCCAAACTCGGGAGAAAGCATTTCACCGGGGAGTTTAGGGAAGAGTGTAGGGAACGCTACAAACAAACACTCAACAGTGTCCCTGTATGACACTTGAACTGTAGTGTTTCCATTTTCCATCTTGCTGTCAGTCACCCAGCTTAATCAATCAGCTTATAGAATTCATGGTCCCGTTCCAACATGAGCTCTGCTGCTCCTGCACAGAGCACAAAGATAACTCTGAACCTGGAGTACTGCCAGAGATGCCGAATTTACTGAGTCATTAATTAGGTAAATACGACAGGAAGTCATAGAAAGTGTAAGGTATTCGAAAAGCCAGCGAGGCATCACTTCATACGCTTGGCATAGGTACTTCCCATTTATATTCCCCTGCACGGTGCACAGAGCATGGAAGGTGCTTATTAGGCAGGATATTAATGAAGCGAATCTATATTTATCAAGATTGCATAACACACGCAGATCGAAAGTCAAATATCCAGCAATTGGGAAAATGTTAGTTTTGCACGTTGAATCAGCACAGTGGAGAATTTAAACAGGAGTTTAGCTTCCAGAAGGACACTGCCTAGTGCGTAGAGCAGGGGACTAGATGTCAAGACAACTCTGGGTTCTAGTCCCATCTCTGGTACTGGTACTTGGAGCCACGGCGAGGTCACTTAGGTGCTCAGCATCTCTGAAAAATGAGGCTCTAAACTTCTCTGGGCCTTATTTTGCCCATCTATAAATTGAGGCTAACCCATCTCTTACATGAATGTTGTGAAGTTTGATCGATGTTCATAGACATTAAAGAGGAAAAACAATCTAGAGGTTCAGACACTGAACTGGGACTCAGGAGCTCTGGGTCCAATTTCTGGCTGTTGCACACACTTCTTGTGTGACCCTGGGCAAGTCAATTAGTCTCTTCGTGCAGCAGTTCCCCAACTGTCTAGTCTACTTAGCTTGCAAGCCCTTTAAGGCAGGACGGTCCCTTGCTATTTGTACCCACCCAGCACGATAGGGCTTGTAGACACTACCATTATACAAATAAATACTCATAAAAGCGCCTTTGATGAAAGGTGTCATAACTGTATTTCCATTTCACCTCTAATCAACTTCTCCCTTTGGGGGAAGACAGAATCACAGCTCTTCGCAGGTTCTCCAGGGCTGAATTATATGCAGAGGGAGTATTTACCTGTGTACTTTTTGACAGTGACTAAGTGAACCAAGGAGATGATGCTGTTATATTGTACAATTCTTGGGGGTGGGGCACCCTAGATGGTGAGAGAAAACTATTTAGTATCATCTTGTTTCCTGAAAACAATCAGGTTGCCCATCTACTAAGGCCATGGAAGTCTTTAATGTTTCACACCTACATCAACTGATGGCACATGTTTGCAAGAAAAGTGCGGGATTTGCCTAGTTCTTAGGAACATAGGAAGTCTTATTCCTGATCAGACTGGTGGGTTCATCTAGTTCAGTATCCTGCCTCTGACCAGTGGCCAGCACCAAAGAAACATGTAAGATGCCTGAAGCATTGTAGTAATATGTCTGCTGGAGATACTGGTATGGTGACTATATCAGTGCCACAGTGCCTGTTGCTCCACTTCTCAGTGCAGATCCCCAGAGGAAAGCCTGTAGGTTGTATTTCTTCTACAGAACACAAGCTGCTGACCCTAAATAGAAATGGGCCATGACTTCCTCTTTAGGCTGTGGTACCACTGGGTATGATTAATCTCATTTAGGAACCACGACAGCCTTGTTTCATAACAAACATGGAAACTGATTAGCGCCATCTATGTTCCTTTCTCCTAACTTTGTTGACAGGAAACTTTTCATTTTACAGTATCCTACATCTTGCTATGACTTGATCTAGGTAATGCGTCTGTCTACTTACCTCCTCATCCCGTCACATTGGGAATGCCGTATGACCTACAGAGACAAGGTGGGTGAGGTAATATCTTTTATTGGCCCAGCTTCTGTTAGTGAGAGAGACAAGCTTTCGAGACAAGCTCACCAACAGAAGTTGGTCCAATAAACTATATTACCTCACACATCTTGTCTCTCTAACATCCTGGGACCAACACGGCTACAACTACACTGTATACTATAATCTACAGTCATTTTGACAGCTGCTTAGACCAGATGGAAGGAGCCACATGAAACGAGAAGTCTGATCAGGTTGCATTTGAGAAGATACCATATTATGAAGACTAGTACGGCCTGTTTACCTTGAAGCTTAAGGCCTGTAAGCCAGTTATGCAGCTTCTGCCAGGCTCGGAGATATGATAATATTCCCTGGCCAAGAAAACCGAACAGGAATTTGTTGTCCCCTGAGAAACTATAAGGAGGAAGAGTGAGGAGAGTGCTGTAACCAGATGCAACCCAGTAACAGGTGAACAGGGATTATCTCAAGGTAGGATGTTGAAAACCTGTGAAAAACAATATATGGGCGAGAAGACAAAGTATCCAGGGAACTGCCAGATGGGAGGTATGGCGCTAGCTGGGACGCAGAGTGTGTATAAGGAAGTAGATGAGCCTAGAACGAAGTTTTGCCCAGCAGATTGGCAGAAGGTAAAGCCACCGAATCCAGGGGAAGCATCTGCTCTAAATGCTGACCACAATAGGAGCAGTATGGACCCCCGAGGAACACTGGGTTTTATCTGGCCAAGGTTCAGATGATACCTTGTTTAATAAGGGCCCACTTAAAAATGCATTGAAGTCAAGGGAAAGACTTCAGTGGGCTTTGGATCAGGCCTTACGACGCAGTGCTGCCCGTGGACCAAGACTGAAACCAAACTGCAGGCAGTGGCTCGCAGTTGTAGGGGCATCTCCATTATATTGGAGAGTTCGAGTTATTTCCCACACAGAAAGGTACTCATGGTTGGGGCTGCAGGAACTCTTGGGGCCTTCAAAATGGCTGGAAGCAAATAATCAATTCTCTTTCTTTACTTTGTGGTGGTGGTGGTGATGGTGTTGAACACGTATTGCAGTAGCTCCTAGGAGCCCCAGTCATGGATCAGGATCCCATTGTGCTAGGTGTTATACAAACATAGACCAAAAAGCACACCCCCCTTTGCAGTTTTATATTGTGCATGTGTAAGCAGGGGAATGGTCTCGCTATTGTGGGGAACTTTCCTGGCTTAGCTAGTGAAAGGATCTGAGTCCTCGCTCCCACCCACTTCCTTTACCCAGAGCCCTGCCTGAGCTCGAGGACTCCCCTTCCACTCTCCCATGTGGCAGAGTCCTCGTAACCCCAACAAGGCTGGGCCCAGGATTCCTGGGGGGCTCGACCCCCAACCTTGTCGTGGTCACTTAGGGCAGGGGCTAGGGTGTCCCCACTCCGGGGTACTCTCTCTGCACTGGATGCTTCCCTGACTCAGTGATCATTACATACAGTTCAAAGCAAATACAATTTATTAAACAGCAATCAATTTAAAAACATAAGGAAAAAATGGGAAAGGTTAAAGAAAAACATCACCCCGCTCTGTGGCACGGGGACATCACAACCAGCGTCTCTGGATTGTAAGAGAAGTTCAGTCTGTTCCTCACACATCCCAGGCCTCCTGCCCAGGCCCTGGCTGTGCTGTAGGGATGCTGTGGGTCGGACACTTGCTCTGGGTGTGGCCACATGCTCTCGGGCTCTAGGTGGCAGGACCCTTCTTCCTAGGGTTGCCCCCACCCCCTCGCGGTTACGATCCCTCTCCAAGTCTGGCCTGCAAAGCCTTTTGGCTAGGAGCGTCTCCCTGTGCTGGGCCCACTGCCCAGGGTCCCCCTCCTCTCCCCAGCTGCTCACCGCACCCGGCTCTGGACTGCTCCAGCCCCAGCTCCACGACTCTCTCAGTTTCAGCTCCACTCTGCCTCAGCACAGCTGCTGCTGCTCTGCCTCCAGCTCCCTGGGCTGCTTCTCTGGCCCCTCTGGCTCTGGTTGCTGCAGCTCTGCTCCCAGCACAGGTCTGCTCTCCGGGCTGCTTCTGTAACTCTGCTCCCAGCTCTGACCTGCTTCCTGGCTGCTTGTCTAGCCCCTCTGGACGTGGCACAGCTCTGCTCCACAGCTCAGCTCGGCCCCCTGCTTTCTCCTTAGCTCGGCCATACTCTGTCTGACCCAGGCAATTCCAGCTCACATGGAGGACGGGACCCCCCCGGCCTGCTGACTCCCTGATTATAGGGTTACCATACGTCCGGATTTTCCCGGACATGTCCGGCTTTTTGGGCCTCAAATCCCCGTCTGGGAGGAAATCCCCAAAAGCCAGACATGTCTGGGAAAATAGGGAGGAAGGAGTCGTGGGGCTTGGGTCCGGACCGGACCCGCGGGAGCCGGCGGTGCTCGGCCGGGGGCTGGGGCCACTGGGGCCGGCGGTGCTCGGCCGGGGGCCGGAGCCGCTGGGGGCCGGCAGTGCTCGGCCGGGGCCGCTTGGGCGGGAGACGCCGAGGCCAGAGCCTCTTGGCCTGGGCCGGCTGGCCACTAGAGGGAGCCGCTCAGCCGGGGGGGCCGGACTGGGCCGCGCCCCGCCCCAGCCCCAGCTTACCTGCTGCCTTCCTGTTTCAGGCTTCCCGCGAACATTTGATTCGCGGGAAGCAGGGGAGGGGGAGGAGCAGGGGGGCGGAGCGTTCAGGGGAGGGGGCAGAGTTGGGGCGGGGACTTTGGGGAAGGGGCAGGGGCGGAGTTGGGGTGGGGCTGGGGGCGGGGAAGGGGCGGAGTTGGGGCGGGGCCGGAGTGTCCTCCTTTTTTAAAATTAAAATATGGTAACCCTACCTGATTAGCCTGCCCACTCTGTCAATCAGGCTGACCTGGAGCATTGGCCTCTCCCCATTGTTCCTGGGGACTGTCAGTCCCATCGACCCTTCCCCTTTCTTTTGGTACTGGGAGCTAGCCAACCAAAAGACCCCCACTGAGTTTTAGTAAGGGGACAACAGTCCCCTTACACATGGGCAGTTTCTAGTGTCTGAAAGTTACCTTTCAAGCTTCCGAGTATTATGCTTGCACAGAAACATATACTGGGCCAAATTCTGCCTTTGATTATACTTGGCCAAACCCATTGACCTCCGAGCTGTGACAGAAAGCAGAATCTGCGAGTCTTTGCTAATCTTCTAAATCTCTGTAAGACACTGTACATCCTTGTTCTTCTGTCAGTAATTTCTTCAGCCATCTGAGCTCAAGTGCCACTTCACTAATTTCAACATCCTGCCCATCACAGGGGACAAGCTGATGAGTGTATTTATTAAAGATGGTTCAGATTTGGTTATGCGAGATACATGGCAGCACTAAGCCATTCATTGCAGATGTGCAGTGAGGCCCTTGAAACACACACGCATGAAGGCGAGGCATATTGTACTACCGTTTGGTTAGTTACCTGTCACGACCCAACTGGCATTAGACACCCCAAATGTTCATTGCTATTTAGGGGATACAAAAGAAAAGACTCCAAAACCTTCACCCCAAATTCTGGCCAAGCAGGAACCGCAAATTCTTTTTGAAGTTTAAAAAAAATTTGATCTTTTTTTTTTAAGTGTTTGAAAATCAGTCCTGCCTCATGAGTTTCAGGGTGGCAGGGAGCCCCCATAAATGATCAATGGGGACTGCCCCCATCTGTGATTACTATTGTTCATTAGTGCCCAGAGAGAAGGGCCACATTGTGCTAGGTGCTGTTCAAACAGTGTAAGACTGTCCCTGCCCCAGATAGAAATCAGAATAGCAAGATTGTGACCAGCCCAAAGTCACACACGGAGACCGTGGGTAGAGTTGGGGATTGACCACAGAGAGAGGCTGGTCCAGTGCTTCGGGCTCTAGCCTGGAATTGGGAGCCCCGGGGTCAATGCCATGCTCTGACACTGATGTTCCGTGTGACCTCGGGCAAGTCACTTGGCCTCTCTGTACCTCGGTTCCCTGTCTGTACAATGGGCATAATAGCACTGCCCTACCTCACAGGGGCGTTGTGAGGATAGATGCATGAAGAGTGTGAGTTGCTCAGAGCCTAATGTGACAGGGGCCATATAAGTAGCTAAGATAAATCTCCTAAATATTGGCCCTACACCTTACCCACAAGACCGTCTTTCCTCTTCACTGTGGAAGTCAATGCCATCCCTGGCTGCTTCATGAGGTATGACGATTTCAGCAAGCTGTACTAGCCATGCAGACATGTCTGACTCCTCCTGAGGGCTCTTCCCCCCCTCCCTGTGGGGGGAGCGTTCTGCTCTCCTACTTCAGCTCTCTTACTTGCTAGCTTCCCTTGCAGGCAGAAGAAAGGGGATGGAGAAGAGGTGGAGTATTGCAGATGGACGTTCAGAAGGCCTTCCTAGGCTCCTATAGAGCTCTGTCGCTCTGCCATTGTTTGCCCACGATCTGTACTATATGGTCTCAGCAGCACCTGCTGAAGTCAGTGGGACTCTTTCCATTCGCTTCCGTGGGTATCGGCTCAGGCCCACGTTGCTGTTCCTAGGGCTGCTGTCAGCACAGCACCAGAGCAA
Organism: Emys orbicularis; assembly: GCF_028017835.1. NCBI lineage: Eukaryota > Metazoa > Chordata > Testudines > Emydidae > Emys > Emys orbicularis. The sequence continues at coordinate 162,230,855 of NC_088685.1, read as the reverse complement.
GGTAGCCTGTATTTTCAGTGATTTCCGGGACTGCGGAGGGCGCTCGGCGCCTGCCAGGCTTGGACTGTGCTCAGTGCCGCCGTGACCCTGCCTTGCACAGCTCCCTCTGTGCACTACAACTGACATGTCGGGCCCGATCCTGCGAGGCTTTAAGTGCCCCTCCATTTCCCTGGATGTGCACAGGCCTCGAGGCTGCTCAGCATCTCACGGGATCAGGCCTGCGAGACCTGAGCCTTTTTCACTGGCGTCAACGAGATCGTTCCCACTGACTTCAATGTGCGTGCAGGGTTGGTCCCAGAGCGACGAAAGAAAACGCTTGACCCCAAAACAGCCGCAGAAGCTGTTCTGTAGGGTGCATGTTTCTTGGACAATGTGATTTATCCTGAGGAAGGGTTGTTCTTGGCAGCATTCTCGCGGCACATTTTTCTCTTCCCTCTCAGTTCTCTCTGTAGATAACTCAGTTGTTCTCTCCACCCTCCCGCCGCCCTTCTTCCACTCTTTCCCAGCACGAGGCACAGGCCTTTCCTGCAACAACTGCTGAAATTGCTTTTTATTTTTAAACCCCTGGGCTACAGAAGAGCCACCTTTATCATTCTCCTGCGGCCCCTGCAGCTTTGTGTCTCCGACAGACACAACTACGGCTCATTGAAAGGGAGGTGACACGCACAAGGGCAGAGAGCGACGTGGTTGCACAATGAACACACAGCTGGCCCCAGTTCCCTTCTACAATAGAATGTGAATTCCAAGAGGCTGCCTCACCCCTTATGGGGTGTCCGTCCTGAGCAACAAGAATGACCAGCCTGTTCCTCTCCCCTGTAAAGGGATGAGGGGAGGGGAATACATTCTCACCAGAGCCCTGTGGCAACAGGCAGGTTTTCTCCTAGCACTGTACTTAAAAAAAAAAAAAAAAAAAATGGAGTTAATAAAGTTCCTGCAGGGAAAAGAGATTATAAGCTATGCAATCTTATTTTCTATTTCTAGGCCGTATTTCAATAATCCCCCTTTTTAATTTTGCAGCCTACGCACTGATGCAGGAGTTCTTTTGCGCTCATCGGCCCCCTTCCTTTCGTCAGCGTTGGTGCAAGGAGATGCCTGCGGGAAATGAGTTCTGATGAACGGTTGGATCCAGAACCAAGCTTGCCCCACGGTCAGTTGTCTTCGGATCTGGGGGGTTGGTTCAGCCCTGGTGTACGCAGAGCATGGCTAACCACAACGTTTAGATCCTGCGTGTTTAGAGGCATTCATCCCTGGAGGTTTGTTTTGGACCAAATGACCCTGTCTTCTTTGCATGTAGTGGTGAATGAACGTGTGAGGTTCGGTTTGGCTGAACTAAATACCAAACAGTTCATTGCAGCTGCAAAATTGGCTTCTACATTTTATGACAAAAGGCTTCCTGGTAAGTTTTCTCCTACTTCCTGCTCAGGATTATATTGTAAATACAGCTCGAGAGGATATGGGCGTGCCTCACGGCATTTGGGGGCTTTTGCTTCTGGCTGTGGCCAGAATCAGGACTCACCAGCTCTGCATGTCAATCAAAAAACAACGAGGGGCAAATGTTATCCCAAATTTCCTACACTTCAAGTACACTTTCTTTGAGTCTAGGGTGAAGGTTCAGGGAGGCCTCTGATTTCATCCAAACCATCTGTTTATCTATGGCATTTATATAGCACCAGTCACTGTAGGATGGACACTTCACTCCTCAGTGCTCTTCTATTTTCAGCATATTGTGCTATATTCCTTTCCCCCCCCTTCCTTGAATGTCACTCAGAGATCACTCACTTGTCACTTGGATATAAGACAGATGGAACATCAGATCTCCTCAACCTAGATACACACCAAAAAAGGCACTCACCATGATAAAAATAAGGGTAGCTGAGCTGATTTGGCTAAGCCCTGCGGAAAGAATATCACACTACGCTACAATAGGGGAGCAAAATGTTACCATTTAGGATAAAGAGAGTGCAGGGCTTTGGGCCTATACACTGTATTCTAGAATATTCTGGAGCTGTGCCTATGGCTAAACTCAAAGTGCTGGAGGCGAGTCAGCATGTGGGCACTTCACTGTGAGTCTATAGTGATCTAATTCATGAACCGACCTTTTTCCATCTTCCAGAAAAGGCTGGAATTTGGCTCACTAATTGGGTAAAGCTTCAGGACGGCTCTTGTATTATCCAAAGGAGTGCAGCCATCCCTAATTCTGCACTCACTGGAATGACAGAGCCTTTTGCTCCTCCTCCCCCATGCTCTTGTGGCTGCAGGTGTTTTGCTGTCATACTCTGCTTTCTTGGGAATGCTGGGCTGTGCATGCTAGAAAGCTGTCTGGCTCTGCCCATCTGTCTCTCATGGGACTCCAGACCTGCCCGTAGGGCTGCTCGTGCTGCTGATGGCGCCAGACCGGAATTTACGAACGGCCTGTAGATTGCAGGGCGCTAGGCTAACACTACGTCGCTGCATTGATCATGGCGTTCGTGTGACTGACATACGGCTTAAAAAATGCAAACCCTTCTGCTCTTTTGCCTCTCACTCAGTGAGAATGCAGCCACGAGGAGAGACCTCATTCTAATTAAAACAGGAGAATCTGGGTGAAAGTGGCCTTTTTGCAGTAGTGGCGGCTGTGTGGAGGAGAGGACATGCATAATCTACTACTAGGGTGATCATACATCCCGTTTTGGCCAGGACAGCCCCTTTTTAAGCCCTATTCCAGATGTCCCGACTTTTTTTTTTTTGGCAGAATTGGCCATTTGTCCCATTTGCTCTTGCCAACTGATCATCAACTGATCATCAGTTGTTAAGAGAAAACGGGACAAATGCCCAGTTCTGCAAAAGAAGTGGGGCATGCCCCCCTAACGGGGTGCTGAGGAATGTTTGGGGGGAGCGGTGATCCCAGCCCCATGCGGAGGGACTTGAGTGAGCAGTAACACCAGGTGGCTCGGGCCAGCCCCACATGGCAGAGCTCGGGTCAGCCCCACACAGTGGGTGGGCAGCTTGGGCCAGCTCCATGTGGTGGGGGCAGCTCGGGTCAATGGCTCAGGCCAGTCCCCCATAGTGTCCCATTTTCACTTTGAGAAATATGGTCACCCTACCTACTACCATTTTCCTATTCAGCTCAAGTGGTAGAGACCTGAGTTCTTGATGCCGAAGGTTCCAGGTTCTATTCCTGCAGAACAGAAGGAGGGGAGCAGGTTAGTGCAAAGTAACTGTGACACAACATTTAAATGAATTTCCCTTCCCCTCTGTAACAGAAATATTTCCCCCTAAGAATCCCTTGATTAATTCATATTGAAATTGACAAATCAAAGAAGTGAACGCACTAAATTCAATTGAAACAGATGAAAATCAAATTATGCATGGTCTGATGCAGACAGCGATGTCACAGAACAAAATGACTGCAGAAAAATAGGACCTCGTCCTGGAGGAGCCTTCATTAAGATGTGCTGAGAGTATTATTAAGTAAAAGAACATTGATTTGGTTTGAAAGATTTGGCCACTCATATTAAATATAATCTCGGTAATGTAATCTTAGTAGTTGCTTTAAATGTCAGCCTCATTTGGCTACATCTGCTTGCTAGGACTGCTGCCCTGAAATGAAAACCAAAGCCTCAGTCTCCATCAATAATTGTACCCCATAAGCAGTTTGAAAGACTGTAACCACACAGGAGACAACAATTGCATTCATTTCCTATGGATATTCCTGGTGGAAATACATACTGCGATAGATTAAAGTCCCAGTATGAGAAATGTGTGACGATAACAAAAATTAATTACAACTATCGTGGAGGTAGCCAATGTAGAGGTTATTTCAAATGCAGCAACCTGCATGATCCAGTGTATTTTGCCTATATGTAAATGGCATTTGACTGAACACTGGGTCACATTGTCTGCTGTTATAAATGAGTATAGCTCTGTTGACTGTACCTCAGTGCACCCCTTACAACAACAGCAATTTTGATCCATTATAACTAGAGATGGGCTTGAACCAAATATCTCCACACCAACACCTCTTATATTTGGAGCGTTGCAAAAACCAGTCTCAAGTTCACATCAACGTTTCACGAATGGGCCCTGTGTTTGTAACAGACCAAACCAACCTCACCATCAAATCAACCTCTCATTCTGCGATGTTTTAAATCTATATCCAGATCTAGACTCTCTCTTATCTGTGTGGAGCCTTGATGAACACATGGTGGGTCTTAACAGACTGAACAGCTCAGGAACCAACAAACTAACTGATATTTGGGCAGGTTCAGATGAATGCATCAAGTTTGGAAAAGGATCACCTCCTCCATCTTTTGGCATTGTGACACACTAGATGTCCTTTATGTGACTTTGCAGCTTATTCTGTTGTCTAGTTGTTCTTATAATTAGAAATCCCATGGTATATTAAGTGTAGCAGATGCTCATGTATCAGTTACGCTCTGCTCCTTCTTCAAACTACAGGCGTGAGATGGTAGCACTGTCATGCCTTAGTTGGGAGGGTATTCGCTGCTCAACAGCAGTGTCTCTGGAAACTGAAGGAGCAACGTTGACAGGCTTCAAAGAGCATCTCAGTCAATCATTCTCAACTAGGGGCATGCTGGGACTAGACTACAGAGCCATCCAAGGTGGAAGACAGTGGGAAAGAGTTCAGAGTCCACCAGTGATACAAAGGACACCTTGTCTCACCAGGAAAAGTCCTACCTCACATTTAGGATCCATTATCTTTGCTTTCTTCCAGTGAGACCCCTTGATCCACCACATCAAAGGACACTCACAAACCCACAACCAAACACCCTTATCAAGAAAAATATACAACTACATATTCCAGCCAAGGCCAACTCAGTGTACTGGGGCCCAATTGAAAATGTTGGTATATATTGTTTTCCTGGAAGTGGTCTACAGCTCTGCAATTGCCCTTTCAGGTATCTAGGACAAGAACAGCGGGCTGGAAACCAAGATGGAGGGTCTGTGGTTTCAAGAGCAGTTGGAACAACATCAGAGGAGCCGATGGAGGATTTATGACTGAATGAATAATTGTTTCAGCAATGGCAGGGTGCCCGCTTAGGCAGGCAAGCCTGCGGAAGGCAAGGGTCCAGAGAGCAGGTGGTCAAGTGCCTTCGCTGCAAACACTTTCACTCACTCTGATAAAGAAACGTCATGAAAGCCATCAAAACAATTTCTCTGTGAATTAGACAGTGCCCGCACAATTCACAGCTGAAGGCACCAAGCAACTGCGCTGTAATGGAGTCAATTTTCTCCTTGAAAGTACTAAATATAAATCTTTTCATAGGTATCCACCGGCAGAGCTATTTTTCCCCTGCCAGCTGTTGAAAACCATTTCTGTGAGTCCATATCCAAGCTTTCCCCTGCTATCATACAGCTTTTGTGCAAAGCTTGAAAGCATAGATTTCATCACTTATTGGAGCACTTGGGAGCTATATTGCACACAGGAAATCCACACTGCCATGCTTTGCCATAGGGGGAAGTTTCCAGCTAGTCTGCCAGCTGGCTAGACCTTGTCAGTGGGTTCTTCTGTTATTGCTCTGTGTCAGCACAGCTGAAGAACGTTCCACTGGCTCCACATAAAATGGCACAGGAAGCTTTGGAGATGATAAAATAGAAAGCAGTTGAGGTACCTGGTATAAAGAGATAGATAATGGCACTCTACCAATATGTGCCCCCGAGGTTCCATCTCATTTCTGCTATCCTCCCACTGACTAGCTCTTTGGAGACGTCATGATGTAATGCGCTGGCTGATAATGTGTACCACTGGCTCTTAAGGGACGGACCTCCTCCAGTGTTGGGGAATACGTCTCCCCTGAATAGTAGGGATTCAAAGAGGTTAAGTCCTAATAGGAGTACAGCAAAGCTGATTTCATTTTTGAATTAAGTGCTGGTTTTTGTGTGGGTTGCTGCCACTAACCAGGCAGGGAAGGGCCAGGTTCAGAGCACTATTCCTCATGCCACACGCTGTAGGTGGGGTTCAGCTGGCATAAATGCACATTTATCTAATTAGCAAAAGGTTTTTAATGGATTCAGCCCTTCTCAGCAGTATTGTTGGGTTGCTGCACCATATGAAGTTGAAAGCACTTACTGCATTCCAACCAGTAATTCGTTAAGAAGATATGAGGCTGGATTCTGATCTGACTTAAACTGGAACAAATCAGGAGGAACTCCACTGAAGTCAGTGGCGCAACACTGACATAAAGCCAGTGTGAATGAGAACCCACTTCCATTTGTTGGGAAAAGAGAAATGAGTACTAGACGCTGAAGACATCAAACTGGTTACCAGAAATAGAGCTGCTTCCGTAGCCAGGAGGTTGGTCACTTTACATTTATGCATCAGTTTATTCAGTGTTTCAGAGTGAAAGTGGCTCTGCACAGACTACAACGAAGTTGGTGAAACTCCCAGAGTTCCCTGTTAATCCCTGAGCAAAATCTGAGCAAACAGGTGGATCACTCACCAAGCCACTGCCCTCTCCTCATTCAAGTTCCCGCTAAAGATGCATTTCCCCTGTGATGGCCCTGGGGAATCTATAACACAGCTTCTGAAAACACCATGTTGCATAAATTGCTAATAAACCAAATCCTTCCTCTCTCTAGGTTTTCCAGTGCGTTCAGTCTTCCCTGGGCCTGTCTTGACCTTGTCACCTCTTTGGGTCAGGGATTGGCTTTTTTTCTGCCTTGCACAGGTCTATGCAGATTGGGAGCGCTTAACAATAAAGCTATCTTTGCTGGGTCAGTCGGGGCTTAGATGCCAAGTGTCTTGTGCTCACCTACACAGGGTTCAGCTAGCTACTAAACTTGAGGCCAAGAAGAAATTTCCACGTGGATCGTTGACCTTGTGGTAGGGCGGGACATTGCCTTTTCCTGCAGCAATGAGCAGAGATGTAACAAAAACAGCTACATCTGCTAGGATCCAGTGGGTGTGTCCCAATGGATCCCTCACCCATGAGGATGGGGTGCATTGAGCTGTCTTGCAGTAGCTTGTGTTTTGGGGCTGCCCACTTGTGCTCCGTAGTCTCAGCCCTTATTTTTAAGAAATGACATCTCTAGTCCTCATGGTTGAGAAGATTGACCTCAGATGTGAGCTACATGTAACAGTGCTGCCAACTGTCGCAAGTTTATCAGGAATCTAGTGGGATGTGATGTTTTTCTTAAAGCCCCGGGACGTGCAGAATGTGACTACCTCAGAAATTCAACCTTCATTTTTTAAAAAATAAATATGAGTTTTTAATCCTTTGGCTTCAGGATAGGCTTGAAAACTCAACCCGTCAGCTAGACAGCAAATAAAAAAGACCAAAACCATTATCTGGGGGGTGGGGCTGACTCATGATTTTGGAATGTTTGGGGTTGGCAACAATGAATCTATGGCCCAGAGCCTGAAATTCGAGCTCTCAGAGATGCAAACTGGTCAATTCATCCTGGTGGGTTGTTAACTCTGAGACCTATCTGTTATCATTTACATGGCATTGTTGACTATTTCACTGCTGATCAAAGGAAGAAGAGGGACAAGTAGGTTCCCAAGATCTGCTATGAGCTGGATCTCCTTGTGGCATCTCACCTGGGTGGAGCTTGGATTGTGGGCAGAGTTTAGGAAAGTCCAACTACTACTTCCCACCACCCCCCAGTTCAACCTCTGCCTGTGATGTGGGAGCACCTTGTAGGGTGACCAGATGTCCCGATTTTATAGGGACAGTCCCGATTTTGGGGTCTTTTTCTTATATAGGATCCTATTACCCCCACCCCCTGTCCCGATTTTTCACACTTGCTGTCTGGTCACCCTAGCACCTTGGTACATCTCATCTTCTTCGCTTTTGTGAAAAGCCATAAAAGAGTTTCTTCAGTCCAGATCCCCCTTAAAATGTACTATTATTTTAAAAGCATAGCCGATTCTGCTCCAAGTGAAGGCAGTGGAACAGGATTGGCCCAATGCCTTAGGTTCTTGCTCTACTGCCTACATTTTCTCAGTGGAAAGTGAAGAGCCTATTAAAAGGACAGGGTAGCAGAAGCCAGCCTGTTGGGGCTGCATGTGGCTTTCCATGGCGGAAAGAAAAACACAGCCTCCCTCAGGACAAAAGAGGCAAGAAAAGAGATTCGTGTTGGTTGGGTGAATCTGGTAGTTTTGAAAAGCCACAGAGAGCAAAGGGGAAAATACACAGGGAAACCAAAATACAGACTCTTTGTATAATGCCAACAATTTTCCCTTTCTTTTCTGGGAAAAAAGAAGCATGAATGTGCAGTGTTAGGATTTGCTCTTTCAACAACTGAGTCAAACGCCATCTAAATTACACAGAGAGATGAAGGACATGTAATGACAATGTTTTGTCATTCTTCTCTGGGACTTAGACGGATGTAGAAAGGGGGAAGGAAAAAAATTGCATTAGGATTCAGATAGGATTTTGATGGCAGCCATTAAATGAGATTTAGGGGTTATTTTTAAACCTAAACCATGTGTGCTGCTCCAAACATGAGTTAACTGGCAAACTATTTGAATTTTTCCATTTTCTTTATTCCTGGGGACATGCTTGCCACATATGCAGTCTCCGTACACTAGAGAGAGAAGATAAAGGAAGAATTAGTGTTCTGCTGTGTACCAGGGCACAATAAATAGCCACAGAGCAACAGCTGTTATTCATACTCCAGTACAAACATTCTTTGGGAAATCTCCTTTTCTTACCTTCCTTGGGGGCAATGAACAGGGATTATTATTTATCACCAGGGGTTTGCTCTTCCTGTGAGTTTGCACAGCACCTAACACAATGGGGCTCTGATCCTGAATATGGTCTCTGCAATACAAGTAATAACTATTCTTTATGTGGCCCTCATAATAATCTTCGTGCTGTATAAGACACTAAGGGCCAGCTCCAAAACCCACTGAAGTCAATGGAAAAGGGCTTTGGGTCAGGCCCACCATGAAGATGGGTCCTGCTGTGAGCAGTTTATGATCTAGAAGACAGACACAGAGGGGACAGGACCAACTAGGAAGACGAAAGGAGGAAATAACTTGGAGAATTATTTCCCCAGGGGTTATCCATTAGAACCATGTTGGTTTAATCTCGCACAATCACATTCCACCATTGGGAGGCAATTTCCCTCCCAGAGAAGAACATCCCATCTTCTTTACTTATGAAGGAGAATCTTGTGCTTAGAGCACAGGATGGTGAATCTAGAAACCTGGGTTCTGCTACTGACTCCCTGTGTACCCTGGGCAAACTCACTTCACCTGTTCATGCCTCATTTTTTTCCCATCTGTAACATGGCGAGAGTCTGGAAAGAGGATGCCTGGATTGATTTTGTTTGTATTATTTTTAATATCTTATTTCAAAAGAACACCAGAAAAAAATGTTTCCCATTTTGAAATGGTTCTTTCAGGTGCAGCTGCTGCACTGCCCAGGCTAGTGGTCTGTTGGCCAGGGACGTGCTGCCGTTCTGCTACCTCCATAACAAACGACGCTGCTGCACGTCTCGGAGCCGGAGCTGGATCAGAGCTTTCCCGAACTGCAGGTTCTTCTGACCTGGTCCAGCCTGTGGTATAAATCAGATCCAGAAGATATTCAGATTAGGCTTTACATTAAGGTGTTTGGATCATAGTCCCTCTGGGGTTTAAGTGATGCAGAGCCCGCAGGCTGCCTCTCTGAACAGAGGTGATTTTCACCCCATGTAGGTAGAAAGTGGATTACCTCTCTCTGAAACAGCTACAATTAGCCCACTTCTTTGTAGCCTCAGGTGGCATGTGTCCAGGATTCATCACTGAATTTGGTCCGTTGATTGGATCATTAGCTTCCCCGGCCCAGGCCGGATACTGACGGGGAGTGCGACATGAACGCCGATCCATGCCCCCCATTAGCCCACTGTCAGAGGCAGACCCAGTGGGGTCCTGGATGTTAGAGATGGAAAAGAATTATTAGATCATACAGTCCATTCCCTGCAAACATCGATTGACCCAACAGCAGCATTTCAAATGTATAAACATCCTTCCCATAATGTGGCACACCAGAACCACATTGGCCCTTTTTGCTGCCGGGGTTGCAGCCTCGTCTTTGATTTAACCTTTCAGATTTACTTGTTTTCAGGCTCCCTCTGCCCACTGAATCCCTGTAGTCTGGATTATTTTTTCCTCCACTTGCTCATGTTCAATCTGCATTTAGTTTCAAAACGCTCTAGGACCCAGTGCAGTGTTTTCAGTCACTCTAGTATTTCCCAATGTCTCCTGTTCTACTGTCCTCTGTAGAGCTGGTCAAATGTTAGTTGAGAATAAATCAGCTGATGAGTTTAGCCTTTTTTTTTTCATTTGAACATTGATCAGGAACCGATTCTGATCTCTTCAGTTGCGTTCATGGCCAAAACTAGCCATCAAATGTACCTAGCAAGCTTTTCTTCTATATACCCTTCCCCCTTACTGCTTGTGATTCTTTCCCATCTTCAGACACCTGCAGCAGAGACTCTTTATGCAGCTGACAGGAGCTCTGATGCTCGCCTGGCAAATGAAGAGAGGTGGGAGGATATTCAAGGTGTTTTCAGTGTTCCTCAGCTCCCCAGCAATTGTTTCCAATACCTAGGGGACAGTTACTGCTGAAGGTCTGTTTGACTTCTGCACGTGTCTGAATCTACAACGTGATCATTGGCTCTGCTGGTCACCGTGCCCAATACCAAGGCTGTGGACAAGCTAAGTCAACAACATCCTTACTTTCCAAACAAATACACACACACACACACACACACACACACACACACACACACACACACACACACACACACACACACACACCAGCACTGCAGTAACTGGACATTAAGCACAGAATTAAGAATTGCATTAGTTGGTCCATAAAGGATCCTGCCTCTTCTGACTTCCTGGATGTAGGCAACTATTACAATTATATTTAATTACAGTTGCTTCAGTTACTTGCTGCTGCTGTTATTATTATCTATCAGTATTACATGATGGGGGGTTTTAAAAAAAATAGCCTTCCCAACATACAAGATCTTTAAACGTAAAAAGAGGAAAGCCACTGTTGCAAATTTCCCCATGAGTTACCAATAAATCCTGACCATGAACCAACTCTGTAGGTTGGGGTAACCAGTTTTGTTAAACCCTCCACAGAATTCCTGCATTTTAGGTGCTCAGAGGCACTCATTTGCCGTTCACATCCCTTAAAATTCTCATGGTGCCTATTAATTAATTTATAATTATTATTAGTAGTAGTATTCTTATCCTGGGGAGCAAGTTGAGGCTGAAGTTATGAGCCCTGGGAGTGCGATGATTTGAGAGTGGGGAGGGGAAACTCTGCAGCATAAAGACATTATTTCTGAGGCAATGACAAAAGAACCAGCCAGAAGACCTGCACTCTCTCATCCCTTTTGCTCATTCCTCGAGAGAGAGGCTGCAGTTTCATCCTCTGAACCATAAGCCTTGTCTAGACTGATGTTTTGCCTCAATTTCAGCCACCAATATAGCCTTGTGAGTGCAGCCCCCTAGCATTTCAGCCAGGGGTGACCTCCACTGGTACAAAAGGCAGCTCTGCCTAGGGGCTGCACTGGAGCGGCTAAACCCCTGGCTGGCCACTGCTGGCTGAAAAGGGAGCAGCCCCTCCCCCCCCCCAGTCTAGATAAAGCCCAAGGCTCAGTGGCAGTTCTGCTCAAAAAGATAATCAAATAATGATCAAGTAAAATAAATTTACCTTCCTCCCAGTTCTAGGCACCATTGGTGGCTATTAGCTTCCTACTGTGTTGCTTCTGTCTTCCAGGTGAAGGATCCACACTAGGAAATTGGGGATGAGCTACTGCTCCAGTGGCCCAGACACACGAGGGGGTCTCCAAAGCAACGTGTCAAAGTGCCAGCACTTAAGCAACCCAGCAACTGCAGCAGGTATGTTACGGACACTTGCAAAAGTGTCTTTAGGTACTGAGCCCATGTAACTAACCCCCACCAGGGCTGACAGTAGGGTTGAAAGTGGGGGCTGTTAGACCTAAAAAAAAAATAAAGCTTCCATCGCTCGAGCAAGAGGACTAGCAAGAAGCAATAGCAGACCTGTAAATCTCTCATGTGGAGCATCCAGTAAAGGGGGACGGGCTCAGACTCTCTTAGCCTATTATGGATCCCAGCCTCAGCGCCGGGCACAGTGATTGGTGTCTGCATGCAGATATGGGTGGCTACAGTGTCCCGATTAACTGTCTGGCCTACAGCTGCCACTGCTAGGGCTGCTATCCGGCCGTGAACCCCTGCGCTGACGCCTGCTGTGTGACGTTGAATAGAACCTGAAATAAAGCCGTTCTCTGCAGGGCTAGGAGAAAGTTATGAGAAGTGGACTAGCCAGAGAGAGTCCCAGAGATGGTGAAAAGAAGGACAAAATTGTGAATTAAGGCCCCTGCGCTATTAGTGGCATTTCAGGATATTCCTCCCTCACATCCATGTATGGAAATAGCCTACAGGCTGTGTCCAAAGTGCTGAGAGCCAAAAGCCTTACAGACCAAACTCCCTTGAGGTCAATGAGCTAAATCCCAAGTCTGTACACATCCCTACCTGCTTAGCAGCATTAGATTGTGATTGCGGTTGTGCCCGTGAGGTGCTTTCCAAACTTGTAAGAAGGCCCAGCCCCAAAGAGCTTAGAGTCTGCAAGACAGAACCAGCCAAAGGGTGGTGTCAGGGAACACAACACACACGCGGGATGGTGGGAGTGACAGCTGGAGCGCACTTCGGTTCTTTCCCCAACTGCCCTGCCTCCTGACTATGAGTCGGGTCATTTCTTGGAGGCTTCATGACACATCAGGCTTGAGGGAAGGGTCTGACCAATAAGAGGGAATCAGCCTGGTGTGGAAACTTGGCATTCCCTGCCTATGGGGCAGAGTGGAAGAAAAGGCAGAGACGACTGTGGGATAGTAGAATGAGCAGGATTTCAATGGAAGGGGGCATGGAGCGCCAGGAAAATAGACCGGGCCAGAGGAGTAGGGAGGGGCAGAGATATGGAGAGCCTTCTACAGGGTGACAAGATGACTGGAGTTTGATGTGGCAGAGAAGGGGGAAGCCAGAGGAGGGATTCAAACACGGGGTGATGCAGTCAGGTCGAGGGCCTGAGAAGATGACCTTGGTAACTGCATTTTGCATGGATTATGGGGGGGGGGCAATAAAAGAAGCGGTCACCGTAAATCAAGGCAGGATTGAGGATTAGAGTTTTTGATGTTTGGACAGAGAGAAAAGCTCAGATCTTGGAGACAAAGCTCCCATGGGAATCAGTGAGGCCAAATCCCTGAAGTCTGTGCTCAGTTTTTCACTAGTTATTACTCAGGTAAAACCCCACTGACATTAACGGGAGTTTGCCAGAGAACAAACCTAACCAAACTGGAGCAAGTACTTCCGAGTTTGGCCCGATAGGAGCACTGTTTTAAGTTGCAGTGTTTTGGATGGTAGAACTCAGCGGTATATTTTTATAAGGACCTTTTTCTGTTCAGCAGCTAAAATTCTTGTGAGTTCTCTCTCGTGTTCTCATGTGTATGAAGATCATGGGACAGAGTCTCTCCTGTGCTGAAAGCTAGTTGGGGAAGGGCTATTAGGGAGTCAGTTATGATTCCTTGATCCTCAAATTTTCCCTGCTCCAGTGCAAATTAGAGTAGCCTGTATGTTGTTGTAACTGATGACAGTTGGCAATGAGCCCTAAGGGACTGCACACCAGCTGGGAATTAGCAAGTGGAGCATCCGTCCCCAGCTAGCCGGTCTGCCCTGTCATGCCCCCTACTCTGAGAGGAGGGGAGAGTGGGTGTAGAAGCTAGCTCTGCCAACATTATGGATGCTGAGACCCACACGGGAAGAATCCTCAACCAGCCAGCTGTGGCCAGATCCTGGATTCTTCAAGCCACTTAGGCAGCATCAAGGGGACAGAAGTAGGACAGATACAGCACATCTTTCTGTTTCTCCCCAGCTTCCCTTGGTAAATGGCCCAAAAAGCCAAGTAAACATACAGATCCCCTGGGATCTGCTATCTTAGCAAAACCCACTGCCCAGAGGTGGGACACCCTTTCCTTCTCTCTGTCTTTTCTATTCTGGCCTGTGCACATTGACTTCTAGCTGCATTTATCTGATCTGTGTGTTGAATGGTGATGAAGTGACATCACCATGGCAACAGTGTTGATTTCCTGGTCCCTAGCAACCTGATGCAAGCTGATGTAAAATGTGCGCTTGTTTCCTGTGCTGGCTGATCTCTTTTGATGTATCTATGAGATTTGGTTTTGTGGGGGTTTTTCCCCTTGGCTGTGCCATGACATCAGAAGCATGAAGTGTGGTTTTATGGAGGGTGGAGCCAGTTCTGTATAAAACAGTTTATTTTCTCTGAGATTAGTTCTGATCCCAAGTCTTATTGTGCTTAGGGGCACTAATATACCCAGAGCCCTTTTATAGTCCTGATTAATTTTTATCTTTTGTTTATTGTGTTTATCTGAGGTAAAATAGAGCAGAAGCAGAGTAAAATACTTAAGTACCTTCAGTGGGTTTGTCTCAAAGTGTGGCTCGTGTTTACCATGGGAGAAGTAGAGTAGTGGACATATTAACACTATTATTGTGTTTGGGTCACTTGTAAATGAGTCTCATTTTCTAAATATCAGCATTCTGATGGGCAGCTGCATTCTGAATTTGTGTGCACTATTACTGCAGATGGGATATTTGCATGCACAGATGGCCAGTTAGGTGCCTAATTGGCCATTCGCACATGTAGCCCACACTGATCATGGGAGTCTTTGTCCTCTCTGGTGGTTGGCCCAGAAGATAAAAGCAGATAAAGTCTACTACAGGCTGCCAGCTAGGGGAAATTCTCCTTTAATTTAAGCAGGGGAAGCTTATACCTGTAGTTCAGATGGTCACAAATTCAAACTCTGATGATGGCCCAAGCATTCTGGTACCTACCGATCTAAAAGCATGCATCTCTAGCACTTAAGCTAAAGAAGTAGCTCAGTCCAGAACAAGAGAAGGACTGTATAATTCTTCAGATTGTCCACTAGAGGTAGACATGATCACACAAGCTCAGCCAGTCTCTTACAGCCGAATAAACCATATGTTTTTGCACCTGCCATGTGGCATCTAGGTATTGAAAATCTGCCCTCAGAGTAAGGAGCAAAATTAGAAATATAAGAAGTGAGCTTAATATACATCTTATTTTAACTGCAAAACTAGGAGCAACATTTCTGGGCTTCCAGAGACCCCCACCCATTTCACTCTCCAATGGAATGCCAGGCACAGCTCACACAACCAGAGGAGAAAAAGATAGGGACGTTACAACATCAGAACATACTCTGATTGTATGGTCACATCTGAGACTCTAACATTGAACCAAGTTCATACAGGCACAATTTAGGTGGCTCAATCTGTTCACAGAACTGGTACAGCATTGGCAGGGCAAACTTCTTCACACTTCTCCATCAAAGTGTCTCCACCATGGTCGAGAAAGACAATCTGGAGATGATGGGGGAGGGGAGGCAGGGATTCTGTCTCCTGGCCCATCTCTCCTGAGACAACCAACAAAAGAAGCGACAGTGTCATGGCTCTTGTGCTTTGGACCCCCATGGGGCCCACCAACTTGTTTAGCACAAGTCAATAAACACTCATCAGATAGTAACAACTTTCAGTCATTATCACTGGATTAGAACTGGTGATTTATTTCTTGCTTAATATTCCATTTCTCATTTCCTGAAACATCCATTTCCTCTTGGGTCTAGGACTTCACTGGTCTTGAATGTAGCATGAGCAGGAAGCTGCCCATTAGATCGGGAAGAGACAATTATTTTAGGCACAAATCCTATTCCTCTCCCCACCTGAGCAAGTGGGTCCTGAAAGGCAGTGGAGAAATGGGGTGTCATTGCAGGTGGGAAGGGGAGGGAGAGACAAGCTGTAGATAGTCTGCGTAGGGAGAGGCTGCAAGCCCTGAATGGAACGGAACTGTGCTCCATGAACAGTAGCTCAGAGGAGATGCGTTAGGCGCAAAGTGAAGGGTCTTGGTATGACCAGTAAATCCATAACTACTTGGATCAAGCAGCCAAATACCTCGGCTTAAAGGAGCCCACGAGCAGTGGAGGTGATAATAGTAGCTGAGGGGCAGTGCTCCAGCTTGTGGGTGGAAAATTCTGACCGCTGTGCAATAACAGAACAGAAAGCCCAAGCCTGTTAACTTTTGCTTTGCACAGGGAGGGAGGTTTGGGTCCTGACTGAATTATCAACACATCCCTGCCACAACATCTAAGGAGTGCTGATAGTAATAAACACCTCAAAGAAACTCACTTGTGGTTTCATCAATACGCAATGGCCTGACTGTGAGGAAGTGCATTAGAAGAGCCATGACAGATTTGCTTCTCGGGTTTCCCCTCATCAGATCCACATGCAGATGAAGGAACCTATAAGGAGATTGATCTGCAAGCTTTTATCCTCCCAAAGCTGTATTGAGTGGCTGCATGAACCATTTCTCAAGGACGCTGTGTGTTATTTAGAGATGGCATTCTCCAAAACAGCCCCTGCACGTCAGTGATGGTAACAAAGAAAGTCCTCATCGATGTTTGCTATCTGGCATTCACTCAACCATTTTTTATAGTGTTTGCTCAAAGGGCAAAAAAGAAAATTGCTCAAAATGTATTTATTTGCCAGGAAAATACACAGAAGCTTGAAAACCAACTCAGCAAACCAGTGATGCTTTTTCTCAGTCAGCTGGGAGGCAAGTTTTCTAGGCACTGGCCCCGGTAGAGTTTCAGATCTTAATAGTCATTTCCTGTTAACATTTGCTTTGGAGCCAAGAATGAATCATCCTCTGACTCCACATGTTCTTTGCTGCTTTCCAGGAACCATGGTCACTCTGCAAGTTACTCATTTGATGGCTGCTCTGGGTGTATATGAAGTGGACTGGAAAAGCCTGCCTGGATATCTAGTTGTTGGCTTTCGGGTGTTGTGTATGCGAATACATGACCCCAGAAAAGCTCTCCTTGGGGACATGTCTCTGAGGGGTTCTGGCAAGTTTCTGAAAAGCTGTCATTGGTATGATTTGGTGGCTAGCCCTTCTCCTTCTCCTCTCTCACGACACCCTTCTCCCCTGCTGTGAAAAGCTCATTCCTTGCTCCTCCTCTTCCTTCCCCTCCCCATTTCCACCTTATAATTCTTTTCTCTTATTTTTTTGCTAGAACCTGGAGTTTTCATCCCATTGTTTTGTTTCTGTGTTGATTTTGCACAGCCCCAGAGAAATACGTTCGGAGTGGCACCTGGCTCCTGCTAATCAGCTCAGGATGCTGCAACGCTTGGCCCTAGTGGTTTGGATCAGGTATGCAGTAGTTACTAGGGTTGGTTGAAAATTTTTGACAGAAATTTTTTACTGGGCTAACAGTTCTGAAGGAGGCGTGCCTCTTTAACGTGCCTAACTCCAAGAGAGGGTTGGCAGCTGAGACTTGCAAACAGAGATAGGGGCCAAGCTCCGTGAGAAGGGCAGGGCTTAGCACACACCCCTCTCTTTGGCATCTCCCATTGTCTAGGTTAGGCCGCTCTCCACCTAGCAAGCTGGTTTTTGTGGATTGCATTCTAACTCCTCTCTCTCCCCATTCATTGTAGAGGGAGCCTGGGAGCAGTGGTGTAGTGGTAATAAAAAAAAGAGAAGTGGGTAAATGAACCAGTGGTGTAGCTAAGAGTGGAAATTTGGGTGGACCCCGACTTTCGGACGGACGGGCAATGACAGACTGTGTTAGCTCAGCTTCTCCCCCGACGCCACGCCCTCTTCCTAGCCCTGCTGCCCCCAGACACAGGGCTTCACCTGCTGAGCTGGGCACAGGCAGAGGGCGGCTCAGAAAATGGCAAGGCAGAACTGCCGGAGCATAGCTTTCTGAAGGGCGGGTGCATAGCTCCGTCCTGGATTTCAGGTGCCCGAGTGACACTCCAGGCTGCTGTGGCAGCACTACACCCTTGCTCAGACTTGGGTGGGCCTGGATGCTAAGGGGCCACCCATGAACCTAAACAAAACTCCATGTTCCCCAAATGAGAAGTGGGTAAACACCATCTTCCTTGTTGCCTAGGCACCTAACTCAGGCCTTGTGGATCGCAGTGTTGTTCCTGTGATTTTTCTTGGTGCCATAACGCCCAGCATCGCACCACCTAAGTCCATTTGTGAATTCAGGCAAAGGTGACTAGTTCTAGGTTACCCACAGTCAAGTGGCAGAGCCAGCAATAGAACGCAGTCGTTGGCCAGTGTACTACCCACTAGGCCACACAGCCTCCCTAGGAGGGGATGGCCCTGCCCTGAGGAGCTCGCAGAAACAGGCAGTGTCTTAGCAAAATGGCGACAGTATAAATCTTACTTCCTTTTACAATATTTTGATTCCCCTCCCCTGCTCTCCCTTTGTCCCACTGCCTCAGCCAATGCACTCTCTCCCCACCGGCCCAGCATGCCCTTCTCTGCCCTGCCCTCTCTAGTCAGCTTGTGTATTTTGGTATTAGTGCCTCCTGTTGTATTTTATTGCCACCACATTTGTTTTATTATCAATTCCCACCTCCTATAGTTCCCAGCATCTCCTTCCCTGGTTCACCCGTTCTCTCCTTTGCACATTCAGAGCTCAGCTCTGCTTCTATCAGAGGCTATGGAGAGCATCCTGACTCTCTACAGGGATGTGCTCGCCCACGTGCTGCTGCTCTAGCAGCCTTTCTGGAACACTTGGGGGGCTGTCCCCCAGGAAAGGAGGCTGGTAGGCTTTGACCTCATGTTTCTGGGGAGAGACAGAGGTCTGGGAAAGGGTCGGGGTTGACCAGCTGGCTTGGCTTCTCCCACTGCCCCTCTTGTTGATGCCTTTCTCTGATTTTGTCCAGGGAAGCAGGGACCTTGTGGGCTAGTATCTGGGGGAGGAGGTTGACAGGCCCTGCCCATGTGTTCTGGGTGGTCTGAGTCAGGGGAGAGGCAGAGGCCTCTAAAGGCCTATCGACCCTAGAACCTGGGGTCCAGGAGAGGTGGGGGGGCAGCAAGCTTCCCCTGACTTGCTGCAGCTGCCTCTCTGGGCCAAATTTCTAAACTACCGCCTGCATTTGTGTGCATGGAAACTGGTTGTGCTGAGAGTTTTGGCTCCCTTTGACTTGGGTGGCCACTTGGGCAACAGCGGTGGCACGCCAGAGCACCCAGCCCAGACCAGCAGCCGCGGGAGCCCCCTCGCAGAGCACCTAAGTTTTAGTCAGGGATATTTATATAGCACAAGAGATGGACAGGTCATGGGCTGTGACTTTTTGTTTATTGCCCATGACCTGTCCATGACTTTTACTAAAAATACCCGTGACTAAATCGTAGCCTTAATTATCGTGTGACAAAGCATTGTTCTAGAGGGGACTGAAACTTTATATCATGGCCCTGATTTTCAGAATTGCCTCATCTCTGCCTCCAGTGTAGCACCTGCAATTTTGTCCCCACAAATACAGGTAAACATCTTGTGGGTGCAATCAAGTCATTAGCAGCGACAGTAATATACAGTCCACGGGCTGATTTGTAGGCACAAACCCCGCAGTTCTCAAAACCAGAGGCCACTTTTCAAAAGGGTAGGAGGAGTCTTTTCTATCTAATTATATAGCTGGCTGTATACATTATATCCAAGCAATTCATAGTCTTTCTAGCACTCTCAGATTAGTTAAATGTCTGTGACAATATGTGCGAGGTGTATGTGTGTGCGTGGGGAACACATGTTTACAACAGCTAGTCTCTCGGCGGTTATTTTTGGATGAATGGTTTATTCTTTCCTGTCTAATTGCTTTGCTGTCCAATTCATTCATAGAAAACTTGGGAGCTGAATTCGTCTGCTTCCCCACTGGGAGTGACAATGGCAGTGCCCGGAGAGGCCAGAAATACATTTCCTGGGCAGGTCTGATATTTTCAGGGAGGAGATTTGTTGTTCTGTTTCTTTTTAAAGGACTTGTTAAAAAAAAAATCTTTCTGCTTCAAAATTAATCTGCTTGGTTGGTTTGTTTGGCTGATTGATTACCTGGAAATCTTACACAACTGGATTCGAGGCCTTTGGGTTTTTGTTTTTTCTCCCAACACAAGGTTTGTCTGGAAAATAAGCAGCATTTGTGAACTGAAGTTAACGATCCAGACAAAGAAAGATCCAGGCATCTCCTTAATAGATCGGCGGCTCCTTTGTGCACATTTCAGACTATTAGCATTCACCATCTGGTGGACCGCATTGTCCATGTTTGTTGTAATACCCCATTGCGCTTGTTTCTTCCTGGCTTCTTTTTGCAGCACAACATGCTAAGGCAACAAAACTTGAGTCATCCACTCACTGAGCTGTGCATTGCCACCATGGCCGAGTGGTTGGAGCAGGGTATTGGGAATCAGGACTCTAGGCTCGTATTCCTAGCTCTGTTGCTATCTCTGGCTTTGGGCAAGTCACTTGACTTCTGTGTCTCACATAAAATATGGAGATGATGATACCTATCTCAGAAGGATGTTGTTGTTGTTTATTTGTATTACCATAGCAGGTAGGAGCCCCAGTTATAGACCAGAACCCCATTATCTAGGTGCTGTACAAACAACAAACAAAAAGAGGGTCCCTGCGGCAAAGAGCTTGTCTAAAAAAGTGTTGTGAGGACAAAATCACTAACTGAAAGTGCTTTGAGATCCTTGGATGGAAGGTGCAAGAGATGAGCAAAGTATCATTCTAATCAGGCTGCAAATACTATGGGAAAAGCCTTTCCTGCGCAGTCCTGGGCAGAACTAATGAAATGCAGAGACTTACAAAAACAAATAATAACAATGATCGAAAAATTCAGCATCTCCAGCATTGAGCAAAAGTTCAGGTCTGTTCAGTTCCATCTCTAAACTCGTTCTCCTAGCTCTTTCCTCTGACCCTAGGGCAGTGGTGCCCAAACCTTACCTGTCCTTCCCCCCCCTTACCAGTAATAGAATCTGTCCATGCTCTAGGCCCCATTACTGCACAGTTGGCTTAGCAGAGGAGCTCAGGCTGAAGGCAGAGCTGGGGGCAGAACTGGGGATGAGGGAGGAGATTGGGCTAGAGGCGGAGCTGGCCTGGAGCTGGAAAGGGAATGAGGATAGAGTTGAGTTGGGACCAGAGTAGGGGGTGGAGCGGACCTGCAGCTGGGGCCCGAGCAGGGCTAGGGGCGGGATGCTGGAATAATTGTTATAGTGGGGTGCTGAGAGTCCTCATGCTTCTCTGTGTTAAGACTGAAATTTAGGAACTTTGTCAGCATATTGTGATGGCAAATTTTGTGTGGTAGACACTTCTCCACTAGGAGATAGGCTGAGACCCAACAAATTCATTCCTGTTACTGCAGACTAGGGCTGGGTTGAAGCCAGCCACCATTTAGGTCAGCACTTCCCAAACTATGGATCGCAGTGCCACCAGTAGCACCATCAGCAAAATGGCATCTTCCACATGGCATGACCTCACATGTATAGTGTGTGTGTGTGTGTGGTCACACTGTGCGGAGGATGACATTTTGCTCTACAAAATGGTGACCTCCATGCTGCCTGTGAGGTACAAGAATTAATAAAGTGTCAAAATGGGGGTCATGTAGCCAAAACGTTTGGGAACTACTGATTTAGGTGAAAAGCTCCTTATCCTATTACAGATTCCCTACCCAGTCATTTGTCAAGCTTTTCCCTTTCCCCAACGTGCAATATACATTCTCCAGGAGCTATTGGGCCAGATCCTCAGCTGATGTAAATCAGCACAGTGGAGGAACCATCTCATTGTTCCAAATTGTTGATCGATTCCCCTCTGTGATCTGGCCTGTGAAAATATTCTCCCCCTCAGAGATGCTCTCTTATAGCATTGTCACAGATTAATCTGTTGTTTATTTGTGATTTTTTTTTCCATATATACAAACCGAAGGATGTTTTTAAAGTTGAATTTCACATTGATTGTCTTCATTTCATTGCTTGATTTAACACTGATTGGGCAATTAAAGAAATGAAAGGATAATCACTTGTTCACTGAGGAAGTAGGCCAGCAGCTAGTTACTCATTCCCCTGTGCTTCTTCCTCTTGAATGGGAGGAAGAATTGTCTAGTGGTTAGAGGGGGTTGGGGTGGCAGGAGACCTGGGTTCTATTCCCAACTTGAAGCTACTTCTGTATTCATGCCATTGGTACCCTTCTTATCTCCAGGGGAGTTGATTGTACACATATCCAGAAGTGTGTGCAGCATAGCAGAGCAGGCAAGATCATTTAGGTAATGGCGGGGGGAGGTTTGCTACTTTCAAAGACAGGAACAAGAAAATGAGCTGCAGATGATCTGAAGTAGTCAGAGTTTTACTCACAAATTGTCCTTTGGACTGTTTCCCCCTGCCCACATCATAACACTCCCCCCCCCCGCCCCCAATCACAGGGCTCAGACTTCAGAGCAGGAACTCTCTCTTCCTCTCTGCTTGGAAAGAGCCTGGAACAAATTGGGCACCACCGTAATCTTAACAACTGGCTCCGCATCCACTGTTGCATCAAATTCAAGCTCGTTATCACCACAGTCAAAGCTAACTCCACCCTTGACACGAATTGCTGTAGATTCTGATCTCACATCTTAGGTAGACTAAAACGTGTACTTTCAATACATGACTGATCACTCTGCCATAGTAGCTATTTATAGTATATGCTATCTAGGCTTCATTTGTCTCCCACCCCTCTGCTTCATCGCTGCTATCTCTTTGTTAACTCTTTGTGGTGACCTCTCTCCTGATTAGCGTTCAGGGCAAACTGTGCTGCTCAGTAGTATATCTTGACCATCTTCAGCCCAGAAGAGGAGGATTAATTATCTTCTCCAGTGCTAACGGAAACATCAAAACCTTGTACAGCACGTTCTATCATAATAGATCGATCTCATAAGAGAGCTAAGGAGGTCATGATTTCTCTCCTAAGGCTGTTTGGAGACCACGGGATTGCTAATGACGCACAACAGCCCTATGCTTGTCCTCAACCTGGTGTAGTCATGAAAAACAAGAAACTGCTTCCTTCCAGTGAGGGTGAAGCTGAGGAGGGACTTCTTGGGCACCTCACAGTGCAAGAGAATCACCTTAAAATTGCTCACGTCAGAATAAACAGTCACATCCTGTGTATTTCTGTTTACCAAAGGTGACCCTACTGCTCCAAAACAAATGGGCAAATTCAAATATTTCTACCTCAGGATCTTTTTAAGAATAATAAACAATGTTCTACATTTTCAGAAGTAACTAGTGATTTTGGGTGCCTCAATTTGCCTGACTTGGGATGCTCTGAAGAGGCCTGATTTACAGGGGGAAAGAGCTCAGCACTGATGGAAACCAGACCTCATTAAAGGCTCTAAAGTGGGACACCCCAAAATTGAAGCATTTAAAATCATTAGTCACTTCTGAAAATGTAGGGCAATATATTTGGTGGATTTGTACAGCACTGTACTGTTTTTCCTGTGTGCTCCTCTTTTGTTACCTCTGCACTGATAAAATGCTACTACAAGTAATAAATACTTAGCATTTATATATACCTGCTGACATATTTACCCTACACCAGCTACAGGAGAAAGCTGCTGAACAACAAATGCCCCTCTACATTGTCTTTCTCAACCTTAGTAAGGCTTTCGACTCTGTCAGACGCGCTTCCCCTTGGTGCCTTCTTGCAAAGTTTGGCTGCCCAGACAAACTAATCAACCTTATACTAATCAAGCTTCCATGGCAACATGCAGGCCCATGTATCCCCGGGTGCTAACTCATCTGATCCCTTTCCTGTAGCTGATGGGGCTAAAGGGGGCAGTGTGCGTGCCCCTACATTATTTACTTTGTTCTTAGCTGGAGTGCTAGAAGTTGCAGCATGTACTACCACTACAGGTGTCACTCTAACAACACGATTCAATGGCAGACTTCTAGCTTCAAGGCCAAAAGCAAATCCCAGCAAAGTGAAGTAAAGGATCTACTGTATGCTGATGACTCAGCATTTGTCACCCTTTCAGAGAATGACCTCTAACATTTGCTGAATTCTTTTGCCCATGTTGTATCCCCCTTTGGCCTCTGTATTAATGTAAAGAAAACAGAAATCCTGTACCAACCATCTCCTGGCAGAAACCCATTACCATCATCACCACCAGAAATAAAATTGAATAGCTGCCAATTAAACAATGCCAAGTCCTTCTGCTACCTAGGTAGCACAATTGCTGACAACACCAGCATTGACAAAGAACATTCTGCACGCTTACAGTCCGCTGCCTCAGCTTTCGGTCATCTACAAAAAGAACTATAGACAAGATGGGAGGTCGAAGTGTCCACAAAATGTCATGTTTACAGAGCTGTTGTGCTCTCTGGTCTTCTATAGTCATTAGAGACCTGCCCCCTTTATTGTCGCCATATCCAAAACCTTAACTGCCTGCAACAATGCCACCTATGCAGCATAGAATCATAGTTGGAAGGGACCTAAGGAGGTCATCTAGTCCAACTCCCTGCTCAAAGGAGGACCAATCCCCAGACAGATTTTTGTCCCAGATCCCTAAATGGCCCCCTTAAAGATTGAACTCACAACCCTGGGTTTAGCAGGCCAATGCTCAAACCACTGAACTATCCCTCCCCCCAAAGCATAATGGGAATCAAATGGTCTGACAATAATCACCAAAATGAAGTACTGTGACTGGCAGCCATGGTAAGTGTGGAAGCCATGCTAGCGTGGAGGCAAATGACCTGGGTCGGCCATGTCATATAGATGGGTAACAATTGACTACCTAAGAGAGTTCGGTACAATGAATCTGAAAAATGCAGTAGGAAGGTTGGCCATCCCAAACTCCACTACCAGGATTGCATCAAGCGGCACATGCAGTCTGCCGGGCTGGACTTAATGACCTGGAAGGATACGGCCCAGGACAGCCGAGCTTGGCACTCTGCTACAAAGGAAGCAGAACAAGCAACAGAATATCGTCCCACCCTCTTGGCCAACAGTAGGATGGAACGTAGACGCCAGCTTGTCCTGGCACATCTCCTGAACCCTACATGTGGAAACTGATTTCCAGTAGTATTCATACTCTAATACGAGCGGCAGTCATTATATATACGTGAGGCTTTCAAAGCATCTTACAAAGCTGAGTAAATATTTTACCACCATTTTACAGCTGGGGAGGCACCAATGGCATGAATGTGACACTACTGGGTAGAGCTAGGAATGGTGGCCATGTGGTGAAGGTTCTACACTGCAACTCAGATTATCTGGATTCTAGCCTTGCCTTTGTCACAGGCTTCCTGCATGGCCTTGGGCAAGTCTCTTAATCTCGCTGTCTCAGTTCCCCATCTGTAAAATGGGGGTTACTTTCTGTGGTGTCTATTTAGATTGAAAGCTCTTTAGTGCAGGGCCTGTATCTCCTGTGGTTTTATACAGCACACAGCACAGTGGAGCACCAATCTCTGTTTAAGAGTCTATGGGTAACGTAATGCAAATATTAATAATGCATTGTCCCCTCCTAACAGGGCAGCTCTGAGATGGGGATGAGGAAAGGACAGATTTATCAGCTGAAGTCAAGGGAGATGCACCCAGAGTGTAATTGGTCTGAGCTGCTTTCTTGACAGCTGTCAGTGAGATGCTTATACTTTGGGGGAAGTTGAAGGGTGAAGATGAAAGGAGTTGGGGAAATAAAAGATGAAAACAAGGGTAAGAGCAAGTGGCAGTTATTTACCTCCCAAGCTGCTCATTCCGTACATGTTTGAAAGCTGTCTTCAGATAACATATAGGTCTATATTTGTCCATGAGAGAGAGCGAGTCAGGATATTTTTGTACTGAGGTCATTCTGACTCACTCTCTTCAAATGGTAGCTCTTTTCTTCAAGAAAATCAATGCTCTCCCTCCTTCCCTTTCTCACACCAGCACCGTACTCATAGCAGAAGCATTGGATTCCTCTCTCTAATTACATTCTGCTTGTTTCAAGCTCTAAACCTCACTGCCCTGCTTCTCACTGGGGAAAAGTTCCTTCAGGCAATTCAGGTGGCACTAATCTCCTCTTCACTACCTGTTATATAAACCCATGATCCGGCTGGTCTCCCCTGTTTTCAAGGCAGGTAGGCAGTGTAATAAGAAAAGGGGAAGTGAAAGACCTCTCCCTAAGACAAGTTCCCAAGAGGCTTTGGCCTAGTTTAAGGGAGAAGCTGCTGTGACATGAGGAGTCAAAAGGATTTTGTAAAATACCCAGGGTGCCACTCACTCCTAGCTGAGTGAGAGTTGTGGTTTGAGCTCATTTCCTATTCTGAGGTAATTTTGAAAGGTGTTTTTAATGAGGGGCAAAGAGTTAGTCAGTTACCTTACCTGAAAGTCCTACTCAACATAACCTGAAAAGTCAGTGAGATGCCTTGTTTGCTTCACGTTACCATGAAGAAGATGGCAGTGCAAAGAGGACTGGCCTAAAACAGAGGCGTCAAACTCATTTGGAGGAGGGGGACAGATTCTGTGTTTAATTATGGTCTGTGAAATTGCAGGGCTATAAACTCCCCCTATGTATAGGGACAGGGGAGTTCACCCCTCTATGTCATTGTTTCAGGCTGTCTGCAGACTCGGGCAGATATCACTGTATCGGTTACACTTGGTTCGCATTTGGAAGGTCATCATTGTAGCCATGAGGGTTAGAAATTTACTTGTTATTTTAAATGAAAGCTTAGATTCAGGTGAATCTGAATAGGTCACGTGATCCACATAAATATATAGTGTGGACCACATCCAGCCCTTGGCTTGTATGTTTGTCTCTCCGGTTTAAAGCTAAACATGGAGAAATTTGGGCTTGTCATTAGTCCTTGATGGTGTCAGAACTCAGCACTAGAACAAGCTACAACTGAGCATAGACCCATGATACATATGACCAGACTGGCCAGATAGACTAGATAGTTGACCCTAAAACACATGCCAGTTTTACCTAAGATATAGATAAAGGCACCTACCTCATCTTCTGCCGCATTCCTTTATACTTCTCTGTACTAACTTCAGAAAATACCTCAAGTACTTCAGATACTTCCTTTGTTATCTTAGGCAAATGGTAAATTTTGAAGGGCCCTATTGTAGATAGATGGGTAAATACTGATAGGTACGTATATATTGGGGGGGGGGGGATATTGATAGACCACTAAATACCAGCAGCTAGATAGACAGAGCATTTGGATCCAGTCAGGATTTTCCCAAAATCTGGGGAGTTGGGCTTGGTCCTCTGGGACACCTGCAAAGTTTGGATCCGATTCCAGCTTCTGAACTTCCCCCAAAGCTCAGGGAGGTGTATGGCTGAGGGTTTCAATGCAGGTCCCTCTCTAACAAGATTCCATTTCTAACATCTTCTAGGATGTCAAGAAAGCTGTGGTTCTTTGTGACACCAAGAAGTGGTGATGAACCTCTTTGTTTCCTCCTTTCTTGCCTTCCTGTCCCCAGTAGCCTGACAGATTTCATCCAGCATTTTGAAACCCCCTTCCCTCAAGGAGAATCATACGGTAATGCTGACATTTCCCATCTTCAATGCACTGAGCCTACAAAAATGCAAAGCTGCAGTTCTGCAAATTAAAACAACTGCATCCTCCCTCCCTTTCATCTTAAATTCAGGTTGTGACCCTTTGCGATGAAGATTACATTAACATAAGAGAAAAGGTCAGGGATGAAAATAAAATTTCATCCTAGCCCAGCTTGCAATCCAGCAAGTGGCACAACCAACAAATCCGAGCCATCAGTTTCCCACACTGAGCAGGATATGTCTGAAAGAGTGAGAAAGGCTCTGAGAACAAGGCCATGAACTTCTTTGGTGTAAAAGAGAAACCGGGCTGTTAGCAAAGACTACTGATCAGCTGAATTTCAAAGGTTTGGGGATTTGGTTCAGATAAGCATCCAGAGCTCTGGATCCTTATCCATACCATCCAAACAGCTTCACACTGCAATGCACTAGGAATCTCATTTCAGCAAGCTTTCATGATATTTTAGCAATGCTGCTCCCAGGCCTGGCTAGGACTCAGGAAGGCACAATATGAATAATGTTAAAAAAAGTGATTTGAAAATTGCTGAACCTCAGAAAAGGTCCTGTTTGACTTTAGGGTAAAGGTTGAGTCCGTTCTTATTTTATCCCAATCAGGTCATTTTATTTTTTCTCCTACCTTTCTCTGGAGCAAAGAGATGAGGTCACTCTCATGCCCCAAAGTCTTTGTGATGCCCAGGCATAGAACTGCCAGCTAAATTGTACCACAGAGATGTTTCAAGACCTTTTTCTTCCAATACAAAGCAATTGTAAAATAATATACATAACCACAGGGTTGTATCTTGCATGTGCTCTGGTAAGACACACCTTTGCATTTTGGGGTCTGAAGAGAACTGGGCTTGGATTGTAATTACCCAAACCCACACCTGGTCATAAGGTTTTGTTTTGGGATTAGATCTAAAATGAGAACATGGTTCCAGTTTATATGAAGCCTATGTCAGAAATCTCATGAGATGGGTTGGTCTCTGTGACTGGGTGGACTAAACCCAGAGGCCCCATGCTGGAGGCCTCAGGGTTCTGCCACACCCACCCCAGGAAAGAAGCAGTGGAGTCAAGTCTTCCAAGCAGTCTAGAGAGGCTGCAAAGGGCTAGCCAATCAGAGAGGCTGCAGGGAGCAGCCAATCAGGGCCCAGGAGGGCCATATAAAAAAGAGCTGCAGCGCCAAAGGTAGGCAGTTCCTTGCTGGAGTCAGAGGAGTGTATATGGTGCTCCTGGCTGACCAAAGGGAACTGCAGAACCATGGACAGCTCATTGCTGGCAGGGACTGGGGGAGCGAGGAAGAGCTCTTGGCTGGCTGTTGGACCTGAACATATAAGAGTTCTGAGGTAAGGGTGAAGCATTGGTGAAGGCTGGAAGTGGCCCAAGGAACTGCAAGCAGTTTTGTTAAAGGGACATGGTGGTGTGTGGCTTCTATTCTTAGGGTCCCTGGGCTGGGACCTGGAGTAGTGGGTGGGTCTGGGTCCCCCATATAGGCCACTGGGGAAGTGGCCTACAATTGGAAGGGGATCTGAGCCATTAAGAAGCCCACCTGGAAAGGTGGGGCCAGAACAGACCAGAGATGGTGAAACCATTGCCTCCAAGAAGGAAGTCCTGGGGGGTACAGCCTGATACCAGGGCTGGGCCTGTTTAAAGACTGCAGACACACCTGACCGGAAGTAGGTGCTCATAAGAGGTGGTTGACATGCTGTTACAGTCTCATAAATGTCTACCATGTGGTGCTGAAAGTGGATAAGATTTTGGCATGGTTGAATTTGAACCCTAGCCCTGACTCAGCTTCATCTGGAATCTGAGCATTGCCCCCTCAGTCCATGTCTAGGCATTACTCACATACACCTTCCTTACACTGGTAAGTGAGAGCCTGGCCTTGACCTTCTTGTATGGCCACAGTGGCTAGGCCTTCACTGCCACAAAATGGGTGTGTTACATGTTAGGTATCCTGCTGTTAACCACTATCTTGCTGTAAAATCCTAGGTGACAGGGGCATCCCCAGAAATGGTTCATATGGAACACACAGCTGAACCATTCTCACTTGACTTAGCATGGCACTGCTCAGGTTTGAGCTGGCTACACCTCCATTGTGACATAGGGGCTGCTAGGCCAAATGTCAGTGAGTAGCACTATGACCTGCTGCATGGGGTTGCAGTATCACTCAGGCTTGACCTAGCAGACCTTCCATTGTGATGGAGGTGCCACAGGACCAAATTTCAGTAATCCAGGTCACAAATTACCCCTTTACCTTCCCTGACACATTGGCTGCCTTGCTTCTGTCAATGGTATGCACCGTGCAGAACATGCATAAAGCTGTGGGTGCCATTGCTAGTGGAGACAAGGTTCTGTAGTTTTTCCTGCAGTGTAGCTAGGTGAAGTCGGGAGGAGGGGGTATAGTGGTGGTCTCACCTAGCTACACTCTGGTAAAAACTTCCTGTGCCTTGTCTCCACTAGGACTTTTTACAGTAAAAAAAATCCACTTTTTTTTGGCAGTGAAGAGACAGCCCATGTTTCCATTCCAAGCCATCATCACAGTCCTCCTGGAAACTGAGATATTTTAGAATAAAAGGGGTGAAGCACATGGTAAGTGTTTTTTCCCCAGCAATGGATTTAGGCATATAAAATCTCTTGGCCTCACAAAGGGGAGGGTGGTGGTGGTGGTAGTGTAAGGGGTTGTCTACAATGGTATACATACACCACTGCCCCTGCGCCATTGTAATGTTTCAGTGTAGACGCTACCTACATTGATGGGAGGGATTCTTCCATCACTGTAGTTAATCCACCTCCCTGAGAGGCGATAGCTAGGGCAACAGAAGAATTCTTCTGTCTACACAGGGGCTTTGGTAAGTTTAACTATGTAGGCCAGGCGTGTGGATCCCTGACCCACACAGTTAAATTGACCTAATTTTCTAGTGTAGACCAGTGGCCTCTGCAATTGTTTCATCCCACTCTAACCCTTGGAAGTAATGGCAAAATCAGGCTCTGCCCAAGACACTCCCTGAAACATATGGGGTCCTGATTGGGGTCAGTAAGAGCTCTCTCAGCTCTCTCAGCTAAACTCTAATCAAACCCATCAGTGTTTTAGCTTGAGAGATCAGACAAGCTCAGGGCCCCTAGTATCACAGCTGCACTCAGACAAGGATCTCACACACAATGGAGTTCAGCAAAGGTCCCTGGGGACCTGACACTTACCCCCTTCCCGGCCCCATCCCATTTTTTGTGCTATGAAGCTCAGATATGTTATCTGGGTCTGTTCTTTGTCTGTATCACATCAATCATGGAGCAAATACATCAGACAAATCAGATTATCTAATGCTTGCAAAAACAATATCCTGCATAGATCAGGGATTCTGCTGGTGTTTAATGTACAGTGTCTGCCTCACAATAATTGAGGGATGAAACTTAGTTTGTATAAATAAAAGAAATCGGGTGATGGCTTGGAGGTTGTAACAGAATGCGAAACAGTATTATCCTGTTCCACCACTAGGTGGTGTCATGTGTCACAGACCTTACCTGAGCTGATACTAGCTAAGCCAGGAGTGCTTTAAGGATCTCTTGGAAGAGACAACTGGTATATTTCTCTATAAAGGAAGCTCTGGTATATGAGTCTGACCTGCTAGTGGCAGCCCTTCAACCTACTGTGTACATGACACATGAAAATGAGGCACATACATTTAGTGACCCCCTTTAAACATTTTAGTTTCAGTGACTTGCCTAGCACCACATAGCAACTCTATGTCAGAGAGGGATAGAATCTAGTCCTCAATGGTGTCATTCAGTCACCTTAATCATGAGACCACCCTGTCTCTCTTGCAATCCCCAGCCTCATTCACTACACACCTTCCAACTCTGACTCCAGTGCACCGGTGTGGTGGTAGGAGGCACTCTCATTGCTGGACATGGTTTCTCTGGTATGCTTGTTGCCTGATCTATGGAGTGTGTATTAGTTGTATTGATTACTTAAGACTTCCCAGTTAATACTCTGAGGTTGGATAGGTTCTTGTCCCAAGATCAGCCCCAGTATTAAAATTATTGGCCAGTTGGGAACCCCAATGTGCATAGTTGCAACACTCTCACTTAGGAAAACCCTTTTGTATTTGTAATAGTTTATTAGTACAGTTCACAGAGTCACCAACACTCTAACCCATCAAGGCAGATACAGCAAATACAGAATGTACAGCTCAACAGCCATATACTCTCTCCAGCCCTTGCAGAACAACCTGAAATGTTAGTCACTATCTTCCTCATCACCAGTGCCTGTCATCCTGGCACTGCCCCCCACCCTGCACGGGCTACATCTCTCTCTCCCCAAGCACACAGGCTGGGATACAACTTTTATAATACATTATACTGGCATCACTATGCCTAATGTATATTTAGCAGGGGTTTCCTCCTCTTCCCTTATTTGTATTTCCTCACCCTACTAATGTTGGGGTGCCCTTAGCCCATAGGTTAGATCTATTAATGACCTCCACTTATTATCATATGTCAATTTGTTACCATGGCACTCTTGTGATCAGATATCTGTGGATGTTTCTATCCTAAAATATCCAAAAGCTGGTATCAGTTCAATGTCCTTGTGGCTATTTGGTAAACCCCTAAACATACCTTGCCCAGTTCCCCAACACTTAGAGTGACTGTCGGGCCATCTATTTGCACCAAAGTTCATAGGCCTTAAAATAGTATGCTAATTGCTTAAGCTTATACCTCAGAGATACAGCCCTGTAGGTTCCTTGTGTTACTGTCATACAAAATACATTTAAGCTAGCTCTATAGGCTACATGCTGTAGTAATACAAGAACATACAGGTAGTAGATATTTTTACAAGAAAGACATTCTGGATTAGACTTTTTTATTGTTGTGCTGTTTCTACAGGCAGCCGCTGTCTATGCTGAGGAGTAACACATCCAGCAGGGCCTCTGTTTGGTTTGGAAGGCATCTGTGTGGCAATTCCTTGCTCATACACTGAGCCCCGATGGGAGAATGTTACTGCTGCAGTCTGGAAATATGGCCAGAATGCAATTGTGTATCACTCACAGGACACTTGGCTAGATGCTGCCCATAAAGGATGCACCCAATTTTTAAGTGGCATGTTGCATGATCCAGGAGAGTGATCAGAGCACTTTCTACTTTCATTCCAGGACTACAACTCGTGGCTGGAGCAGTGAACAAGGACAATGGCTCAATATGATCAGTAATCAGCAACGTTTTAAACCAGTTGTTTTTAATGCAGGACGTGAACTTTTAAAAGTCTCCCATCCCCTATTTCTGACCTGTTAAACAGAGTTCACTGCTGCCTTGTTTCAAATGACTATAGTCTACTCATGTGTTGAGAATGTGTGTGGTATAGTGGTTTGAGCAAAGGAGATTAAGACTCAAGACTCCTGAGTTTTATTCCCAGCTCTGAGAGGGAGTGTGATCTAGTGATTAGAGGCCTGGGAATCAGGATATTCTGGTTACAGTCCCAGTTTTGGCACAGGGGTTTTGTCATCCCTAGTTATCTTCTCCTTACGAGAAACATACAAACCTTTTTATAGTCCTGAGTTGGAGAGAACAAAACTCACCTATATCTGGCTATCAGTGTGAGTCAGCAAAACAGCCCTGCAGCTCAACACAGGGTCCCAGGACTGAGAGCAAGAGTCCTGTCACACCATTATTGCAGAGGTTGAAGATTAGGTGACAAGGTGCACAATTCCCATTGGGATAATTCCTTCCTAAAACTCCTTGTCCCACCCTGTCCTGCAATAAGTAGATACATGGTCCTTCTTCTGGTCCTGTCCTAAACTGTTGCATGGATTTGCTGCTAATTGCCATATGTCACCAAAGAGATGTCTGCATTCCAGCACTGGGAAAGTGATCCCTGGGCGGCACTGATGTGTGGATGGTTAAACAGCTAGCACACTTGACCTCAGAGGTGGCTGCATTTTAGTCCTGGGTGAATTGATCCCTGACTTGAATTGAGTTCTGGGGTTCCTCTGGCTGAAAAATGCAGGCTATTTGCTGTATTGTTGGTTAATGGGAGCTTCTTAAAATGAAGGCACTGAAACTGCAAGGGCCTCCATACAACACTGATTAAAGTCCTGTTCTAACTTATGCTGGGCTCAGTGTAAAATCCAAAGGGTGGAGTCCTTCCAGTTTCCTCTATCTCCCCAGCAGCTGGAGGCTCAGCCAGGCCTCCCAGCTACAGAGCTTCTCTGAGGGAAAATCCAAACTGGATTTCAAATTTTTAGATTAACAATTCAGTTCAATAATGTGTCTAATTCCCTGCTGTGTCCCAGGGCTGCATTTGATTTTTGGAGCGATTTCTACCCCCCGCCGCCGCCAGCTTTGCTTCCCCTTCTGAAGCTTTTTTAGTGGTTGGTGCCCCTACAGGCATCAGGGAGAGAACTAGGCTGAGACAAGCCAGAGGCAAAAGGAAAGTTTGTCTCCTGCTTCACGTCCTTATCAGGTGTCTCACTACAGAGATGTCTAGCTGTGTGGGCAGAGAACAGTTTTCCTCACAGCCCAGTACAGACCGGGTCACCTTGACTCCCTCCCTCAGGCAGGACAGGAGCCAAGCAGGATTGCAAAAGAACTGGCTCTGAAGCAAGCAGCCTCCCATCTCAAACAAAGTTTCCACACAGTTTGAGTTCCGCTTTTGTCTCCTTTGTTTACCAGGGATCACTACTTGCTGGGAACTCTAGACAGCACATAAAGATATCTAGTGGTTGAATAATATATTGTAGTAAATATATCATTACACTGCCCGCCCTGCCTATTCTTGTCCCCAGCCATCACTGGAGCAAGCTCTGTTTACTCTGGCCCAGCCCACCCAGATTCTCTTTCCTTTACATTACATTAGTGCTCCCACTATTGCTACCAGCAATACACATGCACTGGTGTCAATGCAAAGATGGAAGCTTTCCCAATAAAGTGTAGTGCAGATAAGGCAAAAGTGATTTTCAAGTAATCAAGGGGCTTGAATAAGAGCTGTAAACACCATACTTGCCTTTCATAGATGAGGCTTTAGTTAATAGATCATTTCTCTCCCCCCCCCCCCCCAATTTTAGAAGCTCCTCAGTACATGTTGTTGCTACCCTGGGGATGAATTGAAGCAAAGGAGACCTCACAACATTGACATGTGATTTTTAACAGAAGCACCTCTGTTGCTTAGGCCTGGTATAAGAACAGCAGGAATTTGGAGCAATCACAGCAGTAGCTGCTGTCTAAGAGCCAATGCTGGGGAATATCACTGTGAGGTCTACTGGCGAGAGGGTCCATGTTCTATCCCTGACTTCTACTGGCTGTAGATAATAATGTTCAGCATGTTGACTTGCAGAAAGGTCTGTTAAAGTCTCCTTAAACAACAGCAATCATTAGCTCTGTCCCCTGGTTCTGGCTGAATATGGATTTTGATCTTAAATACATGGGTGTGATTCTCATAGGTATCGGAAGGCAGAACATGAGGACTTGGTAAAGAGTCTGTAGCTTTCATGGCTTCTGATCTCTTATAAGCAGAAAAGCAAGCTGGCTCCAAGTTGGCCTCACAGCCATATTTCACTTTTTTTAGGCTACTCTCACCTGTTCTGCTGTCAGTTAAAGAACCTTTTGTTTTCTAGTGACCAGCCCTTCAGCCTATATTAACTGTTCTCTATAAGCCTTATCAGATGGTGAATTCTTTGACCGTTTCAACTTCAATAATCACAATTCTAATATTAACAATTACCCGGGTCCATTCAAGATAGCTTTATATTTATATCATGGTTTCCCTTTGTAATGGGTTCGATCACAGAGACCCCCTTGGGACTGCTGCCTGATGTGCTGAGACTATCTCTGAGCCTGTTTTCCCTGCCAGCTTGGGACTTCAGTACCCTGTCTTGTTGAGCCAGACACGCTAGCCTGCTGCAAACAGATCCAGGTCTGAATCATGTCCCCCAAAAGCTGCAAACTTAACTGAAAACAGCTTAAGAAGTGCTCCTGTCTCTAGCACCCAGACACCCAGCTCCCAATGGGATCCAAACCCCAAATAAATCTGTTTTACTCCGTATAAAGCTTATACAGGGTAAACTCATAAATTGTCCGCTCTCTATAACACTGATAGAGAGATATGCACAGCTGTTTACTCCCCGAGGAATTACTTACTTACTCTGGGTTAATTAATTAGCAAAAAGTGATTTTATTAAGCATAAAAAGTAGGATTTAAGTAGTTCCCAGTAATAACAGACAGAACAAAGTAAGTTACCAAGCAAAATGAAACAAAACATGCAAGTCTAAGCCTAATGCATTAAGAAACTGATTACAGATGAAATCTCACCCTTAGAGATGTTCCAATAAGCTTCTTTCAGAGACTGGACTACTTCCTAGTCTGGGCCCAATCTTTTCCCCTGGTACAGTCCTTGTTCCAGCTCAGGTGGTAGCTGGGGGATTTCTTATGACTGGAACCTCCTTTGTTCTGTTCCACCCCCTTTTATAGCTTTGGCACAAAGTGGGAATCTTTTGTCTCTCTGGATCCCCACCCCTCCTTCTCAATGGTAAAGCACCAGGTTTAAGATGGATTCCAGTACCAGCAGGAAGGCTTGCAAGTAAAAAGAGCCATCTACATCAATTGTCCTGGTTAATGGGAGCCATCAAGATTCCAAAGCACCATTAATGGCTCACACTTTGCATAATTACAATAGGACCTCAGAGTTATATTTCATATTTCTAGTTTTAGATACAAGAATGATACATTCATACAAATAGGATAAACACACTCAGTAGATTATAAGCTTTGTAAGTCTTACAAGAGACCTTTTGCATGACGCATATTCACACTCATTAGCATATTTTCATAAAATCATATGGAGTGCAATGTCACACCCTTCCTAACAGATCCCACACTGCTTAAACTGATCTTACTATTAATCACTCAGTGATGAAAGGCAGCCCTTCTAGTGTGCAATGTGGTAATTGTTTACCAGGTCGCAACCCAGCAAGTCCCCTGCTGCCAGTATACACTGGCACGGAATGGCTTTGTGTGAGTGAGCGATCGCAGCATGGATACTATTGACAGGTAGAGAGGTTCTTTTCTAGCTGAAGTGTCAGAGGGCTTTAGTTTTGCTATCGTAGGAAAAGGGATCCAGTCCCAAGTCTTCATGAGTGTGATTTATATACCAGTAATGGTGACTCCTGTCAGCAGCACCTGAATTTCATTTCACTTCCCTCAACCAGTCAGGGAATAACAAACTCACTCCTGGGAAGCTTCCAATGGACATTCGGAGGCAGAACTCAGACATTCAGCAACATTAGCACTAAGAGCCTTGTATGGATTCCTCTAGGCCAACAGTGCTCAACCTGAAGGTGAGTTTCTAACGAGAGTGGAGGTTCTCTAGCAATTAATTACCACGTTTTTGACAACAACAACAAAATCAAAGAGTTGGGACTACTTCTGATCTCACTTAAATCTGTTTAATACTGGTGTAACTCCACTGAGTTACTCCTACTCTACACCAGGCTAAGTGAGACCAGACTCTGGCCTTCTGTTTTTACGCAGCAACACCACTGCCAGAAGAAATATTAGATGCTTTCCCACCTAAGTCCTGACCCAATCTACCACTGCTTAGCTGGGGCTATCTGACAAGCTCCCAGCCCCACACAGCAGTGTTATAGGTTATTTTAGTGAAGAATCCAGCAGCATATCCTGTGATCAGCTCTAAACGCTGAGAGTTATTCCCATGGTCAGACTAGATCAAAGGGGTTGGAAGTATGCAGCAAAGCAGGGGCTGGCAATTATGCAGCTAAGGGCTGCTGTAAATGACCAACCAAACCTCGAACTGAATCAGAAAAGTTTGGTTAGCTATGTTTGGCCATGAAAGACCCTGGCCCATTTTTTTTTTTAATTTTTTTTTTAGAGACTCAGATGTGCTCTTGAACTTTAGGGACACTTCTCTGAAGTTCATCCATCACTAAAGGGAGATTTTCAAAGGCACAAAGAACCAGTTAGGTGACCAACTCCCACTGAAACAATGAGCCCACCGCTCATTAAATCAAAGAGAGATTACATATGCATTGATAGCCTGAGAAAACTAGTTCCCTTTGGAGGAGAGGATTGGCACCAAATATAACCCTATCCATGAGTCCTCAAATCACCCTAGAAGCCACGCAATTCCCCAGGAAGAGCAGCATAAAGTATTCATGGCCTGCAGTGTCTCAGAGCTTTGTGTTGTGCAGCAGCTGCCTTGTTGTCTTGGCACCAGCAGGTAGCAAGCAAACAAGCAACATCTCATTTTGAATGCCGTGGCATTTTACAGACTGTATATTTCCACCCCTC
The DNA here is from genome assembly GCF_028017835.1 of Emys orbicularis. NCBI lineage: Eukaryota > Metazoa > Chordata > Testudines > Emydidae > Emys > Emys orbicularis. Next base: position 162,193,164 of record NC_088685.1, on the reverse strand, counting down.
CGTTTGCAGTAGGCAGGCAAAGTGACACCGAACAAGGACAATTATAACTGTTCCCAGACACGCTTTCCCAGGAAGATGCCACTCAGTAATTTACCTTTTTTAAAGCATCTGTATTCAGAGCATGAATAGATGATTGATGTTCGGATTGAAGAAGCCATGTCTAAAAATGTCTCCTGGGCTGGCAGTGATTTGGTGAATTGTTCTTTGCGTTTCTCTCTTTGAGCAGTGGCCGGAACCAGCCCAGAACCTGTTGCCTGCAGATTTTTTCCCCTTTAAATATTTTATTCCTGCAGAGATCAGTGGGTTTTATTTTAATGTGCGAACCAGATTCAGTGCATGAGGAAGATGCTGGACTGATAGCGCCAGTGCCCGAGGCCCTGAATTCTCATTCTACACAGGCCCCTTTACACTGCTCTGGCTGTGCAAAGCAGCCTTAAAGGGGTGTAAACATAATGTGCTTCCACCTGAAAGTCACTGTATGCTATTTGAGCAGCATAAAGGGGATGGAGACTTAGGGCCTGGAGTGTTTTAGGGCAGGGTGTGTTGTGTCCTAACTGAGCAGGAGCTTCTGGAAAGAATCACACAGGCACTGTAAATAGTTTCAAATTAAGATTCCTCAGACTACGTATTTAATCCTGCAACTCGCAGAACACAGCACGCACCTTCCTGGGCCATAACTAGCTGAACTCCAATAAAAACCCAAAGCCTGGAATGGACTAACATGACCTAGCTGCTATACTCAATGCTCTAAAAACAACCAACCAGACAAAACAACTCAGCATGAGTCACGGGATGAATTCTCCATAAACACTGCAGTATGATGCAATGGACAGGGCACCAGATTAGGAGGCAGGGTACCTGGGTTATAGTCACAGCTCTGCTACTGGATTCCTGCGTGGCCTTGGGCAAATCACTTCACTGCTCCGTGCCTCCATTTCCCACTCTGTAAAATGGAGATAATGATACTGACTTCCTTTGTAAAGTGCTTTGAGATACGCAGATGATGAAAGGTGCTATAGAAGAGCTAGATATTGGTTATCTGTAGAAGAGGTTTAGCCTAGGCACCAGACATAGAAACTTCCCTTGATGTCCATATTCCCTAGTCTGGAGAGACCATCTCTGGATAACTTACTCTGCCTACACTACAATGGGCCTGAGCCAAAGATCCACTGACTTCAAAAGGCTTTGGAGCCGGCCCAGTATGATTAAAAATTGTAGTTAAATGGGACCTAACTGTATCTCAAAGGTGGATAACATTTTGCTTTTAACATGATTCCAGAGACAGTTTGGTCCTACCTAAAGCTGAGCAAATAATTTAGTTTTTAGGGTCTGAACCAAAAAATCCCCCCTCCCTCTGAATTTGGTTTAGTTCAAACCAAAACTGATTTTTTTCCCCTCACCAAAACCGAACAAATTATTTGGGATTTTTTGTATTCAGTTTTTCATTTCATTTAAGCTTGGGGTGTTTTCTTACTTGTTTGTGTGCAAATGTAGCAATATTTAGTTAAATGAAATGTTTTGGAATGTGAAGTCAACACGTTTTGTTTGGAAATGATCAAAATGAACTTTTGACTTTTTTGAAAAAAATATTTTCCAGCTGAAACTATTTGCTGAATTCACAAGTAGGTTCTGTTCTCAGGAAAATGCATTTTTGGGGGGGTAAATTTGCTATTTGCTGAGAAGAATTCACCCAGATCTAGTCTGTGTACACTACAGCTTTTCATGTGCTGCAGACAGGACTGAAGTGCAGTGTATTGGAATACTGTATCAAAATGAAACAAGTCTACACCTGCACACTAATAACAATTAACTGGCTCTTCTCCAATGCCTCTTATCTGGAGATTTGAAAGTGGCTTACAAACATGCATTATATACCACCTTGGGAGGTAGATATGGGGTATTCTGTAGAGAAATACATTTGCTCACCATGAAAAATGCAGCAGCCTCTAGGATGGAATATGGTAGCTGTTTAACAACACACAGCCATGCTCCATGACCGTTTAGGACAGGAATTGAAATACTTTACCCATTTGAAATTGTGGGACAATTTAGCCAGGAGGAACGTAGCTACTGGAGTTAGAATTTGACCAGTACACTAATGCTAACATGTTTGCTCTTATACATACATGCCCCTACACAGGCAGCTGTATATGGATTTCAACACGACTATGAGAGATTTTGGGACTGCAGGATCAGAATGCTGGCTGCAGACAAATGCAATTATAAAATTGTAGTTCAATAAATAGAATTCTGTCCCCTCCCCCCCCAAAGGATTAGCCATGGGATTTGAGTAAATTTAAGATAATGGAAAATTGGGCCCTGACAGCGGAGATTATAAAGGACCTGGACAAAGGCCAGTGCATTCCGCAAAAGGAAAAATCCTTCTTTGCTTTCTTGATTTGGTCAGAATGCTTCCATGAGTTCCTTCAGTGCCGAGTCAGCACCGGACCAACATTGAAGGCCAAGGCTGGACTAGAGAAGGGACTGGGCCTCTTTCCCCATTGGAGTGTAGATGAAACTACTGGACTCTGCCCAAGAGCATATGAGAAAAAAGAAAACATCAGTTTGGCCCAATTCTTATTTATCTTGGGGCCCATGAAGTTGGCGTGAGCATAAAAGCCCCTTTCCATTGCCAAAGCTGTGTAAAGGGGCCTGAGGGTATATGAGAATCAAGCCTGTCTTTTTTTTTTCTTGACAGTTTTCTGACCATGTGGGTTTTTTTCTCTAGCTACAGTACAGAATGAGATGAAACAGCTGATCTGGCTCAGTATTAGTTTACAGAGTTGGACCAGAGTGAAGTGACCAGAAATATCTGTGTATGTGCATGTTAATTTTCTGTAATAACTAATGAATAAATATGAATGGTTTGCCCTTTAATAGTGCCCTTCACCTGTGGTTCAAACAGCACATTAAAACAGTTCATTCTCATGGCACGCAAGAAGGGAAGTGATTCACAGACAAGTTAGCAGTCTTGCCTAAGGTCACACAGTGAGTCAGTATCAGAGAGTCCTGATTCCCAGTCTCATGCTCTAGTCATTAGGCCTCTGTGCCTTTTTAGTTGAATTTGGGCCTAAAAATAACTGTCCTGGGCTTTATGTGAAATGGCTGGACACTGCCCCGCTCCTTTCCTTCTCCAGCGTTGCTCTGTGGAATGTTTCTTTACTCCTGTGGGAGGAAAGCTGGTTGTTACCAGGCCTTCTACCCCCTCAGGTCTTTAGACTCTCCCTTTGCCAGCAACACCTAGTGAGCAGGGGCCATACACATCTCTCACCTCTGAGCACTGCTTAACCCTTTACCTCTTTCTTGATTCCACCTCCTTCAGGGTCAGAAATGAGGGCCCTTCTCGCTGCGTGTCAGACATTGCATGTCATAATTAACATGCACCACTTCTGGGACTCTTAAGGCCAAGTTTGTGAACGACTCTCAACTTTGTTAGCCAAAGCACTGGGATTACTCATGCATGACGCACAAACCATGCATGTAATAAGCAAATGTGTCCTTAACAAGGCATAATACTTGCACATTCCTTACATTAAACCTTGAATAACTGATCCATGCACGAGATGTGCATATTCATCAGAACAGCCAGGGGACAATGGGTTGGAAACCTAGTCAGCTTTAATTAAAAAAA